>NC_050086.2:16418494-16766346 GCF_009764565.3 Dermochelys coriacea | reverse complement strand
GCAGCCCTCATTTTGGCCGTTTTCATGAACCCACAGTCCAGGTCAACTCCTCCTGTGTCTGACCAGGAGTTGGGAGGTTTGGGGGCAACCCAGACCCACCCTCTACTCTGGTTTCCAGCCCAGGGCCCTGTGGAATGCAGCTGTCTAGAGAGCCTCCTGGAACAGCTGTGCGACAGCTACAACTCCCTGCGCTACTTCCCCATGGCCTCCTCCCAACACCTTCTTTATCCTCACCACAGGACCTTCCTCCTGGTGTCTGATAATGCTTGTACTTCTCAGTCCTCCAGCAGTACACGTTCTCACTCTCAGCTCCTAGTGCCTCTTGCTCCCAGCTCCTCACATGTGCACCACAAACTGAGTGAGCTCCTTTTTAAACCCAGTTGCCCTGATTAGCCTGCCTTAAGTGATTCTAGCAGCTTATTGATTGGCTGCAGGTGTTTTAATCAGCCTGTTTGGTCTTAATTGTTTCCAGAAAGTTCCTGATTGTTCTGGAACCTTCCCTGTTACCTTACCCAGGGAAAAGGAACCTACTTAACTTGGAGCTAATATATCTGCCTTCGATCACTCTCCTGTAGCCATCTGGCCCGACCCTGTCACAAAGTCCATCATCATCCAGAGATTTATTTTTAAAATTCCTAGAAGGGAGGCAGGGGGTGACACAAAAGCTGGAAGCTGTGGTCTGAGGTATGCAAGATGTGTTTTCAGCAAATGAAAATCCAATCCACAGGAAAAAAAGAAGAGGAAAAATAAGACTGGAAGGATATGGAATGCTGAAACAAGGAATAGATAGCTGAGAGGGAATTCTCCTGGTTTCCCCTCAAATATAAATCACTGTCCTTATTAGCCTCAACATTCTCAGCAATTTGCTCACAATTTTTAAACCATTACTTTTCAAGTGTTTTTGTGTGTGGCTGAGAAGAATGGAATGCCTTATCTTTCCCATCCTCTGGGAACATGCTAAGTAGGCTACTGCAATCTCAGGTCAGGTTTCCTAGTGAATAGGGTAGTATGCATTAGGCAATGTCTACATTTGCAGAGTTTTTGCGCTGTCGGTTTCACCGGAGATAGTGAACTGGTGAAAGAAAAGCGCTGGTTTGCGTACTCACTTACTTCCACAGGCATCAGATCGTGTTCACCTTTGCAGCACTTCCATCCCTGATGAGAGCAGTGCATTGAGGGCAGCTATCCCACAGTGCAGCTCTCCCCATTTTGACGATAGGTCTTGAGGGAAGGTGGGGGGGGGGTGTTTGCGGGGCACCCGGGGTCCCTGTACAGCTCCTTCTCCACAAAACCCTGATCAGCTCCAGGAGCTCACCATTGCTCCAAACAGGGGATCATTTGCTCCATGGAGCAGGCATTGTCACCTGGCCAGATGACACATGAGCACTTGCAAAGACAACAGGAAGGGGAGTTTCAAAGTTCCTGGGGCTTTACAGGGGGAGGAGTGGACATCTGTTTACTTGCCGTCAGACCAGCAGAGCTGCTGGCCAGAGTGGTCACCTAGGCCCTGTGGGATATCCTACGGAAGCTAAAAGCTCTGTAAACAGGAAGAACGTGTCTTCACTTGCATATCACCGCAAAAGTATCACTGGTAAGAGCTGTATGCCTCTCATGGAGGTAGTTTCCTTTTTGCGGTGAAACTTCTGAGTTTCACCGCAAAAAGTCATTGGCAACTAAATGCTCCCACGGTTTTTGTGCAAAAAAGGGACTTTTCCCACTTTAAATGGCAAGTGTAGACATGCCCTTAGTCATTCTGCTCTAGGGTGTAACCTGGGTCTCCTTAGATAGAAACTTGAGTCTTTCCAGCCTGGAAGAAATCCATAAACCTGACTCTTGGATCTACAGTGACTACACAGCCAGTAACTGTGGTACAGTGAATAGTGCTAGGACCATGACCAAGGTCACTGAGGAAAATGACAATGTCAATAAAATATTCAGCCACCAAGAAGTTTTGCATGCTCTTCTAAAATACAACACCTTAAAAAAATCCTCTCTTTGAAATCACAGCACCTTGGGTTTTACATCATCTGCTATAACTATCACCAACATTCACACAACCAGCAGACCATGGATTTATTCATTCAGCATATTTTTAGTACTTGTATTGATAATTTGTTTGCAGTAATACCAATAGTATTCTAAGAGTTTTTCTAGATACACAAGAAAGGATGTTCCCTGCCCTGAGGAGAGGACACTCAAAGGACAAACAGATAGAGAGACAGAGCTTGGGGAAGGGGAGTGTTTTAGGCATTTTAACTTTGCAGACTGTCTTTCAAAGAGATTTAGAACATCCTGCTGAATTAGAAGGGATGAGACTAGGATACCTCCTGAGTCTGAGTTGGCATTTCATTGGACATAAATCTTGGTTAAGCAGATACTCCATCGGTGAAAGAAAGTCTAAAGAATGAACATAATCCTTGTAGGCCCTGTCTCTGAAGATCTAAGTGTTGCTAGATAATTATTGTAAGTACAGTGTAAGGACCTGTTAAACAGATACACTGCAAGTTTAGTAGACTAAAAAAAATCACTTAGCTTCCCTGGGGTACCATCTCGAACCTCTCACCTTCCAAACTGAAAAGTCATGAATATCCACGCTCCATTCCAAAAGTGAGCATGAGAAAGCTAATGTGAGATTTCCTGTCATATGAGCAATATGATGAGAGACCACACATTTTACAGTTCACTGGAGAAGGTTTTGCATTGATGCTTGCAATCCAGAAGATCAGCTCTCTCATTTTTATAAGTAATGGAACCAGAAGAGCGTGGAATCACCTCACCCATGCAGTCTGTCCCGTGGCATTTTGCAATATTATTCCCCACCATCATTCCCACTGATGTTTTATGTAATCATCCCCTGAATATCTGCAGAGAAGGTTTCTTGCCCTCCTCCCTCTGAAGGTCTATTCTAATGCTTAGTCACAAGAAATATTTCCCGATGTCTAGTCTAACCCTTTTCTTCCTTAGCTTTAGGTCACTTGCCCTTTCTCCAAGTGTTTTCTGCACAGAATAAGTCCCTTCAGAGAGTCAAATTATTTGGCCCAATAAATGAGCGTTGTCTTTGTTAACAATTTGATAAGGCAACCCCATGAGAGTATAAGCTGTAGCTGACAAAGTACAGTGAACCAGGTGTAACCCACACAACTCGTGGGTGTGGCGGTCTGTCCCCTCTCATGGCATCAAGACCACATAGAAATGAATGAATCTGCTACAGCCTTAGCTAAGGGTCATGTGGCTTTTAGCTCATGCAGTAGAGACTCATACACCAAGGTCCCAGGTTTGATCCCACCCACCAACGATTGGGGTCTGTCAGTATTACACAGGCAAGTTATAAAAGTATTTGAGATGAAAACCGAATTCCTGTATTGCTCATCTTGCAAACAGAGTTCCTCAACAAACCAACAAGTTTGCATCATTCTTGACTCTCTGGTCAAAATGGTTTAATACATCAGCAATTATTGTGCCATCAGTCCTTTAATTTGCTTATCTGAAGAACTAAACAAAAATGATATCCCTGAGCAAAGCGTTGGGGAATCACAGTGAGTTTTAAATTCCACTCATGACATGGAGCCATTGGATGATTTGTACACAGAGCGCAGATCTTTCATGATAACTTTGTAAAACAGATTTGACATTACTTGCCATGCAATAGGGAAGCGATAATGCTCTGCAGTGCACTGAAATTCTGCTGAACTTTTGCTGGCTGACACATGAAAGAGCCACAACTGCACACCCTGCAGGAGACAAATGCCTGATACAAACGGAAAACAATGCAGCAAAGGAAGTCATTCAGTAGGGCAAATAACTTTGTTCCCTCAGGGGCTTTTTTTGGGTACCTTCTTTCCATAGAAAGTTTCCACTGCAGATATTTAAATTAAACTTACACGTATTTTGGTCTCAAACCTAGGAGGCTACTCAACACGAGTTTGGCTGAAAATCAACAGAAAATAATATCATGTTCACTTCCAGGTATCCCAGCTTCAGAAACACAGAGCGATGGCAAGGAATTCAGAGAAACAGTCAGAAGGTTTAGTTATGTGAGGAAAGAAATGAAGAGACTAAGAGGCAGTAGCTTAGCTGAACGACAACTACTGGGGCTATACAACAGACCAGAAACATCTGAAAAGTGAAAGTACATTCGAGAGCGAATATATTTTGAGGGTTATCCATTGCAAATATAGTTAGATCTGATGGTATCAAAGTGATCAAAAGAAAATGAAAGATGAATATCTGAAAAAAAACTTTCACGAAGATTCATCAAGTGCATAAATCCCAGCACCTGAGTTATCTAAAACTAGACTGGACCCAGCAATATATACTAAGCAATGGAAAACTTTCTTCTTTCAGGAGGCAGGTGGATTTAGATGAAATTCTCCATTTCCAGTTTCTGTGGCCTCAGCCCTGAAGTCTGTAATCAGGATAAAGTTCCATGGGTGTCAATGGGAGTATCGTCTGAGTCAGGACTTCAGAACTGGGCCTTATGAGTCTATGAACAACCTGAATGTGTCTGCCACTTTACAAGGTACTGCAGGCCATGCCTCCATGCACATAGCTGGCTGAAATGAAAGAAACTTCCATTTTCTGGGACTGCATACCAATGGGGTAACATTCATATCGTGTAGAAAAGATGCTTCCTTCACAAGATATAGAATCTACCTTTAAATACACTAAAGGGATTAAAATCTCAACAGACTTGTGGGTTCTTATGGAAGAATGACTCATAGGAAGGATGGCAAAGATGTATTTCTATAAAATATTAAACATAATAGGTCTCTCTGCCAGAGATTGAAAAAATAAAAAACATGATAATTGGCCCATTGTTTTTCTCCTGATCCTGAAAGTCACTAATGGCCCTTTGGGTGTGTGAACAGATGTCAACCCAGTACTGCAGGTACCACATTTTATCAATTGCAAATTATTGCTCAGCATTTAATTAAATTTTTATTGTGGCGATTCTTGTCAGTTCTCTCCACGGTATCAAATGGACTGAGCAGAACAATGTGCCTCCTGAGCAAGCAGTCAGAGCTCATCTGTATAAAGATGCAACTTTTTTAAAGAGAAAAAAGAAAGACTAGATGCACAGTTAAGATATTTGATTTATTTAAATTTTTGCTTCCTTTATAGAGGGCCCAAGGTGCACTCACTGCCTACTGGGGTTCCTTAAGCCTGAAACTTGAACTGCCTACTGAATTCAGAGGGCGCTCTAGATACTTAGAACCTCTCTGGATCCACCCAACTAAAGCTGGAATTGAACAAGTTAACATTGAGCATACTCCAACCTGCCTTGCAAACAGGACAGCAGCCAGCCAGCTATAAATGTGTGTGCTGATGCTTTACCTCCCGGCGCCCCCCAAGAGCTTTAGGAAGTCACAGGAGACAAAACTGGAGTGATGGACTGAAAATTAAAAGCCGAATCAATAATTAAATGCTGCGGGTCATTGAATTGCACAAATCTGTCGATCTATCTTTCCCCCCTCCTTTTAATCAGAAGGGCTGTTTCAACAATGGGTGGTGTGTTTCTGTAAGAACCATGTTACATACCGCTGCCTTGATGCCTGTGTTAGGTGGTGTATAAATCAATAATAATAAATCATTTGTAGAACTCTGAGTCATTAAGAGTGTTAAGCAAATGGAATGTCTCCAGAGCACCGAAAACAGAGTGAGAGACTGATTTGAGTAACTTATTAAAGCGTTTATTAAAATGCAAACTCGCAAAACATCAAATATGTATAGCACAGACAAAACCTCCTTTCCTCTTTCCGGTATCAGTCTCTCCATAACAACTACTGAAAGAACGGGCCCTTAAGCACATGTGTGCATGCATACCCACACATGCACAGACACACACACACAAATACAGGCAGAGCTACCAAACCCCAGCTCATTATCTGGTCATTGTAACCCTCTGTCTTCCCCTGGCTGACTTGCTCACTTTTCTTTGATTTTGTCTCAGACTGTAAACTCTTTGTTGCAAGGACCATAGCATGCTGTTTATTTCTCTGTACACTCCTAGCACACCATGGGTACTATACAGATGATAAATAACCGATAATTAGTAATAATAACAAACAGCAATACCTAGGCCAGGAACAAACTTCTCTTATAATTGTCCCCTATGGGTGTTCTTACACATTTCTCTGACAAATGTGGCAACTGATCATTGTCGGCGACAGGATACTGAACTAGATGGACCCCAGTCTGATCCAGCATGTCAGTTCCTACATACACCCTACAGAACTTGCAGCAATGCAGCTGCATGGGTGTAGCTGCGCCGCTGGAGTGCTTGCGGTGGAGTCACAGACACTGTAAGCCGACAGGAGCCGACACAGCACTGTCCACACCAGCGCTTAGGTCAGTGTCATTGACGTCGCTCAGGGATGTGGATTATTCACAGCCCTGAGTGACGTAAATTATGCTGAAGTAACCTGCAGTGTAGACAAGGTCTCAGTATAACCAAACTAGGGTTGTACACAACAGTGTATAAAGATATTGACATTGATATTGATATTATGCATGACAGTGCATAAAGATATTACACATCAGGTTAAGGTATGAAGGGAAGAAGAAAACTGTGTCTATTTCATACCAAAGGAGAAATTTTAGATAGGCAGAAATGTAATTGCTCATGCCGTACTTTAGCCAGGGTTAACATCCTACTCTTGTGAGAAGTGCCAGGGATTGTCAGTGCTTCAGTGAGTGCAAGTACACAGTTAGGGACTCAGTTTTATGATACATCTGTAAAAGATGTTTTGAAGTTCTCCAAAGTTCTTCCTGAGCCGGTAACAGAACACTGTCAGCTTTATCTTCGCACAGGCATTACATTCAGGTTAAACGCAATCCATCCGGAAAGGGACAGCAGCACTCTTTATGCTTGTGCACTAGCTGATAAGTTGCTGCTGCCACTCCCATGAACGAAGCTCCCAATGAAACATGCCCCAGCTATTTCTCCCCTGTGCAACGGGCATTGCAAAAGGAGGAAAAGGAGTGCCTGGCAAAGATACTGACTGTGCTGGAATCCAGCTTAACTGCATGGATCAAGAGTCATTAACCAGCAAACACATGAGAGTGAACAGCCCATTAGGTGCCCTTGATCTCTGCAGTCCTAATGAACAGTCTCTGGGGTTATAACAAATTGGGTATCTGATATCACCACATCCCTCTTGCACATTCCAATTCTCCTTTCCATGTGATTATCAGTTGAAATGTGCTATGCAGGTGCCAAAATCCTGGACACAGCAGGAGCACTTGTGCTGTGCACTTCGGAATTGTCTAGGGCTGGGATGGGGGTAGAGGAATCTTTCTCTGTCCATGCCATGGAGCAACTGTGGAGTCACTCTGCGACTATTACTGCAATCTCATAATTTGAGTCACCTCCTTGCCACAAGCATGACCCCTATGTGGAAGAAATGGCTGATGGATCCACTGACTCCTTCCTGCCCTCCACTCCTTGGTAGGCAGTAGCATACAGGCAAGTCCACAGGGCTGGGCATCATGTCATGCACACTTCTCATCTCTCTCCCACAAAATGACACCACCTTGGTTTCACTGCAATAGGGCCATCTGTGGGCACACATAGGTAGGACATCCATCCCTCCAATGTAGCAGCCTACAGCTAACAGGGGCCTAATAAACGCTTTGATAAACAGACTGAGCCCCTGAATTAGGGAAATGCTACAAGGCATAGGCCAAATCTGCCACCATTCTGCACATGGACTCCACTGAGTTCAGACATGTTTACTTCAAAGATGATTTGTTTTCCTCCCCAGAAGAAAATGTGGCTGTTAGTAAGAAATCCTTTTTCTCATCTACCAGACATGTTCTGAAATACTGTGATAACAGCCCAGTACTGGAGAGACTGAACACAAAGCAGCCCCTTGCCAATCTATCTGGGGGCTTTTGGACACCATTTCCTATCAGAGTCGTAGCTGTTTCTTGGCTCCATCAGAAATGTGGCCAATAAAAATCTCCCAAAAAGACTGTTCCCAATTAAAATTAGCCCTGAAGAAATCAGTATTGTGGCCACTTGCTTAACATATTTCTCCCGAGAAGAATTTCTAGTGTTTCCTTGATGAACCTGGAGCTTAGCAGTTTCCACAATGATTACAGAAAAAGCAGCAGTGCCAGAAAAAACACTGTTAAAATGGAAAAATCCCCTGTGCTCACTCACACATATACACACACACCCTCTCACATACAGCACAAACACAGCTACTTTCCAAGACCAGGAACCATTCCTCTCAGACCATCGGAATAGCACAAGCACAAGATGCCCATGCTAGGCAAATAAAGAGACCTGATTCTGCAGCGGTAAATGCCAGATGTAAACTGAATTAGAATCCCACTATTTATATATCACTGAGTGTATCTGCATATGTACACTTTCAACACCTACTCACATACGCACTTTATAAATGGACATTGTTATAACGGACCATCACTGACAATGAACTAAACGCGGCTTCCCAAGCATTAGACTCAGTATATTACACCTGGTAAGAGTGGATAGAATCACAACTTATTTTCTGCACTGTAAGGGGCATTTTCTGACCCTAACGTGACGCTGATGCAGAAGCGGCAAGGAGAAGTAGCAGATTCACCACCAGCAGTTTAATTTACTTAGTTATTTGACTTCAAACACATAGAGAACTGCAGCTTCCATTCTGAGCAAAACACTCACGGCTGAAACGGTGCCTGTGTTTTTGGCACCTTCCCCACTCACATCCTCATGCTCACCCTTCCCACTACAGATAGTCCAGCTCTCGGAGTTCAAAACAAACCCAGACTGGGGATCGAGACATGCCCAATACTGACTGTGGCTTCAGTACATAAAACAGGGCTTCTGGGTTTCAGCATTTCTTTACCAAAAAACAGGAGATAATTCTCAACAAATACCCATCCAGCTGCAGTCAGCACCCTCACCTCCTTCAAATCCTCTTCCTGACTCATATCTGTCAGGAATCAGAGTAGCAGCCGTGTTAGTCTGTATTCGCAAAAAGAAAAGGAGTACTTGTGGCAATTTTGTTAGTCTCTAAGGTGCCACAAGTACTCCTTTTCTATCTGTCAAGAAGCAAGCCAGTGATCAATTATTTATTTAAATTAATATGTTTGTTCACTGAGACCTCATCTAGTCACTTCCTGATCAGATTTATAGCACACACTCCCCAGTACTCCCCCACCTTGTTGGGCTCTCCCTAACTCACTGTGTTATCTCAACATTTTAGATTGTTAGCCCCTCCAAGCAGAGGCATCATCTGTTTGCTTTTAGAGGGTCGGGGGGCAGGGAGGGATAGCTCAGTGGTTTGAGCATTGGCCTGCTAAACCCAGGGTTGTGAGCTCAGCCCTTGAGGAACCTGGGGCAAAAATTGGGGATTGGTCCTGCTTTGAGCAGGGGGTTGGACTAGATGACCTCCTGAGGTCTCTTCTAACCCTAATATTCTATGACACCCATTTGGCCACTGTATAAAGCAAGAGCCTGATTCGCCTATCCTTATTCACCATGAGTTTATTGGAAACTAGTTTAAAATGGCAAGCTATTACTTTCAGTAGGAGGGATTTCCCGGTGCTGCTTGGGAGCTAGAGGGCCCTGGGGAAGCCATGTGGTCTGAGTCAGTCAGCAGACAGCCACTTTGAAAGAATCAGCTTAAAGCAAGGTGGGGTAAGTTGTGCCTCACTGCAATAGACAGCAGCCTGTTTTCGCCCTGGTCTGGGATTCTGAGTTCTGAGAAATAAAGTTGTGCTATGTTGCAGCTGCCCAGCGGGAGTATTTTGCTTTTCTCTAGCTTCTCTGTGCATGTGCTGCAATCATAACGAACATACGTCAGTGTGACAGAACTGGGTTCAAACTGAACAATAATGTCCAAGTATGTTTTCTGTGGTAATTCTTCATGCTTCCCATGATCCACACAGCCACAGCCAACAGCTTCCCAACGAGAAATGGGCTGGAAGCCACATGCAAATGGCCTCTGAGAGCCACATTATGTGAAGCGGAGCGCAAAAAAAAGTTGGGCTTTTCTGATTTTTATATTCACATATTTGCTTGCGTTCACTCTTCTTCTACCCATCATTACCCATTTACTTGGAAATATCAAAAACCTTGTGCGTACATTTTTGCATATCATATCTTCTCTTGAATAACTTCAAGTTTTGATTAATGCAAATATGATCACAAAATATTTTCTATCTTTGTACCAAATACCCACAGGTGAATGACAGATCAAAACATTCAGGCAACAGACCATCTACGCTGGCAATGTATTACAGGCAGAATCAAAAATAAATCGTACTCCATGAAGATAGTGTGGCAACCAATCCTCATCTGGGAATTTCCCTCAACTTCTTTAAAGAGATACACCCTGCGTCATGAATAATAAAACCAATGCTGCAGACTTCTCTCAGGCCAAAGAAAAACAGCACAGCACTGACTTTGGATTCCTTGATTTGGCAAAAATGGTCTCAGCCTTCCAGGGGGCACTATATCTGACTGTGAACAGCACCATTTAAAACAGGGGTAGGACAGCAATCAGGGTTTCGCTTTAATAAAAATACTCCTTGCATAAAAGCTACTATTGCAGTAATGGTGCAAAACACTGCAGTAACCGGATCATTACTGTGAAATACCTGTAATATTTTAGCAGCGAGGCTGTGCCCCTGAAGCACAGATCTGCCCGTGGGCACCTATGGAGGCACTACGCTTCTGTGAGCCAAAACATCTCCCCAAAGTTCCTGGTGAGCAAGAGGAACACACCTGCTATGGCACTGATTGGGGGAATTCTGCACATCTCCCAGCCAGACCCACTGGCCATTATAGGGAAGGGGACAGCTTTTCTGCAGCCTTTGGGGTAGTTTGCATGTCAGGGGGACTAAAAGGGACCATTTCCTGCATTCGGGAGAGCTCCTGAACTGCAAATGGGACCAGTGTCTGCCTGGAGAGCGTGGGGGGAAGGCTTCTCATGTTGTTTCTCTAAACCTGTGCATGTGTGGAAGTGCCAGCTCCAGTCCAGCCCTTGATGACCAAACTAAGCTGATGATTAAGGCTAAGATTTTGTCACGGATATTTTTCAGTAAAAGTCATGGGCAATAAAGAAAAATTTATGGAAGCCCATGACCTGTTCCTGACTTTTACTAAAAATATCCATGACCAAATAGGGAGCAGCTGGGCAGCTGTGGGGGCCAGCTGGGAGCTGCGGAGTCCCTTGTGACTTCAGCCTGCAGCGGCCAGCAGCTGCAGGGTCCCTCTGCTGCTCATGTTGGCCGGGAGCTGCGGGGTACCCCCGCTGCCCTTGGTGGTTCAGAGCTCGAGGGGGTCCCAACAACTCCCGGCCACTGCAGGCTGAAGTCACAGAGGTCTTTGGTAGTCACAATTGTAGCCTTACCGATGATCTTTTCCGTACTATGGTTTCAGCAGTTCACTGTAACACACAATGTTTAAAATAATATTCCTTTGCCAGTCATCTAGCACTCTGGACCCTGGGCTTTCAGAATACAGATTGTGAGGAGCCAGACAACATCCCTGAGAGGTCATGAAGTGTTGCTATCCCCATGCTACAGACCTGGAAGCTGAGACACAGGCTGTGGCTACACAGGGAAATTGACCAGAAGAGCTATTGCAGAATAAATTATTCCAGAATTGCTCCCAGACTGGTCATATTATTCTGAAATAAAAATAATTTTTATTCCAGAATAGTGTCCACACAGGCAACTATTCTAGAATAGCGATTCTGGTCAATGTCCCTTGTAGACAAGGCCGTAGAGTGGTGAAATGACTTCCCCACAGTTCACACTGTTAGTCTATGACACATACACTGTAACTCAACCATAATATATGAGCTTGATGCAGGAATTCCTGAATGAACTTCTCTAGCCTGCATTATGCAGGTCAGACTAGATTATCAGAATGGTCTGTTCTGGCCTTGGAACCTATGAGCTGGGAACAAAACCCAAGTCTCCTGATTTCTAGTCCTGTGCTTTAACCACAAGACCATCCTGCACACTTTAAAGTGCCGATACTGACCCCGGTCTACTGGTGCTTGGCTGGGGAAGGGTAGTTTTATCATAGGGTTTTGTTGCTTTTACTCTAGGAAGGTAACAAAAGAAATACATGAGTGCTACAGTCATGTTTGTGGGAGGTAACTTAACACACATCTTGACTTCCAAAAAGTCTGCATTCTTCTGTATATATACACATAATCCCATGTTCATTTATGGTTCTAGTCTGACCTTTCAGTGCACTATTTTATTCAGCTTCTCCAATTCTAAAAGGAGCCATCTTCTTTTAATTTTCAAACAAATAAAACCTTCTTTTCTTTAAAACGTACAAACCCTATGATATTTTATACTGTTTTGCAGCTCAAATATAAACAAAATGTTTCCCCTTCCCCTAGCAACCCCAATTTCCTTTCTGCAAAAAAAAAAAAAAAAATCTCTCAATTCAGATCATTACTCAGGTTAGGAAGCCAAGTTTCAAGCTCAGGCTTGATTGAAAGACTTTCCCCGCTGGTTTCCCCTCCTCCAAAGAGAAGCTGCTGTGACCAACCCTTCTAAAGAGGAGAATTCACTCCATAAATTCTATATAGCGTTTAGCCCAGTGTAGAGTGACTACTACTTCTCCTTCAGCTGTGGGATTCACCTCTTAACCCTCCTACCAAGAAAATTAACAGCCCTAAAATTGTTCTTTTCTGTTTTAAAGGATAAGGGCCAGAACCACAGCTGGTGTAAACAAGCATAGCTCTAGTGACTTCAATGGAGCTCTGCAAATTTGTACCAGCAGAGAATCTGGCCTTAGATGGACTGTAATCTTCCAGCAGCAGAGTTGATGCTGGCTTGGGTTGACTATCCAGGTGCCGAGTGTTAGTTTACCTAAGCTCTTCTAACTGAAAAGGAGAGAGAAACTGGAGATTGCATTGCTTTCTTTAGGCAACCGATAGTTCATTATTTCTCCCCAACAACTGCACTTTATGAAAATGTTTCTTCATTTTTATTTTTGAATCTTCACATTTTTGTCTCATCTTTGCCCTTGCTTGTTTTTTTAATTAATGTTACTAGATTTCCTCAGAAGGAAACAAAACCAAAAAATAGAATAAAGGGCAGGAGGAAGCGAATGAAACTTGTGGGCAGCTATTTAAAGAGTCAGTGACGCCTCATGGAAAACTCCGAAACACATTCCAGCTAGTGACAATTCTGCTGCTCCAGCCTCAGGTAAGTTATTTGTTTTACTTGGGTTCCTTATAATTACGGGCACTGGCATGAAAGACCTCTGTTTATTGAGAATTCATCCACTCATGCTGCCCATTCCCCAGGTGATGCTGGAATATGGTTTGTAACATCTGAATCATTTCCACAGCTCCCGGATGGGACATCACTGGCAGAGTGGAATTTCACATGTGTGGGGTGGGAACACAGGGGCTTAGCTAAAGAAACACAGAAACTCATCAGGAACAGAAATGCACCTATTAATAAAGAGCGAGGCAGCAAAATACGAAAGCAGGCGCTATGGTAGACCTGCCAAGTGTCATACATGCAACATGCATGACACCCACACATTTGGCAATTCTGTCAGGATTGTCCACATATCTGGTAAAGAAAAGTTCTGAGAGAGAGACAGAGACATCCTCTACTGCATTGTACCCTGTAGCCTAGGGTAAGGGCTAAGGGAGCTGCAAGCCAGGAGACAATGAGTCCTACTTCCCATTCATTCCCTATATGCTGTCAATAGCTCTGTACATTTCACAACCCATATTCTTATCTACCTGATGAGGCAACTATCATTCATGCACTTTACAGATGAGGTCACCTTAGGTAGTGCTGCTTCTGTGACAAACCCAAGTCTTATCCATATTACCACACTGTCTTTAAGAATGGATGTACCAAATTATGTGCTTCGCTATCCTGTCTTGAACTACTAGACCGCACTCTGCTCCCAAGGCCAGGAACAGAACTTGGGGATCCTGGTACCTGCTGTCTCACAAATAGCTGTCTAGCCCATTGGCAAAGTGTGTCAGTCTTCTTCTGCAGCCAGGTCCACTTAGAGGATAACAGCCTACTTTCACCACCAATTGCTCAAGTAAAAGAATTCTGTGCTGTGGATCTAAAGGCCTGAATTCAAAACCTGTTAGCAATCCTTGTGGAAAATAACAGCATGTGGTCATGAAATTAAAGACAGTATCAGTTTTGTCCTCATGGGCTCTGAAAGGTAGGAATCTACCACAATGCAGACCTGCTATGGAGCACAGGAGGGGGATTTCCCTTTGGTGCTCTCTAGCAGATGGGCAGCAATGGAGTCTCTTGGTTGGATGTGGGAGCATGATAAGAAGGAGCTTAAGGAGCCATTGGGTTTATGTGGAAAAAGGCAAAGGGTGGATCTACTTGGAATCTGCTGATTCGTGCCCCCCCTACCCCCAGCCCCTAGTTGTACCATCAAAATAGAGAACAAGTGTATCTGTTCCTAAGCACATCAAACACACCCAAGAATTTGAAGCAACCATACTGCAAACCCCCAGATCCAATGTCTGGATCCCACTGGACCAGCCAATTTTGGCTTCAACTCCCAGAATTCCAGTACCTGCATAAAGAACAAGTCTAGTCACTCCTATGCGCCAATAAATCTGAACCTCAAAGCTTCCTGGTGCAACAATGCTGCAAAAACCTAGATCCATGGGTTCTTTTCCCAGAGACCTTCTAAAGTCTGCAGGAAGAGCAGAAGAAGGGCCAGCTGAGTTTGGAGGCAGTGGGTGGGGGCCAGGAAGCCATGGATCCCGTGAAATTGAAATCTTGTTTGCATAGAAAACTCTATACACCCTATATATAAAGTTTACCATGTGTTTGAAAACAGCATGTGCCGAGCTCATAAAGTTTGCCACATAAACTGGTGCACTTGTGTCCTTGAAAACTCCAGACCTGATTCTCCTATCTTGCACCTTGTGTTGTTATTTACAGCTGAGCACTGCAGATGTAAAATGCCACCAGATTCCCCACTCTTTCACACCAGTGGTAGCATTTTACACTTAACTTTACCCAGGTGTCAGTGATTACACAAGCTGCAAGACCACAGACAAATGCAGCCCTCTCTGTGCAGGATACATACATTTTTGGGGTGTGGGTAAAGGCTGAATCTTGCTAATTGTTTCCTCCCAGTCAAGAGCTGCTGAATGGTTTCTTCTCAAACTCTCCAAAAGAATAGTGCCCCAATTCAGTAACGTTTTGTGCAACTGAAATCAAGGGGTTAGAAAGGAAACATTTAGGCAGCCTTAGATTGGTTACCATTGAGCCCACTAGGGAAAAAAGCTTCTCAGAATTTTTCCATCAGACGTCGGTAGCTCTATGTATACAAAAGACTCCTCTGCTCAGCCTCACTGGGAACATTCTCAGCCTTGCACAGTATATAACCTTCCCTCGCCCAGTTGCACAAGGAAATCTTACTCACCTGGTGGCTACGGAAACCTTTCTGCATACAGAAATGGACCAGCATGTTGAGAACATGGCTAAATTCAAGCACCTGGGAAAGCCAATACTATAGCACCTGTGCCTGGCCTGGGGTTAAAGGGAGAGTCTTTGTCTTGGCTGCCAATTGAAATACTGTGATATGGTGGAGAGTGAAGGTTTACTGCACATTTACTTGGGCCTGGAGATAGAAGAAACTAGAGGAAAACTAGCTATTTCAGTGCAAGAGGAGTGTGCCCAAAACAACTGTGGAAATTCACCATTGATGTATTGCAGGGAGTTCTCAGGAGACCTACCACCAACTTGAGGGGATGGCTGGGCTGATTTCCCAAACCCCGGTAGAGTCCCCGCTTCTCTGATTACTGCTAGATCATCCATGTCAGAGACTCCTTATCCCTGGCACTCAGGAAATATTTCTCAACATCACATTTGCTTTTGCCTTTGGAATAAACATCAGGTATTTTCAGAACATTTTCTCAGCGGATTCTCTCCTTCAGATCCCCCTAGAAGTCCCATGTACATAATCTCACACACCCTGCAAACTGTGCTAGCTGAATACCATTCTATTTTATCAACAGCTCTGTATATTTTTCAAGCACAAACCCTAAACATTTCTGTTTGCCCAATGGTTCTGCCTCTCTCCTTAGTTGTGGCCATAAGAACGTGATTTGTTTAAAGGGGAAAACAAACAAGTAGAGTCTGCAGTCCCTCTCTCCGTTTTCTCTGCCACACTTGCACCTGGGGCATAGGCTTATCAGGATAAAGGGGAAGGAAAATTTGTGGGAGCTCCTTATTAAAGAACCAAAAGTATGTCAGCTGCAGCATCGCCTGACAGTATGCTGCCAAGGCACATACCCATTCCTTCAATAATCCATGTCTGACATTGAGAAATCAGAGAGATCCATATTGTAGATGAAAATTAAAAATAATCTATTAAGAGTACAAATTATTCAATCTACTTCTCTTACACTTTAACAGTCCTGCACAGAGATGAATGTGAAGTCAACAGAGTCCAAACATTCTCAACAGGGGGAACACTGGGGAAGCATCACTTCAAGTGAGAGCATAGTGTCCCAGACTGCATGAATGTAAAACTGCCACAAGAACAACTTTAGGGGGGTTACAGCTTCCCCAGCACTTTAATTAGTTAATAATTCAATTAGGACTGTTCATTTTGATGCACAATTAGAGTTTCCCTACCAAATTGTTTTATTTTACTTTTTTCCTTTTCTAAATAATAATCGAAATGAATGTTGTGCTGGAGAAAGGAGCCAGATTGAAAGCCCCAGAGAAAGAGGCTCTCTGTCCACAGAACAGGAGAAACCCAGAAAATAAGAGCATATGTTTCCCTTGTTCCACCCCACCATGTGTCCTTCAGTCCTCCACTAGAAGGTTCCCTTCTAAGGCTGAGTGGGATTCACTCAGCGTACCTCTGCTGAGGCTATCAATAAGTTAGTGCCATTATACAGTAGTAGGTTTTTTGGCTTTTGAGATGCCCCATCATCACCCCCCAGTCCTCGATTCATTTCAGGCAGGCTACAGTTTTACTCCTATCAGAGAGTTGGTTTCTGACTGTGCTGTGTATATTATTCTATGGGAAACAGAATGTAAAGTTTCTACAGCATTGAGGTTGTGTAAACCCAGCAGACAATGACAACTGCTAAGGAACATTAGTAGGTCTCTTCTTCCACATGCTCTAGGGGATCCCTGAAACGTACTAAAACAAGTCAGGACAGGGACAAGTGCCATAAAAGAGAGGATGTTGGGGCATCCAGATCACTGCTTTCCAGATGATAAAGGCTAAAAGTGTCCTTGCCTGCTGACAATGATATGGTCAAACAGATGAAGTAAGTGCTCAGAAGCCATGAGCTACCTATCAGCAGTAGAGCACAGTTCAGATTCTATTGCTGATGCTGCACATCACCATGTCAATTGCCCCAACCATTTTCACTTGCAGACTTTTACTGGGCCAAAGACACTTTTGTGGTAGCTGCACAATTAGTTCCAATTCTCAAGGCTACAGAAAATAAAAAAATACCCAGTCCTTCCCATCAACACCATATGTAGAATAAATATCCACACGTTTGCATTCAGCAGTTCAGTGCATGTCTGCATTTCAGAACACACCTCTGGCTGCATCACAGGCGCTATTAATTTCCATTGAGAAGGATTTGGGAGCTTAAATCATTACAGCTCATTTACACAAACTTAATACATTTTTAAAACTACCTCATTTTATGCTGATGTGCAGGTGTTAATCTCCCATGAAATATTGAAAAGAATAAAATGCCCAACAGGTTCAGCCCTCTAAAGACCCTTTACTCCACTATTCTAGCAATTTTTGCCACTCTCTCTTACTGCACTTGTTTTGCAGATATTTTCTGCTTCCAGGTTTGGAAAGTCGGTCTGATACAAAGCCTCCCTGCAGAACTTTCCTAAAGTTCATCTTCCTTTCCAAATGCAACCAGAGGCATCCAATGAAATGAGCTGTAGCTCACGAAAGCTTATGCTCAAATAAATCTGTTAGTCTCTAAGGTGCCACAAATCCTCCTTTTCTTTTTGAGAATACAGACTAACACGGCTGCTACTCTGAAAGCTTTGCTAAAGTAGTTACATATTTTGATCAGATGTTGTATGACAGCATCCCCATTATTTGCCACTTGCTTTCTTCTACTAACAACCCCTCCCCCTCCAAAAAAACCCAGCTATTCCAGATTGATGGCTCCCAAGCTGCCAGTGCTACCCGGTACCACCAGTGACAGTCCCGGACAGGACTCCCCAAGAACATCAGTTATACATGCACTTCAATTAACATTCAAACTGCAGTTTATTTATTTGCCAGTATTGGCACTTGGGCCGCCTGGCGAAGGATCAAGAGAAACAAGCCGTTCATGTTTACAGTATACAGGAGTCCTACATCCAGTAACTCCTGGTTACTCATTTACAGTGACCTCATCAGGGAGACATGCCTGAGTGTTACAACTGCCCTTACTTCACTTCTGGGCAATCTGCTGAGTCTACTCCCCCCCCCCCCCACACCTGACCACAGCTGATAAAAGGGAAAGAAACCCTCCCTGAACATTCATTGCCTAATCAGGATTTCATTACCTGCATCGACTCTGCTCCCATGCCCCCTGCATTGCAGCCTTCTCTCTCTCATGACTGTGGCTTGTAAGAGACAGGAACCCTGAGTCTCCAGGGGGATGTTCTGATGGGCTGTAACAGAAAAGGTTACTTTAAAGCTCCTTATTTGGGCAGTGATGTAAAGGGAAGTTGTTCAGTCAGCACCACCCACTTTTTCCATTCACTACACATTGTTTCCTGTTGTCAAGCAGCTGCTGTGGCTTTCGATACAGACAAGGGAATCCTTCAGCCCTTGGCTGGCTCTCATGCATTGCACAACTTGTTAACAGCACATTTCTGAGACAACCATCTCCTGGGCCAAACTCCTTATACTTCTAGCAAACATTTCTTTCTTTAAAATTTTGCAAAAATCCATCAAATCTTGACAATAGACACTGATATAAAAATCTCTCTCACACACACACACGGCCCCTCCATCACAAATGCTCACTTGTTAGCAGACTAGTGCCATATGAAAGTTGCTAAGTGAGACTGTCATCACAATCGATCTGAGAACCAATCTGCAGCAGTGGGTAAAGATCAGCCTGCATCTCACTGCAAGTCTCTCTTAAGGAGCCTGCCCAGCCTCTGGACTGTAAGGTGCTCAGATACCATGCTGACAGGTGCTATATAACTCTCTAAAGAGAATAAGACAGAACAAGGACTGTCTGCCCCATCAAGAATCGCTTGCCAAATCCCAATCCCAATAAGGAACTATGGGACCAGTGCTGTCTGCAGAAGAGCCTCTCTCAGGGACAAACAGCCTGATCAGGGATGGGTAGATTAGCCTGAAGCCGACCCACTTTGGTGTCCCGGCTACCAGCTGGTGGGACTGGCCCCGTGGCTCAGCGCTAGTGCAGCTGAGCTCCTTCCTGAGCCTGCTGGCTGGCTGCTGTGGGCTCCGGCGCTTGCCTTACGTCAGCCAAATGCACTTACCAGGAGGACACAAGCCGAGAGAGGAAAGCAGCCCCCTGGCGATGCCCCGCAGGCACCAGGGCTCTGCTCAGACCCGAGCAGGCAGCAGACCCGAGCCCTGCGCAAGCAGAGGCGCTGGGAGAAGGAAGAAAACAATCAGAGAGTGAGTGTGTGTGTGAGTGAGTGTGAGTGTGTGTGAGTGCCTGTGCCTGTGCCTACCCTCCCCGCCCCCATCCCTCTACCACAGGCTCCCGCGTCTCCCCCTCGCCATCCCCACATCCTCCTCCCCCGCATCTGTCCGCCCCCTGCCCCGTGACACGCGCCCTCCCGCTTTCGCCCCGGCTTGTTTCCCCGCAGCAGGGCGCGGGCTCAGCCCGGCCCCGGCGTCGCTCCCCGGCCGGCTCGCGGGGACACGGGCCAGGCAGAGCCGGGCAGGGCTCCGGCGAGGGGCGATTCCGGCCGAGCCGCGCGGAGTCTGGAGCTCGGTGGCCGGTGCGGGGAGCAGCCGGGCTGGGGCAGGAGGACTCCGACCCGCAGAGGGGTTATCACCTGCAGCCCACGCCCCAGCCCGGAGCTCGGGGCAAGGCGTGGGGACGGGGCACAGCCCAGGGAACCGGGATCGGAGCCAGGAACAAGTCTGGTGGCCCCTAGGAAAAGCGGGGATTGTAACACGTGTTAACTACGATGTGCCAAACATCCTGCGCTGGCCAAGGCAAGGGGGAGTTTTAACAGGTGTGAGCGGCTTCCCGGGATTAATCCTGAGCAGCTAACAGGGTACAACTACAGCTTGCCGGGCGTGCTCTGGGATCTGGACGTTTCCTAGCTGACCCGTGTTAACACGTGTTTTTTGGTTTTATTGTGGACTTGGCCTTAGAGGCAAAGGTTGGAAGATGTGGAAAGGCTGCCCCTCTCAATCTGGGTTGGGCTGTCTACTCCCCTGGGAACTGGGGCACACGCTCTCTTCTCCTGCAGTGTTAACAGGAGAGCCCTGCACACCCCTCCTTGGAGGGAGGGAGGGAGGGACAGGCTACAGGGATCATTAACATCGGGCTTCCGCCACAGGACACTCTCCAGCTGAAAACAGAACAGGTACCTTCCCAGCAGCACTGCATAGTAGCTACCTGCATCTGACAGCCACTTTGCACTTCCCCTGCCTAGCATAGGACACACCCACTTAGATTTATTGTATGGCAATGTCAAAAGGGGATTCCTACCAGAGCCTCCACTGACCCACCACTAAGTCCAGCCTGCAAAGTCCCCCATCTGCACACATTGAATCACTTGCTCTATGCTGTTTAGCAAGTGCTCTCCCTTAAACAGATCCTGTGCCAGCATGCAGAGCTCCTGAACTGTTGGGAAGTACCAGGAGGCTATGCCATGCTTCCAGCCTGGCCTCCACTGTGTGCAGGATGAACCAGGGAGGGGGGAGTCCTACTGGGAGCAGGAAAATCTGAAGCCATTAACATTTGGTTACACTACTAGTTCCTGACACTACATTCATTGCAGCCTGCAAGCCTCTCTCTGTGTTGCTTGGCCTTGCCATTCAATGAGAGCCCTGTGTGCTTTATGAAAGCAGAGCAACTACCTACAAGTATGAGAATATCTCTAAATTGCCCTGATTACACATTAGCCACAGCTGCGGGAAAGGAGCCAGGCTTCCAATTTCATTTTCACTCAGACTTTACATGTAGAAGCTTTCATAAGTGATGGCATAACAATGAAACCAAATCAGCTTTTCCATAGAATTTGCTGCATGAAGTCTTGAGGACACTGAACTCAGCCCACAGACAGAAAGCTGTGGGATACCTGTGTGCCTGACCTTACACGCTAAACTGTGTGAATGGGCAGTGTGCCTATACCATCCTCAGCAGAGCGCATACAGCCGGGGACAGTGTCAAAACTTATCCTTATTCCTGGGGTTTGACCTTACTGGAAACACAGAAATACTGCCACAACATAAACCGCATTCTAAGTGTCCTCCCCAAGACCAGGAGTTCCCAGGGTTTCCTTTTAGGACCTCCTCTGCCCTAGTATCCTAGTTCTCTACACAGCAAAGAGGCACTCTCAGACCCTTTATATTCTGGATGGAGCTAACCGGACCGCCAAGCTAGCATGACTCAGCAGTAAATACCCTGAATCTTCACACCAACTTTTAGCACCTACACCTGCAGCAATTCAGCAGAAGAGCCCAGGACTCCTATACGGGGTTTTAAAGTCTATCGCTGTCATAGATTAGGAAAAGGCACGTTGGGTGGATGTACAATACACACATGTTAAGAGGCCCACCGTATAATAGCTAATAGATTTTAAGAGGGGGACTTGTTCAGCGGGGATTTGGTATTATACTTACTTATCAAGAACTTCGTGGGAGGGGGTTAAGTCATTGCCACTGGTGCACACAGCTGAACTGAATGGATTACCTTTATCTTTACAGGTGCAGACAAAATGTTTCATTGTAAAGAAAGGACATGGCTGCAATAAGACAAAATGATCAGCCAAGGGAGACCTGTATGGGCTTGTTCCTGTTCCATGTGGTGATGGCAATGGATTTCAATGGGTGTTTTTAGTGGCTCCCATATACTATCAGGTTTCCAAGATGATGGATATAATGCATGGATTCAAGTCCTGAGATGATCTCAGAGGACAAAGCAACACAATGTTGAACTCTGAATTCAGGCAGCTGTAGGAAATCATGGTTTTTACAAACCACAAGAATAGCTTTGCATCTAAGGCCAGGTCTACACTTAAAACTTTTGCCAGCATAATAATGTTGGTTAGGGATTGATTTTTTTAAACAATATTTCCCCATAGCGCAGACAAAGATATACCAGGGGAAAAAGTGCTTTTGCCACTAGACCATATTTTGTTTAGGAAGTAGTATAAGCTGTACTGGCAAAGCAATCTTTTGCCATTATAAGCTATGTCCATGTGAGGAGGCTTTGCTGATATATCTATACCTTAATTACTATACTGGCAAACTTTTTTTTAGTGTAAACTCTGCCTAAGACAAATACCCGCTATTTTAAAAATCATTGCCAAGCCTTCATCCCCATCCCTCTGCAGGCTTTCCAATATCAAGACAGTATTAAAGCTGTGTGAGGTTCCTATAATGGAAATAATGACTCTGACAGGCAAACAGTGGGATATGCTTTTCTGGGTGGACATCAATGGAATTGTATTTCTGTTCAGTAAACAGAAAGTAGCTCTTCAGGAAAATTAATCATTGGAAATCTACCACCAAAACCCCACGCTGCCCGGTCCCCAGTCTGACACAGCACCACTTCATTTCGTCCCCCAAATGCTTCAATATCAGAAATGACAAAACAGCATCTAAGTGTACAGTAGAAATATATCCATTTTGTGTGTGTGCACTGACTGATTCCTCAGGGCTCCTACTCAGCTCCTCACATTCATGGCAAAAAGGGGGGTTAGCCTGTGAAAGAGGGTTGGTTCTTATATTTAGTTTTACATACCCTCTCTCTCTCTCTCCGTTAAATTCACACTTCATGTAAGGAGGTGCAGTTGCAGTGACTTCCAGAGAGTTGCACCCATTTACTGATACACAAGGTGTGAATTTGACCTGTGTCTCTCCAAAGATGGCTAAGTGGCAAAGCCTTCACTGCGGTCATGCCACACGAACCAGAAAGATCCAAAACAGCAAAACTGGAAGGGCAGTTATAGTGTAAAATGTGATTTGGTGAATAATGGGCCTTGGTGAATATTTCCCCTTACACTGACTCATCCAGACCAAAATACCTCCATCAAAAGATTAGCCTTTCCAACAGCCAGAGCTGGAAACCCCACCTAGCAGCTGACCATCCAGCTTCTCACCAGTTAAAAAAAATAAATAAATAAACGAGGCTGCATCTAGAACTGAGCTGAGTGTTATGGTGTTCTGCATGAGACAGAACAGAGTCCACGCTGCTTCCTCATAGCAGAATCAGCCCCACAAAGCCAGCAGGAGTAAGAACATCTTGGTGTCACTGAAGGTGGCAGACATGACTCGATGACACACAGGGCAGATATAGGGAGCAGTTCCTTTTCTAACTCTAAATACACTTTAGTATTTGCATATTCACAGAATGAACTTGGTGCAGCTCTCACGCAAACACTTTGAGAAATGTGAGGATACCTAACACAAGCAGATTTAACAGTCAGTTTGGTCTATCACTGACTCTAAGGCAGCGGGAAGAAAAATCAGTTGTATCCCTACAATTTTGTAAGATTCTCAGATACCACGGTGATAAGACTGTGAGAAATGGCTTGATTAGATTAGCTAAGGAAATAGACAGATTCCCTCTGAAGCACGTGATTCTCTTTTCCTTCCTCTCACATAGGGCATGCTGAAAGGGTCTCTCCGGAGCCACTTGTTGAAATTCCACCTCCCAATTTGATGAGAGGTGAGGAGATAATCTTGCTGCCTGTGATGGGAATCCTGCCCTCTCTGCATGGTACTGATAAACCATCCCTACCTGAAAGCACTTAACCCCAGGGCTCATAAAAGACAGGTACTGAAGAGTGAATTGTTTGCCTTTGGAAGGCATCGTATTACACCAAGCATCAGCTCTTTTCATGACATTTCCCAGGAGAAGATACCATTCATAGACCCTCTCTCACAAAACACACACATCTCCAAGCTGCAGTCAACTGAACTCTGTGCCACATTGCCCATAAAGTCAGTATATTTTTCAGCTGAACAGTATAAACATTGTCATCGAAGTGCAATTAATACAAATGTGTTTGCCCAGCAGGTTTGCCTCTTTCCCTGGTTGGGAGAAAGTGTTTTCATTTAAACAGGAAAATAAAAGGAAAATTCCCCAGGGACTCTCCTGTCTGTAAACCTCAAGGACACATGGGGTTTAACAAAGGCTAAATGTGAACAGTTTTATGGAAGCCCTTTGTTAACATGACTGCCCTCCCAACAGGAAGACTGTCCCCAATTCCATTATGGTTAAAATAACCATACTTTACTTCACATTCAAAGGCTAGACTTTTCCCTCCCCTAAGCATTTTGATAAAGTTGCCAGGGAATATCTCCTCATATCCCCTCTCATTCCTGCTTACCTTATCCTGGCCCAGGATGTGCAGAAGTTGCCTACTGTCTTGGAGTCCTCTTTGAAGCTGTTTACAGAATGAAGGAAATTTCCCTGTATCTCTCTTGTTCTGACCCTTTCATTGTTTTTCCTAGTTCTCTGAAGTTTAATCTAGCACAGAGGTTTCCAAAACAGTGGTCCACAAAGCCTATTCTGGTGGTCCGCACAGTTCTGGTTGATCACATGCTTCTCTAACTGTCCTCCTTGTTTCCAGCTGCTAAATTACATTAACAGAAGCTAAAATTACATTAAATATTTTCCTGATGTTACTTTTCCACATAAGCAATTGCTGTAGTTGCCCAGGTATGCTATATAATTATAAATGGACAGGAGGTGTCCATTACAAAACACCTCCACTAAGGTTTGGCTTAACCTATGAAAAGATTTGGGAACTCTGTTCTAGAATTAGAGCCAAAAACTGTGAACTAGGACCCCTGGGTTTTTTTCCTGGCTCTTCCAATGACTCAGTGTACAACTTTGGCCATATCACTTTACCCCTCTGTAATCCAGTCTTCCCTACTTGTCTCATGAGTATTTAGAAAAGGAGTACTTGTGGCACCTTAGAGACTACCAAATTTATTAGAGCATAAGCTTTCGTGAGCTACAGCTCACTTCATCGGATGCATTTGGTGGAAAAGACAGAGGGGAGATTGATATACACACAGTGGGATTTTACAAAACAATCAATAAAATCAATGGGAGTTAGGCACGGAGGTGCTTTTGAAAATCCCACTCTCTATTTACATCTTTAGATGCCTAAATACCTTTATAAATCTGGCTCTAGGGGACTAAGGGCCAGATTTTCAAAGGTATTTAGACACCTAATTTCCATTGGTTTAAGTCACTGAGCCACTTTTGAAAATTTTACCCTAGCACTCCTGGGTTTTATTCTCAGTTCTAATATTGGCTGGCTGTGTGACTTCATGTCTTCTCTCATTACCTCAGTCTCTTCATCTGTAAAATGGGGGTGATAATGTTACCAATCTCCCAGGGGTGTTCTGATACTTAATTACTATTTTGAAAGTATTCAGGAGACTCTCCAATGGTAAAAAGAATAGTCCCTGCAAAGTATCATTACTATTCCCAAGTACTCCTTTTCTTTTTGCGAATACAGACTAACACGGCTGCTACTCTGAAACCTGTCATTATGCAAGGCACTGAATTTAGCCGTATAGAGTGGAAATCTGTCAAGATGTGTATATCAATCTCCCCTCTGTTTTTTCCACCAAATGCATCCGATGAAGTGAGCTGTAGCTCACGAAAGCTTATGCTCTAATAAATTTGTTAGTCTCTAAGGTGCCACAAGTACTCCTTTTCTTTTTGCGAATACAGACTAACACAGCTGCTACTCTGAAACCTATGAGTATTTAGGATGACTGTGTAAAGTGCTATATGATCCTCATGGAGTTATTACATTATAGTTTCTGCACTAGAACAGGGGACTGGGAATTAGCGATTCTGGGTTGTATTTACAGTTTTGGAAAGTTTGGGACTTCAATGATTGAAGGAGGAGGACTAAGAATCAGGAGTAACATTTTCAAAAACACGTAAGCAACTTGGGGCCCAGAGTGTTAATGGAATTTACGAACCTAGAGATGCAGAGAGGCACCTAGTGGGATTTTACAAAACAATCAATAAAATCAATGGGAGTTAGGCATGGAGGTGCTTTTGAAAATCCCACTCTCTGTTTACATCTTTAGATGCCTAAATACCTTTATAAATCTGGCTCTAGGGGACTAAGGGCCAGATTTTCAAAGGTATTTAGACACCTAATTTCCATTGGTTTAAGTCTCTGAGCCACTTTTGAAAATTTTACCCTAGCACTCCTGGGTTTTATTCTCAGTTCTAATATTGGCTGGCTGTGTGACTTCATGTCTTCTCTCAGTACCTCAGTCTCTTCATCTGTAAAATGGGGGTGATAATGTTACCAATCTCCCAGGGGTGTTGTGATACTTAATTACTATTTTGAAAGTATTCAGGAGACTCTCCAATGGTAAAAAGAATAGTCCCTGCAAAGTATCATTACTATTCCAGCATTTACATTAAAGACGTTTTAGTCCTGCTAAGTAACAGGCATGAGGAATCATTAAGCTAATTTTAGACATAGCCTTGGACTACACTATGAGTTTAGGTCAAATTTAGCAGCGTTAGATCGATTTAACCCCGCACCCATCCACACAATGAAGCCATTTTTGTCGACTTAATGGGCTCTTAAAATCCATTTCTGTACTCCTCCCCGACGACGGGATTAGCACTGAAATTGATATCACCGGGTCGAATTTGGGTTAGCCTGGACGCAATTCGAAGGTATTGGCCTCCAGGAGCTATCCCACAGTGCTCCATTGTGACCACTTTGGACAGCACTTTCAACTCAGATGCACTGGCCAAGTATACAGGAAAAGCCCCGCAAACTTTTGAATTTCATTTCCTGTTTGGCCACTGTGGCGTGAAGTGCAGAGCTCATCAGCAGAGATGACCATGGAGTCCCAGAATCACAAAAGAGCTCTAGCATGGACCGAACAGGAGGTACTGGATCTGATTTCTGTATGGGGAGACGAATCCATGCTATCAGAACTCCATTCCAAAAGATGAAATGCCAAAATTTTTGAAAAAATCTCCAAGGGCATGAAGGACAGAGGCTATCACAGGGACCCGCAGCAGTGCCACATGAAACTTAAGGAGCTCAGGCAAGCCTACTAAAAAGCCCAAGAGGCAAATGCCCACTCGGGGTCAGAGCCCCAGTCATGCCGCTTCTATGATGAGCTGCATTCAATTCTAGGGGGTGCCCCTACAACTACCCTGCATCTGTACGTGGACTCCTGCAAGGGAGTCTCCCAACGCAACAGGGATGAGGATTTTGGGGACAAAGAAGATGATGAGGAGGGGGAGGTTGAAGATAATGCATACCAGGCAAGCGGAGAAACCGTTCTCCCCAACAGCCAGGAACTGTTTATCAGCCTGGAGCCAATACCCTCCCAACTCTCCCAACCCAGGCTCCTGGAGCTTGAAGGCAGAGAAGGCAGCTCTGGTGAGTGTACCTTTGTAAATATAATACACCATTTAAAAGCAAGCGTGTTTAATGTTTAATTTGCCCTGAAGACTTGGGATGCATTCGCAACCAGTACAGCTACTGGAAAAGTCTGTTAATGTATCTGGGGATGGGGCGGAAATCCTTCAGGGACATCTCAGTGAAGCTCTCCTGGACGTACTCCCAAAGCCTTTGCAAAAGGTTTCTGGGGAGGGCAGCCTTATTGCTTCCTCCATGGTAGGATACTTTACCACGGCAGGCCAGTAGCACATAAGAAAGCATGGCAGCGTGTGATCCTAGTGTTTGCTGGCATTCAAGCAACATCCGTTCTTTATCTCTCTGTGTTACCCTCAGGAGAGTGATATCATACCTGGTTGAAATAGGGGAATTTTATTAAGGGGACATCAGAGGTGGCTGTTCCTGCTGGGCTGTTTGCCTGTGGCTGAAAAGAAATTATTCCCACTGTTAGCCACGTGATGGGGGAGGGGTGAAGTGATTATCCCAGAGAATTGGGTGTGGGGAGGGGGGGTTAGTTGGTTTTGTGCTGCACGTTAATCCGAAAACATCAGCCCCTCCTTTTAAATGGCCAATGTGTCTTTTTCAATTTTAATCTCCCTTTTTTCTTCCTGCAGCTGCAAATGTTTCAACGCTGTGACTAGCATCTCCATCCCAGAGGCTAGCGCAGATAAGAAGGCGAAAAAAACAAACTCGCGATGAAATGTTCTCTGAGCTCATGCAGTCCACCCAAACTGAAAGAGCCCAGCAGAATGTGTGGAGGCAGACAAAATGAACACGAGGACAGGAGGGATGCGCGAGAGGATAGATGGCTGGAGCAACAGGAGAGGTGGCAGGATGAAGAGGAGAGGTGGCGGCAGCATGATGAAAGGAGGCAGGATGCAATGCTGAGGCTACTGGAGGATCAAACTGATATGCTCCGGCGTATGGTTGAGGTGCAGGAAAGGCATAGACCACCACTGCAGCTCCTATGTAACCAACCGCCCTCCTCCCTAATTTCCATAGCCTCCTCACCCAAACGCCCAAGAACGCGGGGGGGGGGGCGCTCTGGGCACCCAACCACTCCACCCCAGAGGACTGCCCAAGCAACAGAAGGCTGGCATTCAATAAGTTTTGAAGTGCAGTGTGGCCTTATCCTTCCCTCATCCCCTCCTCCACCACCCCTCCCGGGCTACTTTGGCAGTTATCCCCTTATTTGTGTGATGAATTAATAAAGAATGCATGAATTTGAAACAATGACTTTATTGCCTCTGCAAGCGGTGATTGAAGGCGGGACGGGAGAGCGGTTGGCTTACAGGGAAGTAGAGTGAACCAAGGGGGCGGTTTTCATCAAGGAGAAACAAACAGAACTATCACACCGTAGCCTGGTCAGCCATGAAACTGTTTTCAAAGCTTCTCTGAAGTGCAGCACACCCTGCTGTGCTCTTCTAACCACTCTGGTGTCTGGCTGTGCATAATCAGTGGCCAGGCAATTTGCCTCAACTTCCCACCCTGCCATAAAGGTCTCCCCTTTAACTCTCACAGATATTATGGAGTACACAGCAAGCAGTAATAACAACGGGAATATTGGTTTCACTGTGGTCTAACTGAGTCAGTAAACTGCGCCAGTGTGCTTTTAAATGTCCAAATGCACATTCTACCACCATTTTGCAATTGCTCAGCCTATAGTTGAACAGCTCCTGACTACTGTCCAGGGTACCTGTGAGTCATGGCATTAAGGGGTAGGCTGGGTCCCCAAGGATAACTATAGGCACTTCAACAGCCCCAGTGGTTATTTTCTGGTCTGGAAAGTAAGTCCCTTGCTGCAGCTGTTCATACAGACCAGAGTTCCTGAAGATGCAAGCGTCATGTACCTTTCCTGGTTATCCCACGTTGATGTTGGTGAAACGTCCCTTGTGATCCACCAGTGCTTGCAACACCATTGAAAAGTACCCATTTCGGTTTACGTACTGGCTGCCTTGGTGGTCCAGTTCCAAGATAGGGATATGCGTTCCGTCTAACACCCCACCACAGTTAGGGAATCCCATTGCAGCAAAGTCATCCATTATGACCTGCACATTTCCCAGAGTCACTACCCTTGATAGCAGCAGCTCAGTGATTGCACTGGCTACTTGGATCACAGCAGCTCCCACAGTAGATTTGCCCACTTCAAACTGATTTCTGACTGACCAGTAGCTGTCTGGCATTGCAAGCTTCCAGAGGGCTATCGCCACTCGCTTGTGAACTGTGAGGGCTGCTCTCCTCTTGGTATTCTTGCGCTTCAGGCCACGGGAAAGCAAGTCACAAAGTTCCATGAAAGTGCCCTTATGCATGCAAAAGTTTCGGAGCCACTGGGAATCATCCCAGACCTGCAACACTATGCGGTCCCACCAGTCTGTGCTTTTTTTCCGGGCTCAGAATTGACGTTCCATGGCATGAGCCTACCCCATTGCTACCAGGATGGCCAAATTGCTGGAGCCCGTGCTTTGAGAGAAATCTGTGTCCATGTCCTCATCACTCTCATCACTGCGCTGCCATCGCTTCCTCGCCTGCTTTTGCAGGTTCTGGTTCTGCATATACTGCATGATAATGCGCGACAATGTTCATAACTGCCACGGTGATCTGAGCGGGCTCCATGCTTGTTGTGGTATGGCGTCTGCAGGAGAACAGAGTTGCAGGGGAAGCAGTGGTTGGATGACCAGTTTTGCAGACCTACTATACCATCTGCTGTCAGGACACAACAGCTGAGCGAGATCCACGCTTGCCACGGTATGGCAAGACAAGAGCAGCCGAGCAGAGTTGCAGCGGAAGTGGCCCCTGCGAGACCACCAGGAGAGCAGAGTGGCAGCGGAAACAGTTGTTCAATGACGACAATGGTTTGCAGACCTACTGCACCGTCTGCTGCCAGGACACAACAGCTGAGTGGGCTGCACACTTGCCATGGTATAGCGAGACAAGAGCAGCCAAGCAGAGTTGCAGCGGAAGCAGCACTGTGAGACCACCAGAAGAGCAGAGTGGCAGCGGAAGCGGTGGATGATGACGGTTATATAGAGGATTTGCGAGGTGGATTCATAGCATCAGGAGAGCAGAGTGGCAACAGAAGCGGTGGATGACAACAACGGTTAGCAGTCTTAACGCACCGTCTGCTGAAAGCAGTATGGCGCCCACATGAAAAAAAGGCGTGAAATGATTGTCTGCCGTTGCTTTCACGGAGGGAGGGGTGACTGATGACATGTACCCAAAACCACCCGCGACAATGTTTTTGCCCCTTCAGGCATTGGGAGCTTAACCCAGAATTCCAATGGGCAGCGGAGACTGTGGGAACTGTGGGATAGGTACCCACAGTGCAACGCTCTGAAAGTCGACGCCAGCCTCGGTACTGTGGACGCACTCCGCTGACTTAATGTGCTTAGTGCATTAGGGTGGGGACACACACAATCAACTGTATAAAATCGCTTTCTAAAAAATCGACTTCTATAAATTCGACCTAATTTCGTAGTGTAGACATACCCATAGCATCTGCTCAATGTTAAAGCTGAAACCTTTTGTACTGAAAATAATTAAAATGATTTTTCTTCTGAACTGACATTTGTCAGACAACATGTTGAGAGTAGAAATTATAGCAAACCATGTTTTTTAGAGTGGAATAACCAGTGGACGCAAGTACCATACTGTGGTGAAAAGTATTAGGATCCAGAACTAGCTGCATTTTACTATGACAAGAACTACTGATAGGTACAAAATCCAAGTTGATATGCCTGCTGATTCAGATGCTTTTTGCCAGCAGTCATGTGGGTCACAGTCACAGAGCTAGCTGAACCTCTATCCCTCTGATCTCTCTCTGGTTTCTCTGAGTGCACCCTTTCAGGTGTCAGGTTTTGTGGATCCTGGGGTGGAATTGTGTGATTGTCCCACTCTTAGACTGGGCTCTGGGTAGCAACCATGATTACCCAGCTTGCCTGACATGGTTCAGCACCTGAGGTTCTTCCCTTCAGGAATCTGTAGCAAGTTCCTGCATCTTAGTCTGGCTCCCCCAAACAACTACCTGAACAGCTATTCCCCACTTGAGGGACAGTCCTTTTAAACTACTTAGTCCTTTTGAACTGCTGGTTCCTGGGCCTTTGCCCTGCTCATAAAAACCAGTCCTGTAAGTTGGCTGGAATTGGGAGTTAGAATCTTTAAAGATATTAGTTCGGCTGTTGTCGCTTAACAACTCTTGAGTGTTTCCTGTTGGGGAGAGGGGAGGTGGTTAATGTGGAGCCATTTTCCTACCCTGCCTGCTTGTTTTTCCTACAACTTCCCTATTAAACTAAACCAACATATTAACACAATAAATGTTCCAATAACTAGGTCAACATACAGAATCCATAGATTATTACAGAACAGCTCCAATACCATCATAATATGGTTGGAAACTTAACTTTTTAATGAAATGTACCTTTTGCCATGATCTGTTGGATTGTTCTGCGTTCAAGGGATTAACTTACAATAGAATCTGCAGAAAACTGTAGCATTTTGCTATAGGGATCTGAAAAATTCTGCAGAATATGAATAACTGAAAGTAAGTAGTCACAGTTCAAAATGTGACCTACCTTAGAATTCTTAAAGGATAATCAACTGGAGAAAGTCCTTTGGATTATAAATATATGATCAAACAGATCTCATGGTCCATTATGAAGTATACAATGGGGTTTGACCCTGTGTCCTTGGCCCAAATTTCCTCAACGCCTTCTATAATCATCCTCCAACCCCAGTCATTTGCTTTTCAGTGGTATTGTATGGATATTGTTTGTAAAGAATTTTGGCATCCTTTTAAATAGAATTAAAATGACAGAATTATAATTGTATTGTAGAATTATATGTTGTTCAAAACTCCAGCAGCGAGGGCTAAAGCCTGTGTCTCTCTAATGCTGACCTTATCAATACATTTCAAATCACAACAATCATTTATGTCAGTGAAGTCACTATCAAACGTTGTCCCAACTGAATGTCCTGTTAAAATGTCCAGAAGTCCTCATTTCGAGCCCATGCTTGGAGGCATAGGTAGGGGTGCTGCCTCACAAGCAGGAGTTCTCAGAGCAGCAGCAAGGAGTCCTAAGATTCTGCCTATAGAAAGTCCCCCAAACCTCCACACTTTGTATGTAACCAAAATGTCTCACATGCCTTGGTGGGAGCATATTAACAACTGTATGTAATAATCAACTGTGACGTGTGGACATTCTAACCACAAAGGCCACAGAACCTATAAAATTCCAAAAGGGCCAGGGAAGTAATAGAAAAAATAACCCTCTGAAACAAACAGAACTTAAAAGGAAACAAAAGGCCTAACCTTACTTACCCCAGTGTCACTCTCTTAAACCATTGTCAAACCATTTGCTCTTGATTTACATGAGTGCTAGAATCAAACTGCAAAACTAGCTTTGCCCTGTGTTTACCTTACTGCTGGGCCATGCCAAACAATCAGCAATGATGTAGTCCAGGATAAGTAACATGATCCAGGATGTCTGTGGCCACTGGAAGGAACTCAGCATTGTACAGGCAGAACTGCTTGACTGAGTGAAAGCAAAGTGGGTGCTGTAGTCCTTTGAGTGCTGTTTAAGCTCACCAGAAGAGAACACAGTGCTGATGGGACCACATTATTCTGAATCCGATGTTCTGTGAGAACACCAGGGTTTGAATTCTCAGTTGTGTCTACAGATAGCTCCAGTTTTATAGGCTTGAATTAGGGTTGCCATTTTTTGTTGGACATCTGCCTGGAGGTTCCATCACATAACATAATCTTTAATGAAAGATTGATCTTTAATTCCTGGAGACTCCAGGTCAATCATGAAGAGTTGGCAACCCTAGTTTGAGTCCAAGCCCATATATGTTTCAGCTTGAGTGTCTTGCTTCAATATGGTGCTTTTCTGCTTTCTAGCTTGCCTGGCTCTGGTTCTCTAAACTGTTCATATCCAATAGCCAGAGAGATGCTTTCTGGTGAGTTGCAGTGGAACATCAGTCTAACAAAGAGAAGGTGGCTTGATCACTATCTATGAATACACTAGGAGAAGATTTCTGATAGCAGGGGCTCTTTCATCTGGAAGATGAAGGCAAGACAATTCATCAGTTGGAAGTTGATGCTTGACAAATACAAACTGGGAATAATAAAGAGCAAATTTTTAACAAGAAGTGGAATTGACCGTGGAAACAGCTTTCCAGGGGATGCAGTGAATCCTCCATCGCTTGGAGTCTTTAAGTCTTTATGAGGTTTTTCATAGGAGTGGGTGGATGAGATTCTGTGGCCCGCACTGTGCAGGAGGTCAGACTAGATGATCAGAATGGTCCCTTCTGACCTTAGTATCTATGAATCTATGAGCCCTGAATTTTCCATGTATGTGCACTAGTTTTATATTTAGTTGGGCCCCAATGCTAAGATTAAATTGAAGACTGTCATCACCTGAGGCTTATACAATATATGCAACATACTGACACAATTGCAGTCAATGGAGACACCTGGTCTAAAGCCCCACTGACATAACAGAGAGGAGGGAGCTGGCAGGGCATTCTCCATTAAGGCCTTAGACTTTTGTAACTTGCTTCTCCCAAGTTCATAACAGCATGCTTGAAGGCCCACCACATCTCCCTGGCCCAGCAGCTGTTGTATAGGGCGAGGTCCTGTGGAGTGGGGAACACTGTGGATTATATTTGGGGGGGTAGATTAATTTCCACTCTATCTATGTTGTCACTGAGTTATTTGATTTGTTCTTGGTGAAGTGACAGGTTTATTTATCTAGTGTATTTTTAAAAGAGTGCCAAGGGCACACGGACCACTGGGTGGGTGCTCTTTTATTACAGTTTGCAAATAAATATGGATGACTGCTCTGCTAACGATAGCTGTCCATTGATTTCAATGGGGTTACTCTGGGAAAGAATTTGGCTCCCTACTATGCTTAAATAAGATGTAATATAAACAGCAAGTTTCTCTAGCAGGGTCAGATTCAGGAGAGGGTGATATAAACACACAGCAACAGCAATTGCCGTTACACCTTCAGTCCAAAATTTAGATATTTCAGGTACAGTTTTAAAAGGAATTGCTGGAATGAATGGTGTAGCTGGAACAGGGTAATATCACAGTCATCTTCATTTGCTCCAGAAGGCACAAAATCACGCATTGTCCAAGCTCCTGACCATATGCCTATTCTATTAGAACCCAAGAGGCTAATAAAGACACCATGCCAACCTGGTTCTTCCAAATCCAGAAGAGCAACAATCAGAAACGGTTAACTACTAAAGCAACTCATATCAGCAACACCTATTTGTCCTGGAACTCCACAACCACCTGTACTGTGAAGCCATGTGATAACATAACAGTACATTTTCAAGGAAGAATTATCTCCCTTTATGAAGGGGGCTGTAACAGAATGTGCTACTGACATTTGGATTAATTGCATTAGTTATTTTACACCTCTCCCTGCTAGAGAAACTAGTTTTAATTTCAATGTCTTTTTGAGGTCAGAATTAGCAACTGGAAAATAAAACTGTTTTATTAGCCGATTGTGTCCTTTTAATGAACTTCAACAAGACACAAAATATTACAAGCTCCGCATCCAGTGGCTAAATGGAACAGGACCGGGGGGGGCCTAGATCACTGTCCATGCCAGTGACCTGTGACAGAGGCTCTGGGGAGGGCAGGAGAGAGGAAGCCTTTGAAACGTATCATGTGACCTCAGTAACAGCACAGCACCACAGAGCCAAGTTTCTGCACTGCACAATAGTTCAGATAATCCTGGCATACGTAGGGCAGCAGGGTACAGAAATAGCCATTCTGAGTTCAGTCAGAGATCATAAAGCCAGAAAAGTTATTATTATGCAGGCACCCATCATGGTTTTGTAAATAAAGCTGAGCTGAGTTTTGCACTTAAAAGCAAGGATTCAGCCTCTTTGGTATGTATGAAAAATGTAGCATGTCCTTCCCAAACCTACAGCACTTACTCTTCAGTATGGAATGAGTTTTCTGAGAATTTACATCTGTTAATTATCTTATGAGTTAACATTAATTTTAAGATGGGTCCATAAATTTAGCATGTGTCAGCCTGTTCTTTGTCCCAAATTATCTTAATAATAGACAGTGACTAAGTTTTCCATATAGTGATATTTCATTGAAATTTTGCGCATAGGCTGTAAAGACATTTGTAATTAACCTTAGTTATTAATGATTGTTCTGTCTAGTTGTGATTATTTAGACTACACAAGTCAGGTCAACAGCTCAGGTAACTTAAGTGGGCCACTGTGATAGGAGAAGTACCTGACCAATCACCACTCTTCCTTTAGAGCTAATTTGCATGCAACACTCCAGTGGTATAACGAATCAGAAGTATGAAGGACACTGGACACGTGTCAAGAGTTCTCATTTCGTAGATTGCTTGTATCAACTGCCACTGCTCTTTAAGGTTCTGTGGCCACATGCTAGCTTGGACATCAGTGCGTGAAAGAGTTCCCATGGCACCGCTGCCTCAGCTCCACTGTGCACTAGGATAGCATTGCCAGCAGAACGGACGCAGCAACACATGGGGTGCCCTTAAAATACAGAGATATAAGGACTTTGAAATTGGGCTCCTATAGCATCACGCTGGTTCACATAAATGGCTCCCAAGCACTTGGGTGCAGGGTGTCTTCAGATTATATTCAGATCCAATATTTTCTGTCCCCAAAACCCAGATTTTGGCATGGTAACATAGTATGGTTAACCCTGCAATCTAGGATATTTCCAAACTGTTTGTAAAGGATTGTACTTCATTATTGGGTAACTATTTTATAGTGGCAAAGAGTCCTGTGGCACCTTATAGACTAAAAGACGTATTGGAGCATAAGCTTTCGTGGGTGAATACCCACTTCATCAGATGCATCCGACGAAGTGGGTATTCACCCACAAAAGCTTATGCTCCGACATGTCTGTTAGTCTATAAGGTGCCACAGGACTCTTTACCGCTTTTACAGATCCAGACTAACACGGATACCCCTCTGATACTATTTTATAGTGTGGCTTCAGTTATTCAAGTTGACTGTTCCTGGTTTAGATAAAATGTAGATAGATGTGTATCACTTCAAAGCCTAATTTTGACAATCTGAAAGCTAACACTGTAGGGAAGATCACAGCTCTCTTAGTTCCACCTTGTATTGGTTTTCTTTGGCTGGCTTTAGTGTAAATAAGATGGACACATAACGATTTAAGGACTAATGGGGATTTTTACAACCACAAGAGCTAGATACTGAGAAACTGAAGAACAAAGCAAAATCTGGAGGCTGTACCTTTGTTTTTGCAACCAGTTCATTTCCTTCATCCACATGTTTTTGAAGCCAGTTCTAGGATCACACAAAGCATTGAAAGTCTATGCCATGCACACCTAAAGGCATTTAGATTCATGCCTACGAGAGATGAGATGACAGTACAAGGTCTTGGAGAACGACAAATAGAGATTTCTGAGAACCTGGAGAATAGTACTGATGTCCCAGGAAACTAAAACACAACCTTCAAATAAAGACAAGGCACGGCTCACGTCAGAAAAGAGGCAGGAAGCAAATCTAGGGGTGAGGTTAGGTTCCTGACCAGAGTGGATTCAGTGAGGTTCTACTGTGAAGAGAAATCAACACAAGGTTCATCACTCCAGCACTTTACAAAGCATACTCTGTCAGGACTCTCTGTGCTTCAGCATGCAGAATGCTTTGGGGGCCAAGGCAGGCTTTGTGGATCTACAAACTACATGTATTCCCTTGTAGATTGGGAGGCAGGATGGAATGACCACTGGGCTACTTCATTCACAAGGTTTCAGCAGTGGCCTCTGAGCCACTCTGCAGCCTGGGGGAAAGATTCTAATCTCACTGCCTGACCTGACCCCTGTGGACTTCCTTTGTACATAGCTCAGTTCTGTAGACAGAAAACAGGATTTGGAGCAGAGATGTCAAGCAAAGCCAATCGTAGACATATTCATACATATGGGGACTTCTTTTAAAAAGCTGTGCAAGAATTTAGACTGATGGGTGCTATTATCATTGCTGATCTGATTTATTTTGGTGCTTCTGGTGGGTTCTCATAAGCCCTACCTGTCTGAAGGCCAGTACACTAATATCCAGGGCGCTGCCATCCACACTGGCACGTCGGTGTATAGATTAACAAGGATGATGTTTATCCTGGTACTGCAGGAGTCCCATCCCAAGTTTAAACTAACATACTTCATTTTGAAACCACATCCTGCATTTACTGTAGGTTAATTCTTCATGGATGAAACTTAAGTCACTTTCCAAAATGACAGTTTCCAAAAGAATATATACATTTTTACTACTGCTTTCATTGTATTGTTTTAAGACTGTGCTGAAGATATACACTTGGCCAATACATTTCATTCAGTTATTGTGTTGATAGAAAGAAGATAAATGAATTACATTATAGCCCTCTCTTTCTACCTCTCAAATTGCCTTTTCTGTCCTGAAAGGTAAGAGGAAGAATGCTCAAAATTTGTTTTAGTTCAGACTCACCCAGGACTGCTGTGAAGTAGAAAAAGAAAAATATATCCACATAGGTGGGAGCGCTGCCCCAGGCTAATGATCCAAAATTAGACAGACATTTCTGACCCACACCACTTGTGGGTGATATATTTAGCAATTTCATATGAAATTAAATACAGCTTGTATGTGTCCAGTCCTCATGCATCTATCCATACAGAGCTGATTTTGGAGGATGTGGCATTTAAAATTATTTTGCTCACAGTCTTGTCTAGTTCCCCATTATAACACTCAAAATCAGTATTTAATTCAGTAAAGCCTCTCCCCCAGACACCCCAACCAAGAAAAATCACAAGGTCTAAATGTAAAATCAGTGCTTCAAACTCAGGGGATCTGAAGAAGAGACACAGAGAGTTAGCACTGTCTGAAAATGCAGATTTGAGCTATCAAGTGATATGGTGACCAAATAAAAGGGTATCTTTCAAAGCATTTGATTTATTTCTAGAAGGAAAGAGACAGGACAAGCACACAGTAGACTTCAAGGCAGAAAAGGGCTGTTGTAAATCAGGTTTTTTTTTTCCTATCTTCTGAAATGAAGAGAATCCCAGTGAGGTTAATTTAAACAGCAAGGTATGCTTCCCTCTCCCTGATGGCTGGATGGCAGATGCTATGCTGCCTTTTACCTCCAAGCTACCCGAAGAGGGAAGGTCTTCTGCCGGAGACCAGCCAGTGCTGAACTCTGACATTCAGCAGGCAGAGGAAGGCAGAAGAAACTTTGGGAGCTCTGTTCTCTTCTGTGGGGATTATAGATATAATCAACCAGCAGATCCAGATTCTAATGTGCATATAAAACAGAAGACCCAGCGCTATACAGAGAAACAATAGAGCATAAAGATTTCCCACAACCTTCCCTTCCTCCTATCCAAGGTTTATGATCCTAATACCATTTGTAATTGACACAGAGCTAATGGCTTCTGGGTTCAAAGGTTAAGCAGTCAGTGGCTGTGACTGGCAAATGATGCATTTTAAAAGGACACCAGGCAGCTAATATCCATGAGAGCTTTGCATAAAAAATAAGCTATTTATATAACCCATTCAGTAGTTCCCAAATTACACACTTTCTCCAAATAACTGTGCACCTTGCTTAGCAAATGCTTAGGTGACATACGGAACATTCCCAACTCTGCATAGATCCTTAAAAGATTAGCTAAGAATTTATTTATTTATTTATTACATTTTAAATTCAGTGGGGAAAGAACTCCTAAAATTTTCCTTTTAAGGTTTAAACCTGAGTAATTATAGAACACAATTCTCCTGTGTAAACTGGCTGCAGGGTTGCCCCTCGCTGCCAGAAAAGCAGGTCAATTATAAGTAATGTACCACATTACCACAAGAGAAGGTTGGTTTGAATTCTGGTCAATTAGTACTAAAGCCCTCTTGGAACACAAAGGTAAACTGAGCTAACACAGCTATGTGAGACCAAATACTTCAGCACTGAACTTAGACGCAAAGGTTTAATTGTTGAGATTGCAGAGACTAATGCTGTTTTGCCCCCAAAAGTAACTGTGCACTATAAATGGGCATGGCCACATACCTAAACTCTTTAGGGCCACCCCTATGAGGTTCTCAGCACTTTTAGCTCTCATTTAAAGGCCTGATTCAGAAAAGCATCCCTATTTAGGAAGAGTGCTTCGCATGTGCTTACATGCTTTCTTGAACTGAGTGCAAAGGCACTCCAGCCTGTAAGGGATTACTGGGATCCTGCCATTCACATGACTGATGTGGGTGGAGTTATGAAAGGAAAGGGGGAAGCTGGTACAAAGGAGGCTGCCATGGGGGAAGCAAGTCCTCTTTTCTCCAAGCTGGCTCAAGCTGGAAAGGCCTTGGCTAGTTAGTGTCCAGTAGTTGGTTTGTTCTTATTATACTCTATGATCAGTTTATATTTCTTGGGTATGTTACCCTTTTCTCCTTTTTCTGCTGCAAGAGGCTAGGGAGAATGTTGCTGGAGTCAGCTAGTTTAGCTTTATTAAGTAAAGATAGCAATCTGAACAGAGATACAAATTTCGAGGCTGCCATTTTTCCTGGGATGCACTGTAACAAAGGTACCAATGATTACTGTATAAACAGACATTGTGAAAGGTTTTAGAACTCAGAGAGCTCACCCATGTAAAGAAGTTAAGAACATAGTGAGGCACAGGCTTAAGATATAAGCACTTCAGGGGGTTGCGTCTCTTTGAACCAAAGCTTTTACATTTAAAAACAGAGCAGGACAGAACTATGTGTGCTACCTTTGAAAGCAGCTCACTGCAAAACCTACCAGCAGCTCACTGTAAAACCCACCAGCAGCATACACACATCTCACACCAGGGCATTTACACTGCACTGAATGGATTTACAGGGGCATAAAACTGATATAAGGGAGAGAAGCATCATGCCCAAGTTCTGCCCTGATCCAGAATATAAATGCAAGCCAATTATTTGGGTTAGAGAGGGTTCATCCCATTTCCCTCCTCTCTTCAGATTTCAGTAGGCTGAACTTTAGCACAAAGTGGGTATTGTGAAATCCCAGGAATGTTACAAGGTCCCTGGCAGCTAGGTCTATTGGCCTGCTCATGCCTCTAAGTTTTCTTCAAAAACTCGCAAGCAAAAAAGCTGATATTCAGAATCTGAGCAATTCGGAGTCCCAAAATCAGATGTTTACAGACACACACTACAAAAATACTTTGAGTCGCTCTAAAAGTTGACATATTTTTCCATTCTGCTAGATGCCATGACCCGAAATGCCATTATTACTCTTAGAAATACCTCAACTGACCTACAGCTGGCATGAGCAGCAGAATTACCATGCTGGATCAAACCAATGGTCCTTCTAGTTCTGCATCCATCTCCAATAGTAGCTAGTACCAGATGCTTAACAGGAAAGTGTAAATCTCCCAGAATGCAGTAACATGCCTAAGAGAAAAAATCTCCCTAGCCCCACCTAGATAGTGGCTGGATTATACCCTGACATACCAGGACTTCTCTCTCTTCTAGATTTTTATCTTTCATTTTAGTGCATTCTTGTTATTCATATAAACGTGGATATTCTTGGCGTCAAGTATCAGAGGGTAGCAGTTAGTCTGGATCTGTAAAAGCGGCAAAGAGTCCTGTGGCACCTTATAGACCAACAGACGTATTGGAGCATAAGTTTTTGTGGGTGAGTACCTGCATCTGATGAAGTGGGTATTCACCCACGAAAGCTTATGCTCCAATACGCCTTTTAGTCTATAAGGTGCCACAGGACTCTTTGCCGCTTTTGGGGATATTCTTGTTATTTATATAAATGTCTAATCCTATTTTTTAATCCTACTAAACTCCTGGTCTCAAATATATCTAATGGCAGTGAGTTCCACATGTTAATTATGCACTGTGTAAATAGATTAAGTTTTGATGTAATGCCTCTTAATTTCATTGGGTGTCCTCCAGTTCTTGTGTTCTGAGAGAAGGGTGAAAAGGAGCACTTGATTGTCCTTCAGTACAATTCTATCATGCCCACAATTATTCATCTCCTTAAAGGGTCCATACTGCATTTCTTTGACAATGTTAAAAGATTATGCTGAACATGTTCGAAGCATTAAATTCAAAGTAAGTCATATTTTAAATACTGTATTGATATTGTGGTTCTTTAGGTCCATCTTGATTAATATTGACAAAAAACTCAAAATCTCAAATGTTCACCATTTATCCGTCTCAATGTTTCCAGTGCAAGCCTAGGGGAGACCCGAGTTTACGTACTAATGAAATTATTCACGTGCAGGTTTCACATTAGCTATCACGCTACCATAATGAACAGATTATAAAGTACAGCAGCTTTCAGATCACTACAGTCTATGCCTTATCATATTTGGACACAGCTGGTTTCAGATAAACTCTTCCTTTAGTGTAATATTGGGATTGTATTCATGCAGCTGATTCATTTCATATCATTTATTCCCTTGCCCGAATGACAAAGCTATATGCACACAGAGCTGGTTTCACATCACCTTTCCCCAAACCATAATCCCCAGATTATATATGCACTATTGGTTTCTCATCAGCTCTCCCATTACCACAAGATGAAGACTATACATATGCTGTAGTTTCACATCAGCTCTCCCATTACCATAATGCTGGGACAGCACATAAGTAACATAACCTATAACCCTATGTGCTTAACCATAAACTCAAAGACTAAACTTGAGCGACTGGTTTCACAACAGATCTCTCATTACCATAATGCTAGGACTATACATGTGCACTGGTTTCGGATCAGCTCTCCCAATAACACTGGCTCTACAGACACTTTCAGTTTCATCGTGCCCTGTTATTCCAATATTCTGTGTAATAAAATGCCTGCAAACTTTAGAAATCACTTCTTCTATATTTCACTGAATACTAGGGCTGCCAATAGCCCCTTATTACAAGGGACATCCCTTATTTTTTCATCTCTGTACAACAAGATCGGGAGTTGCTGAGTAAAAAGCGGCAAGAAATAACCCAGCGAATGGAGGTGAGTGCTGCTTAGCGTTATTAATAATGATAATAATATAAGGAGGAGGAGTGGAGTGGGGATGCTAAGAAAACAGTCCTTATTTTTAAAATACAATGTTGGTGACCCTTCTGAATATGCTCTCATACAAGTATGAATTTAAAAAAGGGAAATTTAAACACAAAAACTGGGTTAACATGAAGGTCTCTATTCTTGAAACACAAGTTACTTTATGAAACTTTAGAAGTAACTAACTTTCATTCATATTATCCCAATAAAGGCACTCATGTTGTTAAAAACAAAACAAACAAAACAAAAACCCTAACAACCGTAACTCTGCCCATATTTGTGAGAAGTCTGCATGTCACATTTATTGTTTGGTTATCAAATTATAGGTTGTTCATATGGATAAGTTGTTGTACAGTGCCTCTCTCCTTGAAAGGTAGAAAACATGTTTAAAATGTAACTTGATAGCAGTGCATGCATAATAGAGATATATTGGGTTCAGACATTGACAGCAGAATATAGGTTTCTATTTCAGATGTGCAATCATTTTGATGTTTTAAATGCTTTAAATAATGATAAAGGAATATATCTAAATCATTTATTATTCTAACTGCAATACTGTTCACTGTGAGTAGGTATGCTACATTATAAATTCTCTACAGATAATTTTAAAAAGTCATTTTAAAAATTTTAAAATGCATTAAAATGTGTCTGCTAGTCTTGGACAATCCCTAAACCAGACAACTGTAGAAGTCCATTCCTCAGCGCCTCTGATAGCCATTCTATATCAATCTTTGAGTTCAGAAATTTGTCTTGTAACATGCATATCTAAATGAAAATCATTATCCTGTAGTGTACAGCATTCATCTACACAGTTCTAGTTATTCCACTTCTGAAATTTCAGAAGAAAAGAACAATGGCACCATACAGTATAGTTGTAGCAGTTGTAACAATATTAAACCCACAAATATGATGGACAGTTGGTTTTTCTGAAATGGAGGATGAAACATTTTTGTAGTATCATTTTAAAAAAAATCTGTGTACTGTGATTTAATAGGTTTCAGAATATACTGAAAAAATAGATGATGGGCAGAGCTATGGTTGCTGTGCTTTTGTTGTTGTTTTCAAATGCACCTAAGTGTATTTATTTAATTATTACATATGAGAGATGAAGTGATCATGTTGAAGTACAAAGTTTGAAGGAGAATCTCAGCTCCAAATTTCCTGTATTTTTCTTGTTTGTGTACTTTTTTTTTAGGAGGGATGTTTTTGTTTTTCTTATGAATGGAGCTCAACAACTTTCATGTTAACATTTTAAGTTAAGTTTTAAATCTTCAAAATATATACTCCTTTCATTTTGGGGTCTGAATGTACAGTAACAGAACTTTAGTCCAATGTACCTTTAAATACTTTTAAAAAAGCAAGATATGATGAGCTGTAATCTAAAACCAGAGAGATACAAGAAACCAGAGAGATACAAGTATATTTGTTCTTTTCCCTGATGAGCCTCCCAAGCAAAATGTCTTGCTGATTTTTACTAGTTTCTGTTGTAGGTTCCAGTGGATCTTCACTGTCTAAGAGACAAAAAGACAGAGACTAAAAATGCCAAGTGGGGTATTTTAGCATTATGGTGGATCACCACTATAATATCACTAACCTAGCTGTAGTAGTCAGATTCAGACCAAATAAAAGAAGACCCCCCTTTAGTGCAAGCAGATGTTCCTCTGTCCATGTGAAATATGGCTCCTCCAACTCAAGTTCCTAAATGCTAGACGTATAAATCTTCCAGAGATACAGGATGCAGCCTGAAATACTGTGCATCTCCAGAAAATTAATGTAAAAGAGCTGATACATTTAGAAGAAAATAATTCTTGTGAAGGTTTTCTGCATTAATATATTTTAACTTTCCAGACCCAGGGAGAGTTTTGTACATAAACTTGCTGAGCAACTCAGTGCAATATGAGTTGGCATCTTGGGAAAGGCTGGAGGCACTCATCTAGTGAATGAATGCGAACCTGCACCACTACCTCCTAGCTGCTGGCAGATTCTGTCTTACACCTCTGTAGTATGGTTAGATTTCTCTTGGATGAATTCAGCCTAAAATAACTAATCCAAAGCCTCAAGGTGCCAAGAGCTGCCAATCCCATTCTGCTCATAAAACTATGAGCTCTGGACAGAAATGGGTAAAAAGGTGCGCGGGTGGAGAGAATTTATGGAGATTAATCCCAAAACAACACTCCAAAGTGTGACGGGGCAAGGCCAGATGGCTATGGAAGAGTAGTCTTACTGGGATCCAGGAAGTAGGCGGGCGAAGCCCATCCACTGCTAAAGGATCTCCCCCCAGCCTAAAAGGGGGATCCACAGGACCTAGATACCCAAAAAATTCCAGGAGACAACTAATGAAATAACAAGGACAGGAGTGTGGTCAAAGGGTCAAACGAAGGGAACCGGACGGGGACACCGAGCAGAGAACCCTGGACAGCGCCCACTGCTCCTCAAAGGCGTCAAGGGAGTCAGAGGACGCCGCCCAGAGGAACTCTGCCCGCATACGTGAATGGACCGAGGATCAGAAATAGGCTCTACTGTCACAGGAGACTCCATTGGCCAACCTCCTCACTCTGGTTTTATAGATGGCCATTTTAGCTAGGGCCAGGAGGAGGTTGACCAGGAGATCCCGTGACTTCGTGGGGCCACGGATAGGGAGTGCATAGATAAGAAGGTGAAGGGAAAAGTGCAACCAAAAGCGTAATAAAATATTGGTGAGGAGCCGAAATAGGGGCTGCAGCCTGGCACACTCCAGGTATATATGTGCCAGGGTTTCCCTCATGCTGCAAAAGGGGCAGGTGTCCGGGATTGAGGTGAACCGCGCCAAGTACACGCCCGTGCTCACGGCTCCATGAAGGAGCCGCCAACTGACATCCCCAGCGGGCCTTGGGACTAAGGTGGAATAAAGGCTGGCCCATTGGGGCTCCTCACCCTCCAAAGGTGGTAGGAGGTCCCGCCATTTTGTATCGGGGCGGGACATGAGGGTGAGGGCGTGAAGGGTGTGGAGCATGAACGTGTATAGATGTTTTCTTGGTGCGGTTGGAAAGCAGACCGGCTGCATCTCTTGCAGCCGGCTTACAGTGAAGGGGTGAGGGGTGGCCGCCACAGACCTGGTCCTTGAAAAGAGTTTCCAGGTCCAGAGGAGGTCCTGGTAGAAGACCAGCAGCCCTGAGAGGTCTCGCGGAAGACCTCTCGGATGGAGATAAAGGAGCTGCCGGTCATATCGGAGCCCTTCGAAGCGGCGCAGGAAGGCGTGCGCCAGTACTCTCCACGCTAGACTACCTGCACCATAAAGGAGCCTCTGCAGGGCCTGGAGGCGGACGACATGGACCTGAGTGAGCAGACATTTCAGGCCCTGACCTCCCTCCTCCAGAGGTAGATGGAGAACCCCTGCAGGGGCCCAGTGCAGTCCTGACCAAAAGTACTCCAGAATCGATGTCCGGAGGTTGGCCAGGAAACCCGGGGCAGGGACCAGGGTGTTGAACCGGTACCAGAGCATGGACAGGACTAGTAGATTAAGCACCAGCGCTCTCCCTTGAAGGGAGAGGCACCGGAGTAGTCCTGTCCATTTCTGGAGCCGCTCTGTCACCCCGCCCTCTAAATCTTGCCAGTTCTCCGGCAGAGAGGGATGCATGGCAGAAAGGTAAACGCAGAGATAGAGCAGTGGACCCGTGCTCCACCGGATGGCCTGAAACACGGGTGGGAGGGAGCTCGCCTGCCGCCAGTCTCCTACCACCAAGCCAGAGATCTTGACCCAGTTGACCCACGCGGAGGAGGCTGCCGAATAGATGGCCTGGCAAGCCTCCACCCGCACCAAGTCGCCCGGGTCCTGGACCACGAGGAGCACGTCATCAGCATATGCCGACAGGACCAGCCGCAGCTCCAGCTCCCTCAGCACCAACCCTGTCAACCTCCTTCGGAGGAGACAGAGGAAGGGCTCGATACCCAGAGCGTACAGCTGGCCCGAGAGGGGGCACCCCTGCCGTATTCCTCGCCCGAAGCTCACCGGTTCGGTCAGGGTCCAGTTGAGCCTGACCAGACACTCTGCGGAGGCGTACAGCGCCCGGAAAAAACCCACAAACTGGGGTCCGAAGCCAAACGCTTACAGAGTGCTCAGGAGATACCCGTGATCCACCCTGTCGAACACCTTCTCCTGACCTAAGGACAGGAGGGCGAACGACAGACTATCCCTACACCCGAGTTCCAAAAGGTCCCGGACCAGATATAGGTTGTCGAAGATGCTGCGGCCCGGGACGGCGTAGGTCTGGTCTGGGTGGACCACGTCCGCGAGCATGGACCCTAACCGCAGCGAGATTGCTTTTCCCACGACTTTGTAGTAGGTGCTGAGGAGCGAGACGGGACACCAAGGTCCCCCTTCTTCGGCAATAAGGCCAGCACGGCTCGCCTGCACGAAAGAGGGAGGACCCCGCTCTGCAAAGACTCGGCCCAGATGGTGACTAGGTCTGGGCCGAGGACGTCCCAGAACACGCGGTAGAACTCCACGGTCAGCCCATCTATGCCCAGAGATTTATTGGTGGGCATGCGACGGAGGGCTTCCGAGAACTCGGCCAGAGTGAGAGGCAGCTCTAGCCGGTCTCAGTCGCCCACGCTGACCGTCGGGAGCTCCTCCCACAGCACTCTGCAAGCGTTAGGATCGGTCGGCTCTGGGGAGAAAAGGCTTGCGTAGAAGGCTCTCGCCCTCTCGCACATCTCCACCGGATCCGTGAGGGGGGTGCCATCCTCTGTCAGTAGGCAGATGATATGTTTCTTAGCCCCCCTCTTTTTTTCCAGGGCGTAGAAGAAGCGGGAGCCGCAATCCATCTCCCGAAGGAGACGGATGCGGGATCGAACAAAGGCACCCCGGGCCCGATGGTCCTCGAGGGCCCGGAGCTCCTCCCGCTTCTCCCGGCACGCTCCGCAGAGGGGTGGATCCTCGGGGCTGGTGGCCAGACGCCTCTCCAGCTCTAAGACCTCCCGTTCCAACTGCTCTATCGCTGCATCCCTCCGTCGGCTGGTGCCCCGGGTGTAGTCACGGCAGAAGAGCCGGGCGCGCACCTTCCCTAGGTCCCACCACCGCCGTGCCGAGGGAAAGGCACGCCGCTGCCCTCGCCAGGCCAGCCAGAACTCCCGGAAGGATGCCACGAAGCCCGCATCCTCCAGCAAGCTGTTGTTAAAATGCCAATAGGCCGGCCCCGGCCTCTCCGCGCAGAGGGAGGCTGTCACGGTGGCTATGTGATGGTCAGAAAAAGGGGCCGGCCGGATGCTGGAGGAGTGGGCTCGTGTAAGATGAAAGCGTGATAAATAAATGCGGTCCAACCGGGAGTGGCGCGACCGATGGGCCTCCACCCGGACAAAGGTGAACGTGGAAGTGTCATCCAGGTGGTGGTCGCGCCAGACGTCCACCAGGGAGTGGTGTTCGACTATCTCCTGGAGGACAGCCACGGCGGCCGGGCTCTGCTCGGTTCCCGAGCGGTCCCGTTCCTCAAGGGTGATGTTAAAGTCCCCTCCCAGGACCAGGCACTCCTGAGGATCCAAGGTGCCGAGGAAGGCGGATGCCTGCTGATAGAATTGCAGCCTCTCCGGGCTCGCTGCTGGGGCATATATGTTGACGAGGTTGACTACGAGCCCCTCCATGCGGACCCGGAGGTGCAGCAGGCGACCCGGCACAGCCTCGGCGACCCCCAGCACCTCGGGCCGTAGGTCGGGGAAGAACAGGGTCGCCACTCCACCCGTATGAACTGTGAGGTGGCTAAAGTAGACCCTGTCCCCCCAATCCAGCCGCCAGCTGTCTTCGGCGGTCGGATCCGTATGGGTCTCCTGCAGGAAAACCACAGAGTACCTCCCCTCTCGAAGGAAGGAGAGCACCTGGGACCTGCGGAGACCCATCTTACAGCCACGGGTGTTCAATGTTGCGATGGTAAAGGGTGCCATGAGGAGGGCTGGGGGGGATCCTCGCCGGCAGGGATGCTCGTGGCTCCCGGCGGGCCGCGTAGCAGTCCGTGACCCACCCCGTAGGTGAGTAAGGAGTCACGGAAGTGGCGGACCCGCTGGTAGGCCGCGGCGCCCTGTCTCCCGGTCCTTTTCCCCTCCCCCATGAGGGCCCTTGCGGCCCGGAGGATTTGATTAAAGTCCCCCCATCGCTGGAGGGCAAGCTGGACTTTGTTGCGGGAGCCACGGACGTGTTCTAGGAACTCCCGCAACTCCTCTCGCAGCGCATGGGGGGCTGGGGTTATGGTCTGGTTGCTTCACGATGGGGCCCTTGGTACAGCCCCCTGGCCCAGCGAGACGGGCAGACAGAGTGCGGACCCCCGACGGGGCTCTTGATGGGTTGACCTGAATGCTGGGGCGATAGGGGGCGGCGGAGGGAGGATAGCAGCCCCTGGTGGGTCGGGACGGGCAAACACAAAGGCCATTCCCTGGGAGTCATCTGTTGGAAAGGGGAAGGAGACTGTCCCAGGGGTGGCAATAATATCTCGGGAGGTGGGCGGGAGAAGGGCAGGGGCAGGGGTAGAGGTGAGATTCTGGGTCGGGAGAGGGCTCTCACCGATGCCGGGCGCAAGCTGTCTGGTGGATTTGGCAGCCACGGCATCAGGAGGTGGACTTTCTTCTGTAGGGTCCTCTCCCGGAAAGGAGGTCGAATGCTCCTCACCAGCGAGGGATGCCCCTGGTGGCTCAGGTTCCAGCCGCGTGGCACTGGCCGTCGCCTCAACTGGCTCGGTGGCTCTCAGCAGGGTGCCTTCTGCAGCCGGGTTGATGGAGGAGTCCAGGGGCTCCTCGGAGGTGGGAGCAGAAGCAACGGTTACGGGGAGGGAGTATGGGGAAAAGGGGGCTGGAAAGAAGTCGCCCAGATCGAGGCCCGCTGGCATAGGATCGTCCTCCCCTTGGGTGACCGGGGTCAGACCCAGGGCCTCGATCTCCTCATATATAGAGGGGAAATTGTTTTCCGCTACCCTGGGATTCTCCCCGCCGGCACCTGACGCGACGGTTACTTCGGGGCACACTGGGGTTTCAGATGGTGCCTCGGGGGTCTTGGAGGGGAGGGACTCCCGTGGAGGGGAGATACCGCCTTCCAGTGCTGCCACGTCTTCCCCAGCCGGCTCTGGTGGATGGAACACACCCGTGGGTAGAGCGGAAGGCTCGGCATCGGTGCCCCCCTTCCTGGTCTTCCGGGGGGCCTCCGCGTCAGATGGGAGGAGCGGAGCTCGAGCCTTCCGCTTGCCCCGCTTCCCCTGGACTAGGGCCCAGCCCTCCATGGCATCATCCGGGGGCTGGCTAGCAGGGGTTGTGTCAGGGGGCAGAGGCGATGGCTCAGGGACTCGAGGGGGTAACGGTGGGGCATCACAAGGGAGGGAAGATTCCCCTTGGGGTGGGCCCTCTCCCATGCTTGGCGCTGTCCCTGCCGCACCCTCCTCCACAGGCCCCGCTAGATTGCAAGCAGCGGGGGCGGGGTTCTCCCGCTCGTCTGGGCATAGTGGGGGAGGTGCCCCTTGGGCCCAAGCGGGAACAATGGTGGACTGGGAAGGAGGAGGGGCAGTTTCGGTTGCCGGGCAGCCAGGGGCGTCGGCGATGACGGGGCCGGTGTCCTGCCGGGGCTCGGGGGTCCTGGATGCCCCTCCTTCCCGGGCCAGGGGGCAGTCCCTCCGGACGTGCCCCATCGCCCAGCAGAGGTAGCACCGGGCCTCCCCCGTGGAATAATGAACCCTGTAAGGGGTCCCCTGGTAGGGGACTAGGAAGGACCCCTCCAGCGCCTCTCCGTCGCGCGCCGCCGGCAGCAGTTGAAGCTGCACTTGCCGGCGGAAGGAGAGGACGTGACGGAGGGTGGGGTCTTTGCAGCCCAACGGGAGAGGGCTGATGACAGAGATGGGCTTTCCCAAGGTAGAAAGGGTGGGTAACAGGGCGGCATTGGGGAGAAAGGGAGGGACGGAGGTCAGGACCAGGCGGACGCCCAGGTCCTCTAGCGGCTCTAAGGGGACGAACACGCCCCCGACCGCCAGGCCCTTCTCCACCCCCTCCTGGGCGGCGGCCTCCGATGCTAAGAAGAAGACGACCTTGCCATACATTTTGGAGGCCGCCACAATGGCCGTGGGCCCCACCACCCTCGCCAACGCCCGCACATAGGTCTCCACGTGGGGTGAGGCGGGCACCAGGAGGCAACGGACGCCGTGCTTCCTGGTCATGGTGGGAAAGGGGCCGCGGCCACTATAGATGGTAGCGGAGGCGGTGGGCTGGAGAAATGATGTAGCGGCAGGCGGGGGGGCTGCCGCCACCTGGGCGTATGCTCTCGGGGTCGGGGGAGGGACACCTGCAGAGCTGGTGGAGGGAACAGCGGGGAGGGGCGCCCCAGCTGGAGATGGGGCCGGGGCATCGGGGGCAGCCCCTGCCATGGAGGGCCTGGTCTTTTTAGCGGGGCCCTTCCCCTTCTTCTTCCCCTGGCCCTTCCCGCCGGCTGGGAGGACTCCCCCCAAATCTGAGGGGGTGATAGACGTGGCAGCAGTGGAGGTCACCCCGGTGCCCGTCGCTGCTGGTGCCCCAGCGGTGGCGATGGCAGATGGTTTGGCAGCGGACGTAGAAGCTTGGGGGGGTGACAGAGGGGCAGGCGGGGGAGGGAGAGCTCGGGCTACTGGAGAGGTCTCACCCGTCTCATCCCCCGCCATCATGAGCAAGGAGGAAAGGGGGGACACCAAAAGGAGGAGGGGAGAGGGGAAGCAGGTCGACCACTCCTCCCCGCTAGGCTGCAGGCAGGGGAGGAGGGCGCCAAAAGGGGTGGGCTGGACGGGGGGCAATCAGGGGTTGGGGTCAGTCACCGACACAAGGTGGAAATTCTGGCTCCTCTTGGTGCACTACGGGGGGGGGGGGATTCAACAACATCGAAGGTGCAGTGAAGAGGGTTGCAACTAAAAAGGGGAATTGCACAAGCGCCTGGGAGGGGGCATGGGCACATGGAGCGAGGGGCTAAGCGGTCTGGGGGTAGAACAGGGAAACCAAGGGGCTAGCTTCAGAGGCTGGGGCGGGGCAAACAAACAAAGGCTGCAGAAGGAAATGGGCGGGGCAGGCAAACAAACTGAAGCTAGTAAGGGGGGCTGGAGCAAAAGAGGAGGCAAAGCTACAAGTGGCAAATGGGGCAGGTAGTAAAGGGCAAAGCTGGGGGGTAGGCAGTCCGGGGGGGGGCACATGTGCCCATGTGCACTTGCACAAGTCTTTTTTAGCTGGCTGCTGCTTCTGGCCCAAAGGGTGGAAATAGGGCGTGGCAAGCCAAGCAAGCAGATGAATCCAGAGGCAGGAGCTGAGGCAGATGGTATACAGCCAGTGGGGGTGGTGGAGGGGGCAGCGGTGGTAGTAATAGTGGTGGGGGTTGGGGGGGGACACACAGATGGATCGGGGGGCAGCTCCACGCCACACCCCCTGTGTCCCTACAAACACAGTCAAAACCCCCACCACAAGAGCACAGTTTGAAAATTACTCAGTCTTAGGGCCCCCTCCACGGTGGTCTGCAAAGTCTCTAGGTGCTGCCCCACTGGCAGATGATCCTCTTCTTCTCCTCCTCGGGCTTCAGCAGCTCCAGGTAGCAGACTCTGCAGCAGCAGCAGCTCCAGGAACTCCAGGTGGTGATCCAGGCAGGCAGAAAGGACCCCTCTCAGGTGGTGGTGCTGGTGGTGGTATCCACAACACCAGTGGCTGGGGTCCCTCACTCCTCCTCTCTGGGGAGTGGGCTAGCAGCTCCCCCCCAGGGCTGCAGTTGGAGCAGTAGCAGCACCTGAGAGTGGGGGGTCCAGCAACCAGGTAGCAGAGAATGGGGGGTGGGTGTCTGGCCCAGCCAGGGGAGCAGCTGGAGCAGCAGGGAGAGCTTAGGGCCTAGCAGCAGCAGGAGTAGCAGCTTCCCACCTCTCTCCAAGCTAGAAGGCTATGGGAGAGCAGTGGGAGAGAGATTCGCTCCAGGCTAAACAAATCCTTGGTACCATGATAAGTGAAATGGCAGCTGCTCCAGGTCAATTAAGACACCTGGGGCCAATTAAGAACTTTCCAGAAGGCTAGATTTATTGGGACACCTGAAGCCAATCAGGGGCTGGCTGAAACTAGTTAAAAGCCTCCCAGTCAGTCAGGTGGGGGTGCATGTCAGGAGCTGTGAGAGGAAGTTGTGCTGTTGGAGAGGCTGAGTAGTACACACCATATCAGGCACAAGGAAGGAGGCCCTGAAGTAAGGGGGAAGTGGAGCTTGAGGAAGTGAGGGCTGCTGTGGGGGAAGTAGCCCAGGGAATTGTACTTGTCATGTTTCTAAAAGGTCAGCTACCATAGCTGATACTATTAGGGTCCCTGGGCTGGAGCCCGGAGTAGAGGGTGGACCCGGGCTCCCCCCCCCACTTTGCCCCCTGATTAATCAGTGAAACTGGGAGACAACAGAGACTGTGCAAGGAAGGATAACTTCTCTTCACCTCCCTCGCTGGCTTATGATGAAAATGGTCAGTAGACTGTGACCCTTGTCTCTAGAGAAAGAAGGTTTACGTGGAGGGTCACAGTGAGCCTCTGAGGCTAGCGAAATCCTCCAGGAAACGCGGGCCCCACAGAGGCAAGGACAGAGCTTTGTCACAAAAGCTACACATTTAATCCCGTAAAAATGTTACAACAAAAAGCTCAGTGGTTACTTACTTAGCACTGGTACAAAGTTAAAGGCAGTCCAGTAAAAATACAGCCTTATCCTGGTAAGAAATCATCCACACATTTTAATGTGCCACCTGCATATACTGCTCAAATCTACAAGGTCCGAAATATAAACAAGCCGCCCTTTCCTGGCTGTTAAAATGAACACTACCTCAGCTTGTTCTCGGAGCAAGCCAAAATTATAGCTGTTTGGAGATCAGAAACATTTTAGGGTGGGACACCTTTTACTCTCTTCTTTTTACAGTGTTTGTAGTTTTATGAATAAGGCATTCATTGTACCCAGACCCCAAAGACATCAAGTACAGAGGGTAAGCTAAAATTAGCAGTAAGTAGGCTCTTGAAACTATCAGAAAAAAAGTTGGTTCCTGATGTGTGTTACAAATTCTGTACGCACAGCAGCATCACTGAAAAAGCTGTGTGACTTTCTGCACCCTTTGTGCAGAGTTATAGCGAGTTAATGGCTTTGTATACATGTGACATACCATTGTTTACTTGTCTGCAGGACTACCTGTTCCTGCCGTGCTCAGCATTGTAAATTTGCTCTGGTGCATGCATTCCTGACCACACTGCTTATGGGAGCCAAGAAAATTTCATGATCATAGAACCACAGATCATAGAACTGTAGGGCTGGAAGGGACCTTGAGAACTTGTTAGTCCAGCCCTCTGCACTGAGCCAGGACCACATAAACCTAGACCATCCCTGACAGGTGTTTGTCCAGCCTTTTCTTAAATACCTCCAATGATGGGGATTCTACAACCTCCCTTGGAAGGATATTCCAGAGCTTAACTACCCCTATAGTTAGAAAATTTTTCCTAGCTGCAGATTAAGCCCATTACTTCTTATCCTACCTTCAGTGGACATAGAGAACAATGGATCACCGTCCTCTTTACAACAGCCCTTAACATATTTGAGACCGTTATCAGGTCTCCCCTCAGTCTGCTTTTCTCCAGACTGAATGTGTCCAGTTTTTTTAAACTTTTCCTGACAGGTCAGGTTTTCTAAACTTTTAATCGTTTTTGTTGCTCTCCTCTGGACTCACTCCAATATGTGAACTGGACACAAAACTCCAGCCGAAGCCTCACCAGTGCCTAGCAGAATGGGACAATTAATTCCCATGTCTTACATATGACACTCCTGTTAGTACACCTTAGAATAGATAGGAGCCTTTTTTTTTGCCATTGCATCATATTGTTAACTCATATTAAATTTGTGATCCATAATAACCTCGAGATCCTTTCAGCAGATTGTCACCTAGCCAGTTATGCCCTGTTTTTAGTTGTGCATTTAATTTTTTCTTCCTAAGTGAAGTACTTTTTTACTGAATTTTGTCTTGTTGATTTCAGTTCAATTCTCTAATTTGTCAAGGTATTTTTTTGGAGTTCTAATCTTGTCTTCCAAAGTGCTTGCAATCCCTCCCAGCTTGGTGTCAACCACAAATTTTATAAGCATATAAATTCCATTATCCAAATCATTAATGAAAATATTGAATGATACCGGAACCAAGACTGACCCTTGTGGTAACCCACTAGATATGCCCTCCCAGTTTGACATTGATAGCCTTTCTCTGAGTATGGTCTTTCCACCAGTTGTGCACCCACCTTACAGTAATTCCATCTATATTTCCCTAGTTTGCTTATGAGATTGGGGGGACAGTATCAAAAGGTTTACTAAAATTAAAGTGCAACTATGTGAATAATTAATATCCTAAATCTGCATCCCTAAAGACCCCAAAATCCTTTATAGGTAGTATATGCCTGTGACCATGTGTATTAGGTTTGGAGGCCCCCTGCTGGAGGCCTCATGGGCCTACCACACCCCACCCCAGAAAAGAGCAGTGGAGGTGAGTCCTCCAAGCTGCCTAAAATGGCTGTGTAGGACGGAGCCAATCAGAAAGAGGCTGCAGGGAAGCAACCAATTAGAGCCCAGCAGGCTCATATAAAAGGAGCTGCAGGGCCAGAGTGAGTTCAGTCTGCTGGCAGGGACTGGGGGAGCAAGGAAGGTGCTCCTGGCTGGCTGCTGGGACTCATAGAAGAGAAGGGCCCAAGTCCCACCCAGCAGTCACTGGGGAAGTGGCTAGGCCCGGAGAAAGGGCACTGAAACAGGCCCAGGGAAGTTAAACTTTGATACACCCCTGGAAGGGGGCGGAAGTGAGACTGACTGAGCTGGAGAGCTGGGATCCATGAACAAAGTTCAAGAGGAGTGGCTCAGCTGGAGAGCTGGGATCACTGAGGACTCAAGTGAAGGTAGAGTCTCCAGAGAGGAAGCCCAGGGGGTGCTGCTCCACTCCAGAGCAGGAACCTTTGTAAGCTAGCCAGACCCCAACAGAAGCTCCCATGATGAGCCACTAATGGACTGTTAAAGGACTGAGCCCAGGGAGAGTTACAGGACATGACTGAAGGAATTGGGATAGGCCTGACTGAACACTATACCCCAGAAGGGGCTTGTTTTGTTTCACACACAGACTGTGTGTGACTCAGTTGCAGGGCTGAATCCTTGACCCGTCTGATGGGTGAAGCAGCTAACGGGGACACCAAGAGCAGAGAAATCAAGGAAAAAAGAGCAGGCACATTCAACCAGGAGGCATTCGTATGAGGTGAATGCACCCTGTTACAATGCCTTACCACAAAAGGCAGCCATCTCCAGCGTGGAGTGTGACATGTATTTAAACAGCACACAGCAATACTACACAAAGCCATACAAACAACAAGGGAGATTCCTTCTTTGCTCCCACGTGAGGCATAGGAGCATCTGGCTATGGGTGCTCTCCTGATTGCCTTGTGCAGGTCCCAGGAAACAGAGACAGGAGCTCCTGGATGTCAGGAAGGTGAAACTCAGCAAGCCCCTCAGCTGGATAGCGTGAGAAACCACGAGACAACAGGCTAGTAGGAAAGGGTGAAGGGCCTGCTGTCCCGCACAGAAAAATCTAGTGTGGCTGGGACAGGAAGGCAGCTGCCAACCCCCATCATTGAAGCTAGGAGAAGGCTGGAGCCTTAACAGCCCAGTGTTATACTTCCAGTTGTTTAAATCCTTGTGAGCAAGGACTGTGGCTTCCTTTGTGTCTTGTCCGGGACTGAGAACACCACCAGTAACCAATAACAACAAAGCAGCAATGCTAGCAGCCAGTCAGCATACAAGTCCCTCCTTCCCTTTCCCAACCTTTGCTTACATTTCATCTCCTCTACTTGGATTCCAAGGTTTAATAAAATTTAATCCCAGCATGTCTTGAATTAATTAATTAGCTCTCATTGCAGGCCAGGCACCAATTTCAACAGTTACACTGTTACTCACAGAAGGGTTCAGAGATTGGCTGCATTTATTCTACAAGCAGGCATGGCTACAGACCCCGTGAGAGATTAAAAATGTTACAGAACCAAACCCAGTACAAGGAAAGCAGGTTTAGTTTCAAGGCATTTTAATTCTTCCCTCTCTTTAATTTCCTTGCCCCCACCCCACCAGAGGCATCTACAGATATAATTTGTTTATATTCTGGGTGTGATCTCAACCTGGGCTTGGATGTCTGATGTGTCCCAAAGTACTATCATGGAAAAGGAGGGGTCACCACTGAACACACAAACCAAGGAGCACAACACTTAGTGGGAGAGGGATTTTTTCACCTATATATTTAATTTTTGTGTCTTAGACTACACAAGTCGGGATTTAGGGGTTCTCTGCCCCCACCCAATCAATAGGCTGCAACATCAAGTACTAGGAATGCTTAAACTGTAGATCTCCTCAGATTTTATACTGATCCCCAGGAGATATTTCAGTGATCTGGATTTACTGCATTCAACACAGGGGTTGTAGCCCTGTTCTCTTTGACCAGCATAAGGGAATTGGCAAGGGAGTTTGTAAGACAGTGGAATGAGTTAGCAGGAAAAAAGTCTCAGTAAGATCTATTCCTCAAGGATCAGTGTTTGTAGCAAAGTAGGGAATTTTCTTGATGCTTTGTATGAGTGCTGTGTGTACCTTAATTTCCCCTATTTGCTGCATGTTTAATGAGGTGGTGGAAGAGGGTGTTGTTGCACAGGGCCAGGTGTGATCTTGCCTAGCAGCTGGGATCCTGGTTAATGGCCTGGACAGGGTGAAATTTAGCAACTGGTGACCCGGAGGCCCACCCCATCTTGGAAGCCAGTCAGTTTTGGCCAGTAAGAGGACAAAGGGCTGAGGAGAGGGGGCCATGGTGATCTGGCCAGCCAGTTTCAGCCAGTGAGGGAACAAAGGATGGAATAGAGAGGGCCCAGGTGATCTGTTTTCCCAGAAAAGAAGGCAAAGGATGGGGGGGGGCTGTTGGGAAGCTAATAGGATGGTCGGCTGGAAGGACCTCACAGCAGGACTAGGAACAAAGAGGGCCTGGGCCCACCCGGCCTGGGACAGACCCACATGGACGGTGCTGTGGCTTTCTAGGCTTACGGGCTCTGAGAACGGCTTGTGCTGGGTTCAGACGTTCAAGAAACCCTTCTCTTTTACACTGGCTGAGAGTCCCTGCAGTCAGAGATCGGGGTGGTATTGCTTCGTCTGGGTGTGGAGGCCCTGGGGGCCCAGAGCAAATGGACTGTCTGAGGGGGCTCACGGATTGAGACAGGCATGCTGAAGGCTCAGAGAGGTGTAGTTCCAGAAGGTGGCAGAGCCAAGGGCTTAACCCCCAAGACAGATTGTGACTCCTGAGGAGGGATGTCCCCCTGAAAGGTGTTCCTCCCAAGGACCATATGGAACCGAGAGTGCACGGACCCAGTGGAATAACAATGCTAATAACGAGTAAAATAAGAAAGCCAAACTTCCCAGCACAGGGTTCAGCCCAGTCACATGATCCCACAGGATCACATGATCCCAACCTTCCCTGTACCAGCTGAGCTAGCTCACTCCTTCTTCAGCCAGGACTAGGCACTGCCTGTGCCCTGGTAGAGATGCTATTTTCAGATTTTGCAGAGACTTTGTTTTGTAACAGAACAGCAGCTTGCAAAGATGCTATCCACACCCTCTCCTCTCCCCAAGGAAACCCAAGATGATGGCGCTGAAGCATGACGGCTTTGCAGAGCAATAGCCTGCAGCTTCATTCTGCAGCAGTCTTTCTTCAAGCCCCTACAGAGCTAGGATGACCATCACTGGGCTGTGTTACACTCAAGTCAATCTGGCCCATTCCTTTCTATTGCTGCAGTAGGAGCCTCTGCACCACTTGTCAGTTTTGCCTTCGCACTTTGGCTATTAAAAGGTAAATCTCCCAGTTCATGCCGTGTTCACTGTCTGTGCTGATTGCCCATAACAAGCAGGCTTTCGGTTCCGTAAGGTCCATTTCTGCTCCTGTTGCTGATTCCTGATCTGATGTGTCATCTGAGCATGCAGCACATTGGTGACATTACAGCCACCATGGACTGCCACTGAAGCCCAGAACCAATCGACAGGAGCAGTTTATCACATGTAAGTGCACAGTTTGAACAAGAGGTTGCTATATTCTGCCCTTTGAAATGGAAAACCGATATAAAATATTTGTAAAACTACTCTCTCTATATTTTGAACAAGACTTCACCAACTTCCTCATGCAGGCTCGTTCTATGTTCCCATGGTGGGATACACAGTGAATGCTGGGACATCACAGTGAGGCAGGATCCAGTGATCAGAGCAGGACTAGATTTCAGGGAGATTTTTAAAAAGACAACAGGTTTAAATGGGTTTCCGTTCTGAAAAGGGACTGTAAAAATGTCATTGTGTGGCCGCAAGCCTTCAACTCAAGTGTGTCCAGACTACAAGTAAAAAAAAGAAAAAGTTTTGTTTTTAAATGTGCCAGTACCACTGATTCCCTTGGGATCAGAGAGTCAGGCAAAGTTCTTTCCTTCTTGCATATCATCACCAATAATAAAGGGTCTGCAGGGTCAAATTATGCCAACAGTGACACTTGTGATCATAGAATATCAGGGTTGGAAGGGACCCCAGGAGGTCATCTAGTCCAACCCCGTGCTCAAAGCAGGATCAATCCCCAACTAAATCATCTCAGCCAGGGTTTTGATACTCCAGTCTCTTTGTTGGGTTAGCACAGATGTAACTGATTCAAACTTAAAGGCTTCTGTTGATACACAAGGGAGGACAGACTCCAGCTCCCTCTCCCAGAACTATGTTGGCTCTGCAGGGCTAACGGCAGGAAAAGCATAAAAAATGTATTTTTGTCACTAAAGTCAGAAGCATGTAGGGGGCAGATCTGCTGAGGAAGGAGAAGTCAGTTTTAGAGGAGAAGCACACTTTAAGGTAATGCTGTGCTTGCCACCAACGCTTTTAGCCAGGCTACTGGGGGCTTTCAGTTCATTTGTTTGAGTTGCAGTTGTGTAATTTCCCTTGAGCATAAGCTTTCATGAGCTACAGCTCACTTCATCGGATGCATTCGATGAAGTGAGCTGTAGCTCACGAAAGCTTATGCTCAAATAAATTTGTTAGTCTCTAAGGTGCCGCAAGTACTCCTTTTCTTTTTGCGAATACAGACTAACACGGCTGTTACTCTGAAACCTGTAATTTCTCTTGGCAACTTGCTTGAACAGCCAAATTTATGCAGTGTGTTTCCGGGGTATAAACCATACTTGCCAACTTTCAGACAATAAGTAAGCACCCCGACTTTCACAATAAGCCAAAAATCAAGCTAATCCCATTTCAAAACAAGCCAATCCCTAAAAACCGCAACACTCTATGTGACTAGATCCCCCCAGCGTGCAGTCTGGGACTGTGGTGGGCCCGCTGTGCACCCCTGACTCTCTCCCCCTTTGACCCTGCTTGCCACAGCATTCACTGTGATTGCCCCCCTTGCCAGGAACCAATCAAAGTAAAGAAGCAACAAGCCAAACAAGCGTAAGCGGGGGAATAGTCCCGCTATTGTGGGGAACTTTCCTGGCTTCTGCACGACCTTGGTGAAGTGGGCTAGCGAAAGGATCTGAGTCCTCGCTCCCACTTCCTTTATCCAGAGGGCTCCCTGCCTTTGAGGGCTCCCCTTCCACTCTCCTGTCTGGCAGAGTCCTCGCAACCCCAACAAGGCTGGGCCCAGGATTCCTGGGGGGCTCGACCCCCAACCCTGCTGTGGTCACCTAGGACAGGGGCTAGGGTGTCCCCACTCCGAGGTACGCTCTCTGCACTGGGCACTTCTCTGACCCACTGACCATTACATACAAGTTAAAGCAAATGCAAGTTATTTAATCAACAATTAATTTTAAAAAGAATAAAGGAAAATGGGAAAGGTTAAAGGAAACACATCACCCCGCTCTGTGGCAGGGAACATCACAAACAGTGTCTCTGGAACGTCAGGGCAGTTCACAGTCTGCTCCTTGTAAGTCCCAGGCCTTCTTCTCAGGCCCTGACTGTGCTGCAGGGATGCTGTGGTTGGACACTTGCTCTGGTGGTGGCCACAGGCTCTAGGTGGCAGAGTCCTTCTTCCCAGCATTGCCCCCGCCCTGTAAGGGTTACCAATCCCCCTCCGAGTCTGGCCTGCAGAGCCTCCTGGAGGAGGCGTCTCCCTGTGCTGAGCCCACCGCTCAGGGTCCCCCCTCGCTTTTCCCAGTTGCTCACGAACGACTCCAGCTCCGGCTCCACTCTGCCTCAACATGGCTGCTGCTCTGCCTCCAGCTCCCTGGGCTGCTTCTCTGGCCCCTCTGGCTCTGGTTGCTGCAGCTCTGCTCCCAGGGCAAGTCTGCTCTCTCTGGGCTGTGCCGCTGGCTTTGGGGCTGCAGCTCTGCTCCCAGGACAGGGTCTGCTCTCTCGGGATCTGGCCCAGCTCTGCTCTCCAGCTCAGCTCGGGCCCCTGCTTTCTCCTTAGCTCGGCCCCACCCTGTCTGAACCAGGCAATTCCAGCTCACACAGAGCATGGGACCTCCCTGGCCTCCTGACTCCCTGATTAGCCTGCCCTCCCTGTCATTCAGGCTGACCTGGAGCGTTGGCCTCTCTCCATTGTTCCAAGGGACTGGCAGTCTCAGGGTCCTGATTCCCCATCGACCCTTCCCTCTTTTAGTACTGGGAGCTAGCAACTAAAACACCCCCACTGAATGTTAGTAAGGGGCAACAGTCCCCTTACACAAGCAGCAAGCTACAAGCCAAAAACTCGCCAATCAGCAACTCACAAGCCAATTAAGCCAAAAACAAGCCCAATTTCTACGTTTTTTTTTGTGGGTTTGGAATGTCTGGTATAAACCCTCACAACTGATACCACATCAGTGCAGAGTTCATGCCCTCTGAAGCAGACTAGTGATGCATCTCTGTCCAGGCATGATCCCAAGATCAATTTCCTTAATGAGGTATGTTTCAGACTTCCTGCAATATTGCAGTAGACAGTGAGGACTCATAAGATATACAGACAGCACTGGAGTGATTGCTTGTGTGCTGAGGATTTACCAGCATGAGGATCTTGCAGAAGGAAGGGAGATTTGCGGCTGCTCTTGTTGAATGTGATTAATGGGAGGCAGGGGAGGAGCAACTCTTACAGCTTCCTTGCACATTTTGCCAAGACTTCAGCATCTGCCCTATCACACAATCATAGATGGGAAAGAGCTATTGGCTGCTATCTACTCCATCTCCTGCCAATGCAGGACTGCTCTGTGCAGTACATTTGCTTGCACAATTTCAGCATCTGCCTCTCCGGCTTCCGCCCCCACCTTCCCTGCTTGTGTCCCTGCTGTTAACTGCAGCACTTCGCCGTGTCTCAGCTGCTGCTGACCTCTACCATTACTACACCATCATCCTCACCTGCTTCTCCCCCAGCTCTGCTATGACATTTACCCCCATCTTAAACAGAGACAGCCAGGGACTCTGGTGTTGATAGGGAGGAGGGTCTTTTCGCTCATCCCTTCCCTTCTCCCTTGTCCTCTAGCTCTGTCTTCCCCTTTTTGTTGTTTAGATTTAGCCACCCGAGTCTCCTATCACAAGAAGAGAACGCTCCTTTTATTTTTATTCCAAGGGAACAGAGGCACCCAGCGTGATTTTAACCAAGAGTGACTTTTGTTGTTGTCCATTCCCACCTTTTCCATGATCTGGTTTCTATCGAGCGTGATGTGATGCTGACCCCCAGGCAGCACATCAACCCCCCCCCCCCCCCAAAACAGAGCGAAGCCAACACAACACCTCCTTTTCCTTTTAGCTCCCCCCCACCTGCCGTTCTCAGTGCTGCTAGGCTGAAAAGAAGATTACACTGAAGTGCTCAGCTGCCATAGTGATGAGCAGAGTGTAAAGTGAATGGATAGAGACAGATAGTCTCTGCTCTGTGTGTGTGTGTGTGTGGGCGCGTGCACGCTGTCAGCATGCAGGCCAGCAACTCTGATGAAGTGCAGCTAAAAGTTTATTCAGATCCCTTTGTTTCTTTCCCCAGTTGCCAAGTACTGTTTTACTCAGCTCCTGGCCGGCCCAGCACCAAAAACACAAACCTAACTGCAGAAAAAGAGGAGATGGGGAGGTGGATGGATAGACAGAGAGTGGCTAGACAGAGCAGCAGGGGAATGCATTATCCTGTCATCTCTGGGAACTGACTTCTGAATCCAGACCAGGCTGACGGAACACATCAGTCTTAGCTACTTTTTACATTAAAGGTCACTGATACAAGGAGTTACAAGCTCTGCTGGAACAAGAGGGTGTTGACTGATGAAGCCTGCCCTGGGCTCACACTAGAGGGGTGCACCTGCAGCTTTCAGGGTGAAAAATCTGTCCCCTTCAATTAATGTTCATTGACAAGACAAAGGGACTTTGTGCCTCAGTCACTAACAGCACCGTGTGAGGCTGCCATGCTCTTTGGGAAAACATCAGTCTTGCTCAGACCACAGTCGCATTATTTCCAGACCAACGGCTTCTCTCCAAGAAAGGCTGCTGCTTTCACTTCCTCTTCTGCAGCAGCAGCCACACACAAACTGTGTCTCCTCCTCCCACAACCTTCACCTCTGAAATGGCTTTCCTGCTCATGCACTCAAGTAGAAAATTCTGCCTCACTGCCCATCCAGTGTCATCTCCTTTTAACAATGACAAGAGACTACGGTTGTGGTTCTACAAAATATCCTGACTCCAAGGACACCAGAAAATTGCCAAGGGACACACAACTCTACAGTTAAAGCCATGTGTTCCCAGGGGGGAGCAATAAACCGTGTTTTACATGCAAGGATTTTGTTCATCTCTCTCATATGAGCCAAGTGATCCAAATTCATTAAAGACCTAACAGCACAAAACGCACCCTGCAGGTCATGCAATCATAAAAGGTGATTGTGGCTTGGCTCTACAATGCTTTTCCACGTGATGATCTGAAAGATCTTTATAAACATTAATTCATTTTCACAATCCTTCTGGGAGTTAGGCAAGTATTGTCCCTATTTTATAGGTGGGGAAACTGAGGCACAGAGTGATTAAATGACTTGCCCAAGGTCAATGAATCAGTTGCAAAGTCAAAGAGACCTTTGTTTCCCTGAGTCCTTTGCTCTTACCACTACACTCCTCTGCCTTCCCTTCTCTTAAGAAAATGTCAGTCTCTCTGCTTAGAGGAAGAGAAAAGGGTCGTTCCTGCTCCACAAACACTGATTCTAAGCGTGGACCTTCGGCCATCCTTGCTGCACTGCAGGCAGAAGAAACTTCTTAGCTCTGAGTGCTGGCTGGTGACTTTCAAAACTGTAAAGTACTCAGTAAAACAATCTAGATATCAACTTTACAACAGCTAGAGAAAATTCTGTCTCCCATTGAGGACACATCTTGTGACAAAATATATGGCTCATAATTAGACCATTGTGATATAAGGTTCCCTCATACCCTGTTCTCTCTATAAACAATTTAAGAGGGGGGTGAACCTGGGGACCTGCCCACTGCACTAAAAAAATGAAGACTGGCCCAGGTCATCACTGCAGCCTGGCAATGGAGGGGCAATAAACTCGCCCCACAACGAGGGCTGCCAAGTGCATATTGCATGGCACTCATGCTGTTGCGGCAGCACGTCACTAGAAGTTGCTGTGGGGCCTGCTCTGCCGGGAGTTCCTTTTTCTCTCCGGCACTGCTTCCCCTTCTGGATGACAGATGGGAAGGAACAGCCAAGAGGTGGCAGCAGCCAGTGGGTCGGGGAGAGGCTCCAGCATCCTCCCAGTCAGACAGCCCCAACCCCAGGCTTCGGCCTCCCAGACTCCCAGCCAGATTCCTCTCAGTCCCCAGTGTAACCTCAGCCCCCAGAGAAAGACCCAGCTCAGCCCCTTAGCCCCCCAGAAACTCCCTCAGTTTACCCATCAGACAATGAGCTCCCATCCCCACAAAGCTCTCAGTTTCTATGCATCTCTCCACTTTGTCCATCCCCCCCACAGTTCAATCAGCACCGGCCATCAACCTAGATGCTTTCCAGCACTCACCCCACCTTCTAGCTCCAGAGACCCTAGCACTGTCCAGCACCCACCCATCTGTACCCCCAATACCCTTCACCATTCACCCAGCCATCTACCTGAGCGGCCCACACATACCCACAACCAGAGATGACAAGTTCTGTGCAGCTCCAAATGCCACCCAACACTGCTCGGGGCAGGGTGTGTTGACTACAAATTAAGGTTTATGGTCCTATGGAAAAAATTAGCACATGTACAGACTTGCTCATTCTATAACTTGCATGCAACATCACATGTGGAGGTGCACAATCCTTGACAGCTGTGCCCACTGCATGGCTGCGCACGGGTTGCTCACCACAGCAGTCCCTGCGATCTCTGAAGGAGGACTTGGAAAAGGAAAGGCTTACAAGAGATGGAGCCAAGGCCCTGCCTTTGCCATCTACTCCCCAACTCCTGCACCAACTCCTGCAGCAAGGGCAGTGCAGAAGGAGAAGCAATCTGTGCTCTTCTCATGGATTGAGAAGACGATTTTCCCCCTTGCCCAATCCCTCCAGTGCTCCACCAGGAATGGGTGGTCTCCACACTTCCCCCCATGCAGGCACATGGGTATAAAGCTACAATCTAGCCCTTTGTTTTGTACAGAGTCTATCCAGGGAAAAATGGATACATGTCATGTATTCCTAGATACGTCATGGCTGCTACCGATACCACAAGAACTTTGGTAAATACCCCCTGGAGCTATGAGCAAGCTAAAGGGCAGGGCTTTGTATCATAAGTGAAACAAAGGAACCATCTGTGGGAAGGACAGAGGAGCACATGTAGATAGACTTTGCAGACTTCTGTGCAGAGGGAACCTCTCTGAGAGATGGCAGCTAAGGTCGCCTGCACCATTTCCATTTTTAAATTTGAATCTTTTCACAAATTTGTAGAAAAACTTCAGCTCCTATAGGGATCCCATGCTCATCTCACAGTTTAAGTATCTCCACTGGAAGACGATATCTCACACTACAGTGGTCTTTACTCTACCCAAGAAGGGTATAACAAGATCTAATGGCTGGAAATTAAAGCTAGAGTGGAGACAAAGTTGGGCTGACCAGAAGCCCGGCAGCTTGGCCCCAGAATGGCTGCATCCTCTTGAAGGCTTTGTAGACTCCACTCTCCAGACAGTCTTTCCAAGTCATTAGAGCACATCTCCAGTGATATTCCCCAAAACAGAGCGATCACTATGGACAGCCACCAACTCATGTAAGGCAACTAGCCATCCAAATGACCTCCATGTCTCTTACCTGGTGAGCTGCAGCTACTGATTCATTTCTTTGAAGTTGCAGTAATACTCAGGCATCAATATGGTGATCTTTGAAAGGGAGCCTGTGGGAAAGAAGCAAGAGAGAAGTCAAAATGTAGCTACCCAGGTTTCCTTTGAATCAGAAAATAACACACGTTAAGTGACCATACTCTCAAACATACACACACAACCAACACATCCACCCCAGGTACTTCAGTCACTCACACACCTTCCTCTACGTTCCCTCACCAATGTGCAGTAGGCTTTTTCTTTCTCCACTCTGCTGTTTCCACACTCCCATCTCTCACCCGGCTCCATTTTTCACCCCATTCTTGCACGGGATTTTGTTCTCCCTACCCCAGTCCCTGCACCCTCTCTATATGGGACATGAACCTAAGAACATTCCAGTTAGAGTTGAACTTGTGACACTTCCAGCATGAGTACTGAATTAGACTAAGCCCGTTCACCAAGCCCCTACTTTTAGTTCTCCTCCTTCACGTTCTGGTATTGTGGGGTCACTGTTCAATCAGTGGGATTCAGTAGTGTTTGCTCTGAAATAATGCCCACAGAACGATGGTGTCACATAGAGCAAGGCTTTTTATGTACATTTAAACGGATTTATTTCCAACCACAGAGGCAGGGGAGGGAAGCTTTGAAACAAACTGATTGTTGGTAGCCAAGACCAGGGAACTGGGTAGTTGTGGACTCCCGGTCCTAGGGGGGCACTATCAAAGGGAACAGTGATGGGTTCCTACAGCAGGTAGACAAGTTGTAGTGAAGATCGTGCTGAAGACAGTGCTGACTGCCTCTCAGATGCTGAAACTGATCTCTAGTATGCACTCCTCTGATGGGGTGTTCATCCCACCCCACTCCTGAGGGGGTTAAAATGGGATGCTTGACAGGATGGGCTGCACCGGAGTGAGGTGTAGGCTAGATATACAGCCCTAACTTACCTGAAGCCCAGCTAGACAGGAAGAAGAGGGGCTTGTATAAAGCCAGGGAGAGCAGGAAGGGGCACTGGGGGAGAGAGTCGGCAGTCACTCATGGTTGAGAAAAAGGAGTAGGAAGAAGCCTAGGGGAAAACAGCAGCCAGGGTGAGACCATATGGACCTTAGCTGCTGATTGTAGATCTCAGAAGATGCACGCACACAGCTCCCTGTGAAACTATGCAAGTGCATCTCCTGGGCTAATTGGCAATGGGAAGCTGGAGTAAGCTGATGGCTGTAGGGAGGAGAGCCAGGAGAAGGATGGGATTGGCTCCAGATGTGCAGTTGCAGTCAGTAAGAAGGGAGGTTATGCAAAAGTTCAGGAGCTGGGTAAGATCCAGTCTTTTCAAACTGGGAGACGGAAGGCCAGAGAGTTGTCTTCATCAGCTCACTGCAGTGATTCCTCCTCGGAATTCTAAAGGGTGTTTATAACCAGGCGATTATTTAGGACAAAGTGGGCTAAATTATACTAGACAACGTGCACCCCATCACGAAAACATACCCATGAAAATAGTCTTCAAATGGTTGCTCAGATCCGCTTAATGCAGATCTAAGGAAAAGACAATATGGTTCCAGGAATAACAGCAGCAAGAGGAAGCCTCTGACAGCTGCCATTGTGCAGTGTCAATGAAAGTGCCTTCAGACAGCCCCTGCAGAAGGGCTATGCTGTCACTGCATACTAAACCTGCCAGGCAGTGTCACATCAGCTGGCTTCACTCTCCAGTACACGCTAGTTAGAACAGCTACAGTATTGTTACATAAATCCGAACTTCCGTCTGTTCTGACCAATGTCCAGAATCTCCAGAAGGGGAGCAGCCCTAATGAGAGAAATGTGAATGAAAGCATTGAGGTGGGACAGGTTGCATGTGTGCATGCAAATGAGAGAAAGGAGGCACAGCGAGAATTTATGGGAGAAATTAAAGACAACCGTAAGACTCTGTCCTCATACAGCACCTTTTGTTTGAGTGTTTCTAAGCTCTTTATAAATGTTAATTCATTCTCACAAAAGACCTGTGAGGTGGGCAAGTAACATTATCCCTGTTTTACAGATGGGGAAACTGAGGCATAGAGTCCCAATGTCATCGTGCCAGAACCAAAAATAGAACCCAGCATTTTTGAGCCCAGGTCCTATGCCCCCTTTACTGCACTACGCGTCTTCCCAGACCTTTCTGAAAATACACACTGACATGGTCATTCTCTTTGGCCATTTAGCTCATTTTGCTTTTGTATGTGAGAAGGAAGAACTACAAAGCCAATTCTTACTACAAGGGTTTAATGAAAATGGACATCTTAAGGTTTCTTCATAATTCTTCAAGTCATTTTCTCCACTATCCATCCCACTGAAAATAAAACATGATTAAATAACACTGGAAATTGAAATCTGACCCCTTATTAATGTTTTTCTTCCATTGTGCACACACATACACACACAGTACATACGATATCACATACAAACTTACTGGTACTATAGGGCTGATCATAAGTATTGGGATTGTTCACACTGGTTTAAAATAAAAAAACTAAAGCGTTTGTTCTGAAGGAAAAATCTGCACAGAAAGAATAACATCTAATTGGGAAAGAAAAACCTGTTGAATTTTGAGGCTGTCAACTGTCTCTTAAGGACAAGTCTTAGTGAATTTAACAGGGATGAAACCAATAGGTCTATAAAAAAAACTTACAGAGTTCTATAAAAATAACTTTAACAACCCACAGGATTTACTAGAGAATGAGATCCTTTTTATAGGTTTTTTGAACCTGCCTATGGAATTCTACAATATAGATATAATTCTCTTAAATTCTATAGGCTATGTCACAAACATTGGAAAAGTTACCATTTTCTATTAAATTCCGTAAGACTTCATTGTCCCTTTCACTAAAATAAGTCTACCCACCTTCTTGAGAATTATTTAGTAGGCAATCAAATTTCTGTAACCTGCTGACATTCCCTCCCACAATGCCTCTGTCCTTAGAGAGCTAGAAGTGTTTATAAAACGCCAGAAAAAGCTCACTGGAAGCAAAGTGTATTGCATATAGTATGTGTAATCTAAAATTTACATTTCCCCCTCTAGTTTAGGAACTGCAGTTTCTGGAAGGCTCAAGATCCAATTTTAATCCAATGCCCTCCATTCCCAAATAAATTGTATCATCTACCATTAATACTCCAGCCCTCTCCATGTTTTGTTTTCCCTTTGAATCTCAGGATCACACTACTTGCAGGAGAGAATTATGTGGGGAAAAAATTCTGCTTTCCCAGTGGCTTTAAGATCTCTATATGTTCTGCTTAAATGGGTAAAGGTCTGTTTTTCTACCTAGGTGATTAAGACCCAACCATCACCAATGTGTAGGAGAGCCTGACAAAAATTACTAATGCAGCGATAGGCACAGATGTCTGAGTCTGCCCATAGACTTAGAGTTCTGCATGTGTGCAGAGTGTATAATAGCAGAAGTGAGATTGCATGCTAAAACCATCCAATGCTTCAGCAGCAAGGCTGCATATGTCTTCTTATAGTGCTGTACAGTGAGAGAGTTTTTGCGAATCAACTTTCAAATGTATTAAATATCAACTGAACTTTTACAGATATTTTTAAAGGGCCCTAAGTGAAACTGCACAATAACAATAACAGTACAGTAAATAATACTTTCTGGTTATCTGGCACCTCCCATCTGATGCTCTGAAAGCAGTTTTACAAACGTTAAATAATTTAGCATCATAGTGCAGCTAGGACACAGGTATTATTGGACTATAAGGTGGATATAAAGATGGCTAGATCGTTGGGCTCAACGGGTAGTGATCAATGGCTCCATGTCTAGTTGACAGCCAGTATCAAGCGGAGTGCCCCAAGGGTCGGTTCTGGGACTGGTTTTGTTCAATATCTTCATTAATGATCTGGAGGGTGGCATGGATTTGTAGAGTGGCAACTTTGCAGATGACACTAAACTAGGAGGAGTGATAGATACGCCGGAGGGTAGGGATAGGATACAGACGGACCTAGACAAATTAGAGGATTGGACCAAAAGAAATCTGATGAGGTTCAACAAGGACAAGTGCAGAGTCCTACACTTAGGACGGAAGAATCCCATGCACTGCTACAGATTAGGGACCCAGTGGCTAGGCAGCAGTTCTGCAGAAAAGGACCTAGGGGTTACAGTGGACGAGAAGCTGGATATGAGTCAACAGTGTGCCTTTGTTGCCAAGAAGGCTAACGGCATTTTGGGCTGTATAAGTAGGAGCATTGCCAGCAGATCGAGGGACGTGATCATTTCCCTCTATTTGGCATTGGTGAGGCCTCATCTGGAGTACTGTGTCTGGTTTTGGGCCCCATGCTACAAGAAAGATGTAGAAAAATTGGAGATTCCAGAGGAGAGCAACAAAAGTGATTAGGGGGCTGGAGCACATGATTTATGAGGAGAGGCTGAGGGAACTGGGATTGTTTAGTCTGCAGAAGAGAAGAATGAGGGGGGATTTGATAGCTGCTTTCAACTACCTGAAAGGGGGTTCCAAAGAGGATGGATCTAGACTGTTCTCAGTGGTAGCAGATGACAGAATGAGGAGTAATGGTCTCAAGTTGCAGTGGGGGAGGTTTTGGTTGGATATTGGGAAAAACTTTTTTACTAGGAAGGTGGTGAAGCACTGGAAGGGTTACCTAGGGAGGTGGTGGAATCTTCCTCCTTTGAGGTTTTTAAGGTCAGGCTTGACAAAGCCCTTGCTGGGATGATTTAGTTGGGGATTGGTCCTGCTTTGAGCAGGGGGCTGGACTAGATGACCTCCTGAAGTCCTTTCCAACCCTGATACTCTATGATTAGACTGGCTGTACAAAGGACTGAACAGAGACAACTGTGAACGGATAAGTGATTTGCCAAAGATTACACACCAAATCAGGGGCAGAAAAGGAAGAGAACCAAGGAGCTCTGACTCCCAGTCCCTTGCTCTAACCATCTGACCATACTGCCAACCTAGGGAAAGGAATAAAATCCAAGAGTACTGGCCCCCTATTGCCAATGCTTATCACATAGCAGTGCTTCATATATAAAGCACTAAGAAATAAATGCTGTACCAATCAGATACCTTGGCTCAATTCCGAGTATGCTTAGCCCAGTGACACACTCTTCATAACAGTGGACTTCCATTAAGGTGTGAAAACTGCAATTTATTTTCTTTTTAATTACCATCACAGCAGTTTATAGATATTCCCAATTTGCCTTAACCCCTGTTGGATATGGAGAGGAGATGGGGGCCTCATACATCAATAATGCAGCCCAGTGTCTGACTTATTCTGGAGACGATGCCTGCTAATAAACCTCACCCAGCTCTCCATTAGTGTGTGCAAAGGAATGTGTGACCAGCCACCCACTGATACACATTAATGCTTTGCACTTTGTACCTCTCAACTTTCCAAAAAGAAAACAACTAAAAATCTATCTCAGCCTTTCCCTGCTACAGCTGGCATCACTGTCAGGCTTGTTTGCTAGAAACAGCCAGGCCACTACTCAACCAGGAATTGAAAATATTTAACCTGGAAACATTTCTATCCTCCCCAAACCCCCTGTGTGTGTCTTGTTTTCTTTCCTTCTTTCCCTTTTCTCTCCTCCTGGGCAGCAGTCCAGTGAAGAGGACACCAGAGTAAAGTCGGTTATTTTCCCAGCTCGCTCTCTCTCTCTCTCTCATGTGACCTTGACTAAGTCACTTCCCCTCTTCGTGTCAGTTTCATCATTTGTGCAATGGAGATACTGACCCTCCTTTATAAGGTGCTTTGAGATCTATGGATGACAATCAGTATAATGAGTGCTATGTACTTTATTTGCTTTCTCTTCTCCTTCTATATCTTGATGCCCTTTTCCCGCATTCTTTTTCAAAGACTATGGGTTTGTCTGCGGTGGGATTTTTGCACCAGTGTAGCTACCACACAGAGCACACCCCGGTTGAGTGCCCTAACCACTAGGCTACAGAGTCACTCTCTCTTGGTGGAGCTGTTCCATATTCATTGGGCTAGAGAGCGTGAGGCTGACTCTAGAGCCCAGTGGTCAGGGCACTTAATGGCACATGCAAGACCATGGTTCAAGTCCCCACTCTGCCTGATTCACATCTCCCAGATCCCAGGTGAGTGCCCTAATATCTCTGAGCTATTGATTATTCTGAGGTGGGGTCCGTCTTGCTCTGATTTTGACCAGAAATTTTGTCCTGGACCTAAAAACCCTTGCTGACAAAAGTTTTGCCAAAACTAATACATTCCCAGAAAAAGCCTGAGTTTTGACAAATCAGCATTTTCCGACAAAAAATGTTGTCAAAAATTCATGACTAGTTCTAAATAATAACAACAATAAAGAGAGTGTTGTGGCTAACCCTAAGCCACACAGTGAGTCAGTGGCTGAACTAAGATTACACTCAGAAGATTCTTGTCTCAATGCAATATCCCTCTTGTAACCGATGCATTTAATTGCATATTTGGGTGCACACACGCAGGCTTTTGCAGCCACAGTTAGGGAGTACATAGAAAATCTGGCTCCAGGACAGTGTTGTTCTATTTTACTTTCTTTACTGCATGAAAAACATTTGGCTGTTACTGAAGAGAGTGAGGCTAGACGCATACATTACAGCGTGTTCCAGAAATAGCTCAATCCGGTTTGCACAATTTTGCAGCTAAAAAGCTTCCTTTTAGCTCAACAGCCTGTCCCTTTCCATGGATCAGCTCTGCACAAGGCAAACCATGGCTCTGGGGCTGGGGCTTTGGATGAATCATTTCAGGAAGATTTCATGATTTTAAATGTAGGTGAACCAAGTGCAAGTGGGTTTGATTTCCTGTGACTAGCTCGCAAGTTTTGTGCACTTTATGCAAATTATGTACTGAACTAATTTGTACATTGAAAAATAAATTGCATGTAGTCTCACATCAGCTTAAAAATTAAATTATTGGGATTTAATGCCATGGAAGGGGTTTGCTTCACAGCCTTGGTGAATGAAGTTTTCTGTTTAATCAACAAGACAGTCCCACAATCACTGCCCTGACAGCATGCCACAGTCCTGATCAGGGCGAGGGGCTGCCTCTAAGTGTAACAGGGGTAATTCAGTCTCCATGCCTTCTCTGCAGACTGCACCAACTGGTGCAAAGTGTGGTGATAACTTTATACAATGTGGTAGCTAGAACTGAGATCCACTACACTCATCTTGTGTATGGCCCACCAAACGTCTATCAGATGGGAACAGTTTTTAATCCCTGCTGAGCTGGGCTGGGTTCAAATTGGTGCCCTACAGATGGAAGGCTCTGTAGCTCCTTAGCTATGTCCCAAGGCATCCAATCCACTTGAGGTAATGGCACAACTGACAGCAGAAGCAGCCAGCTATCCTCGGTGTGTACCAGTCCCTTAAGAGTGACACAACACACACTTTGCTAGCGAGTTACACAGATGTTTGTGAAAAAGCATTGGAACACGAGTATTAAGGTTCCCAGGTCTATTCTGTCTCTGATAGCATAGGGCAGTCTCATGGTTAGAGCAGTAGGTACATACAGGCTAGCCAAGCCCACAGATTTATTGTTCTGAGTGTATGACATTAGGCTGTATTGTCATACTAGGTCCTGAGTTCTAGTCCCAGCTCTGCTTAAAGTGACCTTCTGCAATAGGGCTGCCAACTTTCTGATTGCAGAAACCAAACACCCTTGTCCCCGCCTCTATTCCGCCCCTTCTCTGAGGCTCTGCCCCCCATTCACTGTCCCCCACCCTTGCTCACTCACTCATTTTCACCGGACTGCGGCAGGTGGTTGGGGAGCAGGAGGGGATGAGGGCTCCGGCTGGGAGTGCGGGCTCTGGAGTGGGGCTGGGATGAGGGGTTTGGGGTGTAGGAGAGGGCTCTGGGCTGGGGCTGAGGGGTTCAGAGTGTGGAGGGAGCTTGGGTGCAGGAGAGGCTGAGGGCTCTGGCTGGGGGTGTGGGTTCTGGATAGGGCCAGAAATGAGGGGTTCAGGGTGTGGGAGGGGGCTCAGGGCTGGGGCAGGGGTTTGGGTTGCGGGGACAGCTCAGGACTGGGGCAGGGGTTGGGGTGTGAGTTCCTGGCAATTCTCACATCCAGCGGCTCCTGGAAGCGGCCAGTGTGTCCCTACAGCCCCTAGGCGGAGGGACCAGGGGGCTCTGCAGGCTGCCCTTGCCAGCAGGTGTCGCCCCTGCAGTTCCTATTGGCCATGGTTCCCAGCCAATGGGAACTGCAGTGCCGGTACCTGGGACAGGAGCAGCGCATGGAGCCTCTTGAGCCACCCCTTCGCCTAGGGGCTGGAGGGACATGCCAGCTGCTTCTGGGAACCGTGCTGAGCTAGGGCAGGCAGGGAGCCTGCCTTAGCCCTGCTAACCGGACTTTTAACGGCGCTCCCCGGAGCCATCAGGGTCCCTTTTCGACTGGGTGTTCCAGTTGAAAACCTGACATCTGGCGACCCTATTCTTCAACCTTGCTATTGCTTTATTTGTAATGAACCAGAGGGGAATGATAGATATCGGCCTGCTGGCTGGTGATGATATGGGGCCTTGGTCACTACTAAGTGGCATGAGCTGCACAGAAATATTAAAAACCCTGAGTTGAAGAGATGAAACCAGCACCTATGGTCTCCTGGCGCTAGGCACTGCAGCTTCCCCTAGGCCAAAGCATCTCTCTTTCAAATACGTTCCCTGAGATACAAGAAAGTATAGCAGGACTGCCAAACATGTAAGCTTCCTGTGAAACACATGATGCTCAGCAGGTCTGCCACTGTTAGTTCTAACACCTCCACCCCTCAGACACAGAAACTTGGACATTTCCCTCTTGGAAAGAGAGGTGTAATCAGAGCCCTCTGTCTGCCACAAGAGAAGGGAGGGAAAGATACAGTGGAGCAGGAGTTCAATCTGCACAGCAACCAAACACGGCTGGTTAGCCATCACACTGCAGGTACCGTCACCAAAGCCACACTAATCTTTACAGCTATAAGGCAAGCCTTCCTACTGCTGAGATCCCCCCTACCCCCTCTCTCCATCCTCTTTTTAGATGGTATCAGATTGTTTTCCTGCAGGCTACAACATTCAATCCTTTAAGTGCTGCCTGCTCTCTACAAGATTTGTATCACACGTGCTTATGGGCTGCCAGGTTGCTGGAGTCTTTTGTCTGTGATTTATAATTTATCACCTTCTGGTGAGGTCATAGGTTTTTTCTGGTGCTGTGGTTTAACTCTGATGTTTCTGGGTTGACAAAGAAATGTGCACATAACAGGAAATACAAACAACAACATTTAAAATTTCAGCCACTGCACAATCTTCACTGCAGTGTCAAGTCAGAGCTGAATGGGTCCCTTCAGGCATCAAAACAACAGTTGGAGCCCCCCCTTCCTTCCCCCAGAGGGGCTTACAGCACCTCCTTGTATAATGAACCCAGACATCATGCCTAGCATACTAGATCTGGAACCTTTTGCAGAAGGGATCGAAAACAGCTGTTTGCCTCCTGGATAGCAGCACCACTTTGCTGCTTCTCAACCTGAGAAACTGACTGCTCCATTTTAAAAAGCATTGGACAGTTGCTATAGCAACAAAGGTTTCTATATATACTTGATAGACTTAAAACCAGGTTGTCATGGGCAACAGGAGTCAGTGTTGCACGGAAACTAAACTTTTCTGGTTGCCCAGCATTGTCTGGGCTGTAGGCAGCCAGAAGTGATGGGGATGGGAGCCCAGGTACGGCCTGATGTTTCACTGTGGGTCAGCCAGACCCTGGCTGCCTGAAGGCTCGGAACAGTCACACAGCTGATACAGCTTCTTTAGAGGAGGATAATTTTCTTCATCCTGTTTGCTTCTTCCTCCCCACAGGCTACCACAGCACCTTGCCCCAGGCGGGTAACACAAACCCGTGGCTCCCTCCCAAACAGATGGCTGTATGCAAGGTCTAAAAATAATCTAACCCACCAGCCTACGAGCTTTCCATCTGCTTTGCTGACTGGCAGACTCTCCAGAGACCACCACTGGCAGCAGATGGTTAAGACGTGAGAAGGAGACTGAGTTGCTGATCAGCTGGTTTGAATGCCAGGCTCCGGGACAGGTTTGGTGGAAGTAATCACGCCGGTCCTAGCCTGGCAGGAATGCAGAGTGACAGCAGGACAGGTATCTGCGTCGAGAAGCTATGCCTGGTATTCAGTTTGGTTCCCAGCCCTGGCGACTATCCCTATATTACACCACTTCTGCAAAGTGGCTGCCATACTGTACCTCGTTCATCCCTCTTGCAAGCTCATAGGGAGGAGCACCGGAGGAGGAAAGAGGCAGAGCAGAACAATTCAGCACCCACTGTTGAATACAAGAGGGGCAAGATCACCAGAAAATCAGCTCATGTACTGCCCCTTGTGATAGATCCCAAGGCTGACACAAACACACACACGCATGCACGCACACACGCTCTGTGGTTCTCTGCCTCCAAAGCTCCCAGACTAACACAGCCTGTCCTGGCCTGGGAACAGAATGCCAAAACAAGGCAGGGTGCAGGGTCACCTCCTTCTCCCTTCACACAGGCCTGCTTGCCTGAGGTAAAATCTCTCAGGTGCTTCTCCCAGGGACAGTGCAAACTCCATGCCACCACTCTGCAGGGCTATAACATAAAAGCCAGATTATCTGAGCTCGGGACACGTACTAGAAATATATGGACAAACTAGTGGAAGGGTAGGGCACAGGGGACTGGAGGAAGTGATATAAAGAGACGAGTACAAAGCCTAAAGACATAGGATTTGGATAAGCAGACAGGGGTGAGAGGGATCTACAAATAATGACAGGGAGTAAGTGCCAGGAATTATTAGGGGTGTAACTGAGTTTGGGTGGTAACATTAAAAAGGAGTAAATTGAGGTGACTATTAGGAAAACCTTCTTCAATGAGAATCTTTGACCCTGTAGAATAGTCTCCGAGGGGAAGTGGTGGAAAGCCCATAAGTACAGTTAAACACTAAACTGCAAAAAGCACGAGGAAAACGCAGTGTTGGAACAAATGCAAACCGGCCCTTAGGGACACAGGACTCGATCTAATCTAATATGCCTCTCTATCTTTAAATTCTGTGAGTCTCTGATCTCCTTTTCACAGCAGACTCCTTTATGCCAAAGCTGATTTTACATTCTGATTAATGTCTAGATGGTACCTAATGTGTACCACCAATGTCAGCATATTAAAAAAATGAGTAAGTGCAGATTCAAATCCCCTTTTCCCCACTAATCAATCAATTTCTCTCCCCTTTTCTTTAAAATATCTCTTTCAATTGGACTGAATGTTTAGCCAGGGGTTCTCAAACTGGGGGTCAGGAGGTCACAAGGTTATTACCTGGGGGGTCGCGAGCTGTCAGCCTCCACCCCAAACCCTGCTTCACCTCCAGCATTTATAATAGTGTTAAATAGAAAAAAAGTGTTTATAATTTAATGGGGGGGTCGCACTCAGAGGCTTGCTGTGTGAAAGGGGTCATCACTACAAAAGTTTGAGAACCACTGTTTAAGACGGTCTGTGCACTGTATTTTTGTATGACTGTACATTACAAGCCAGAACCTTGACATAACTCCACTGAAGTCAATGGAGTAAAAGCTGTTTTACACCACTCGAGATTTGGCCCTATTTTATTATATTTTCTTATAATTTCTTTTTGCTACTTTCTTAGTGAATTTAGCATTGATGGAAGGTGCTGCATTGAAAGCCCTGGAAACTGGGTGAAATTCACCCCTGCGCAGAGTGGCAACAAAAGTCCTGTGAACCACACAAGGTCCACTTAAGCTCACAAATAGCATTTAAATGTGACTTAAGAGATGTATGGGGCCCTCTGCAAAGGGTATGACAATCACACTCAGAGATTCCAACAGCCATGCCCACAAATTCTCTGTACACGATTCCAACTGCCTCAACCCTGTTCTCTTGATCTATCCCTATGGCTGGGAGGAAAATTCAGACTGACCATGGTCCATACCACTGCTTGGCCTGTCTGCTGGAGCCTGCCAACAAAGGGCCCAACCAGGTATTGACTGTGGCAGCTTCTGTGACATGAACAGCTGCCCACTGATCCATTTCACCTAGACTGTCAAACAATCATTCGACGGAAACAGGTTTCTGTTGCTTCTAGCCAAGAATTGTTCTGAACTGGTGGCCTAGAGTTGACAGATTCTGTATCTGTTACAAGAAAAGGAGTACTTGTGGCACCTTAGAATACTCCTTTTCTTTTTGCAAATACAGACTAACATGGCTGCTACTCTGAAATTTATCTGTTACCTGTCCCCTGACTCAGCCATTCCTCTCCCACAAACTCATTCTTTTTCTTAAGGTTCAAAGTTAAATATTTCATTGGCAAAGCATCACTAATATAATGTGTGTTGTGCAGAACGCATATCAGAAGTGGTGTCTGAAGTAAGCTCCTTAAATTTACACACACCACACACACACCTCACACAGACCCACCACACACACACACACACCACAGAGCTGTAGTTCATAGTTTCAGAGAAGCTCAGCTGAAGAGACAAATGTTCCAAATGTTGTGTTACTGACAAGTTGCTCTGAGGCTGGGAGTGGTGGTTGAGAAGGAACGGCAGAGGATAAGAGAGAGGATGGGACATGGGGCACACCTGTCATAACTAGTTTACAGGTGGTAATTAGTGGTGCACAGCTGGGCTGTCGAGCTTCCTGCTTCTGGCTGATGTAATGGACCAGGGGCAGGAAACAGTGCTGGGTCAGAGAGTGCAGCAGCCCTGCTTATAGTTAGATTTACATCATGGTTTATGCCTGGCTATTCTGGGAAGCACCGTGGGTGACAGGAGAAGGGCAAAGATGACGATTTTTATTTTTGCCTAAAACCTCGTTTTTGAAAGACTTATTCTTGTCCTCTCATGAATATAAATTGAGAGATGGTAAATGGATTCAGCAGCCCCCCAGACTATACCCTGAAACCACTTAGACCCTATCTGCTGTAATAAGATATTACCAATAATGCACACTTTTTCTTAGGAACCTGACTGGCCACTGCACACATTTAATACATTCTGGGTAACTTTTGCAATCCATAAAGTGCCAGAAGATGACAACATTTTTGAACTACATTAGAGAGATGTCTGCACAAATGGATAGATGTTTCCAGTGACCACTTTCCTCACTGGACAGTGCAGATATAATAACAGTAAAATGCATTAACATGTACCCATAAATAAGATTCCTCCAGTCTCTGGAGTACTTAGAAAGCTCCTTCACAAATAAAACTGTCATGAAAGGAGACATTTGTTTCCCTGCAGCTTTATTTTTTAACCCACAGTCCAATGTTGCTGTAAGAAATGGAATACTTGAGCATTAAGTGTGTGTTATAGAGCTGCCTTATACAGCAGCAAAGTGATTAATTAAAATTTACAAGAGTAATCCAAACTCCTAAACATGTTTCTTGGCTGTAGCCCCTGTAATCCAGTGCCAACAACATCTGAAACTAATGACAACCTCAAGTCGACCTATGGAAGCTGTGAAGACTCGCTTGTAAGCCCCCTCTGTAACTGGAGAAGAATGAGGAGATACGTACATCTTCACGAAAAATAAAACACATAGTGACAGTAATGTCTGGGATGTTTGGGTAGCAATTGGAATAGCCTTTCCTAAATCACAGGCACTGGCCAAAGCTCACTATTGTTAACTTTCAGGCTGAAATATTGAAAATGCAGTACAAGAGAGTGAGAACAGATAGACAAGTTCACACCTGCCCGGCCTGATCCATGAGATGCTGAGCACCCTCAAATACCGTTGAGATTGTACTTGTGCCAAAATTAGGCTCTAAGTTCTCCCTTGAGAAACTCTACGAGAAGCACATATCCAAACATGCTGCCCTCATCCCCCCGTCCCCTCTTCTTGCAAAATAATAATCCAATACTTTTGAATCCTTGTGCTAACTTCTTAAAATCCAAAATAATTTTCTAGGAGGGCCCATATTCAATTCTCAGTGAGAGTCACTGGGGAAATCTGACTTAAATTGTGCAGAATCAAAATATCATTGGAAATTACTCTAGATTTATACTGGTATACCTGGTTAGGATCTGGCTCTTCATATTTTGCATATGAAGCATGTGGCACAAAAACAAACAAATTAGAGGGTGAAACAGGACCTTTTAGGTCCATCTAGACCAGGTATTTTTCATAACAGACCAGAAAAACAACACAGCTTTAGATCAAACAACTGATTCCCTCTGCTCTGCATAGGTAAAGGTGAAAGCTTTTTTACAGCAATGTTGCACTATAATGGTTAGGCCCAATAAGGAGAGGTAGGCGCCTAGATAACTTTGAGGATCTTTAATTTTTAATCTTTTTCCAAAACCAAGCAAAGGCACTATTAAAATGGGAAAAGTGTGTTGTTTTTCAACATGGCCAAACTTTAAAAACAAGAAAAACCACATACAACTGAGAGAATTGTGCGACACAAGAACAAATGGATATAAACTGGCCATCAGGAAGTTTAGACTTGAAATTAGACAAAGGTTTCTAACCATCAGAGGAGTGAAGTTCTGGAACAGCCTTCCAAGGGAAACAGTGGGGGCAAAAGACCTATCTGACTTCAAGATTAAACCAGATAAGTTTATGGAGGAGAAGATATGATGGGATAACATGATTTTGGCAATTAATTGATCTTTAACTATTCATGGTAAATAGGCCCAATGGCCTGTGATGGGATGTTAGATAGGGTGGGATCTGAGTTACTACAGAGAATTCTTTCCTGGGTATCTGGCTGGTGAATCTTGCCCACATGCTCAGGGTTCAGCTGATCGCCATATTTGTGGTCAGGAAGGAATTTTTCTCCAGGGCAGATTGGAAGAGGCCCTGGGGTTTTTTCGCCTTCCTCTGCAACATGGGGCACAGGTCACTTGCTGGAGGATTCTCTGCACCTTGAAGTCTTTAAACCATGATTTGAGGACTTCACTAGCTCAGACATAGATGAAAGGTTTATTGCAGGAGTGTGTGGGTGAGATTCGGTGGCCTGCATTGTGCAGGAGATCAGACTAGATGATCATAATGGTCCCTTCTGACCTTAATATCTATGAATCTAAAAAAACATGTATTCCTATATTGATTATCATTGATATTGATTCCAGTGCTGATAAAGCACATTGGATGCTCACTGGTAATTAATTATTACATTACCTGCTCCCAACCAGGAATGGGAATCTCACCCAGGAAAAAGAAAAGGAGTACTTCTGGCACCTTAGAGACTAACAAATTTATTTGAGCATAAGCTTTTGTGAGCTACAGCTCACTTCATCGGATGCATTTCTGTCACCCAGGAAAGATACAGTTCTCCACTTACAAAATTATTTAGGACTCATAAATGACCTTAGTAAGGAATTTAACAATTTGTTTCAGTTCTGCTGGAATTACAATCCTGTAACAGTGCTGCAAATCAGTTGAAAAATAAAACAGTCTGTCCCAATTAAAAATAAATTGTGCAATACAGTTTCTTATTACCACTCCTTCCTTCCTTTGGAAGCCAATGTGAGATGATTAATTATGGTTAATTGTGTTGGCATTTATGCAACTATAGTATTAATTCCACAGACATTGTACCATTATTAAAGTACACGTAAACTATCATTAAAAATGGATGTTAACATTTTCAAACCTTAAAGTCTAAAGTTAGAGACCTAAATTCATATTTAGGCATTGATTTAACTTCACTGGAGCTGTGGATGGTCAGCACGATCTGAAAATCAGGCCATTTGGTTACAGATTTAGGTGCCTAACTTTAGACACATGGGTCAAGATTTTCAAAATTGGGTGCCAAAAGTCAGGCTCCCGTATCACTATTTAGGCACATATGTAGGGGTCCTGAATTTCACAACTGAAGAGCATCCAGCAGCTCTGACTGAAGGGGGGAAAAAAATGTAAAAAGGCACACACAAAAAATGAAACTTTTTTCCAACTATTCCAATGAAGACCTCTAGGAAACCTGAAATTTTTTATAGGTATAGTCCTGGAGTCTAAGAGGAATCCTTTACTGACCCTGTGAAAATTCATCCACATTTCACCAAGATATAACTTCTGAAAACTGTCATTTGCACATGCTTGGAAGATCCTGTTAGAGGCTTGAGGCTAAAATCTCCAAATATTCCATCTGCACTGAGCATGCTCCAGCCCCAAGTTTTACCACATGCCAATGTCATTGAGTCTCCTGCTGACCCCACTAACCCTGCTATAGAGTATGCAAAGAGTTAAAGCTAGGGAACAGCAGCCATTTGTGAAAGGCATACTGGGCTACCAACCAGGAATTCATGGGTTCCAGTCTCAGCTCTCCCACATACTTGTGTTAATGCTGTGCACTTCATAGCCTTTGTTACTGAGCAATGTTTCATGCTAATCAAAGGGGGCTGACAAGATAACAGAGAGGTTGCACAAGATCACTTCTGGTATCATTGGGCACAGAACCTAGGTCTCTAATATGGCAAGTCTCATCCAATTAGCCACACAGCCCGTCATTATGATTGTATTTGGCTATGCCATCTCTAACCACTAGAGAACACTCTCCTAGGATTTCTGGTTTCTAATATCCCTATGCTGTCCAGTAAACAGCTTTTTAAACCACTTAGCAAAGCATGTGTCACATTCGCCTCTCGTGGCTTGCCCAATTGGAGGATAATCTACTATGGCTAACAGTTACTCCCCCCAGTGTAAGTTGCAGGGAACTATACTGTGACATACTATACTAAGACAGGTTTCAGAGTAGGGGTATTCTATCTGCTACCCAAGATCCATAAACCTGGAAATCCTGGACGCCCCCTCATCTCAGGCATTGGCACCCTGACAGCAGGATTGTCTGGCTATGTAGACTCCCTCCTCAGGCCCTTCGTTACCAGCACTCCCAGCTATCTTCGAGACACCACCGATTTCCTGAGGAAACTACAGTCCATTGGTGATCTTCCTAAAAACACCATCCTAGCCACTATGGATGTAGAGCCCTCTACACCAACATTCCACACAAAGATGGACTACAAGCCGTCAGGAACAGTATCCCCGATACTGTCACGGCTAACCTGGTGGCAGAACTTTGTGACTTTGTCCTGACCCATAACTATTTCACATTTGGTGACAAATGTATACCTTCAAATCAGCGGCACTGCGATGGTACCCGCATGGCCCCCACAGTATGCCAACATTTTTATGGCTGACTTAGAACAACGCTTCATCAGCTCTCGTCCCCTAATGCCCTACTCTACTTGCGCTACATTGATGACATCTTCATCATCTGGACCCATGGAAAAGAAGCTCTGAGGAATTCCCACCATGATTTCAACAATTTCCATCCCACCATCAACCTCAGCCTGGACCAGTCCACACAAGAGATCCACTTCCTGGACACTACGGTGCTAATAAGCGATGGTCACATAAACACCACCCTATATCGGAACCTACTGACCGCTATTCCTACCTACATGCCTCTAGCTTTCATCCAGATCATACCACCGATCCATTGTCTACAGCCAAGCGCTACGATATAACCGCATTTGCTCCAACCCCTCAGACAGAGACAAACACCTACAAGATCTCTATCATGCATTCCTACAACTACAATACCCACCTGCTGAAGTGAAGAAACAGATTGACAGAGCCAGAAGAGTACCCAGAAGTCACCTACTACAGGACAGGCCCAACAAAGAAAACAACAGAACGCCACTAGCCATCACCTTCAGCACCCAACTAAAACCTCTCCAACGCATCATCAAGGATCTACAACCTATCCTGAAGGACGAGCCATCGCTCTCACAGATCTTGGGAGATAGACCAGTCCTTGCTTACAGACAGCCCCCCCAATCTGAAGCAAATACTCACCAGCAACCACACACCACACAACAGAACCATTAACCCAGGAACCTATCCTTGCAACAAAGCCCGTTGCCAACTCTGTCCACATATCTATTCAGGGGATACCATCATAGGGCCTAATCACATCAGCCACACTATCAGAGGCTCGTTCACCTGCGCATCTACCAATGTGATATATGCCATCATGTGCCAGCAATGCCCCTCTGCCATGTACATGGCCAACTGGACAGTCTCTACGTAAAAGAATGAATGGACACAAATCAGACGTCAAGAATTATAACATTCAAAAAACCAGTTGGAGAACACTTCAATCTCTCTGGTCACTCGATCACAGACCTAAGAGTGGCTATACTTCAACAAAAAAGCTTCAAAAACAGACTCCAACGAGAGACTGCTGAATTGGAATAATTTGCAACCTGGATACAATTAATTTAGGCTTGAATAGAGACTGGGAATGGATGAGTCATTACACAAAGTAAACTATTTCCCATGGTATTTCTCCCCCCCACCCCACCCCCCACTGTTCCTCTGATATTCTTGTTAACTGCTGGAATTAGCCTACCTGCTTGTCACCATGGAAGGTTTTCCTCCTTTCCCCCCCCTGCTGTGGGTGATGGCTTATCTTAAGTGATCACTCTCCTTACAGTGTGTATGATAAACCCATTGTTTCATGTTCTCTGTGTGTGTGTATATAAATCTCTCCTCTGTTTTTTTCCACCAAATGCATCCGATGAAGTGAGCTGTAGCTCACGAAAGCTTATGCTCTAATAAATTTGTTAGTCTCTAAGGTGCCACAAGTACTCCTTTTCTTTATACTATACTAAAGCTGCTAGTTTCCATTCTTGCTGCTGACCCATGCAAGAGTTTAACATGATTTTAAAAGATGGTATTTCTGTTTTTTTCAGTTTGCTTTTTAAAAATCCTAGGAAATAACATACTGAACCTTACATTTAGAGAATGTTAAGCTTGCAATGATTAGGAAATGCCAGTATTATGGTTGGATAAGCAACTGCAATTTGGCCCTTTTCTGTGTATGCATTCTTTACTTTTCCATTCTATGAGACCCCTGCTTCATTCACTGCACAGGTGGACAGTGAATGAGGCAGAAGATGGCAAGAAGAGAAAGGATAGTCTCTTGTATTTAAGGCACTGGAAAGGGACTCAGGAGAGCTATTTAGGTGTGAATTAGCTGTTACCACTCTAGAAAGAGATCTTGGAGTCATTGTGGATAGTTCTTTGAAACCATCCATTGAATGTGCAGCAGCAGTTCAAAAAAGCAAACAGAATGTTGGGAATCATTAAGAAAGAGATAGATAATAAGACAGAAAATATCATATTGCCTCTATATAAATCCATGTTACACCCACCTCTTAAATATTGTGTGCAGATCTGGTCGCCCCATCTCAAAAAAGATATATTGGAATTGGAAAAGGTTCAGAAAAGGGCAACAAAAATGATGAGGGGTATGGAACGGCTTCCGTATGAGGAGAGATTAATAAAACTGGGACTTTTCATGTTGGAAAAGAGACAGGGGTATGATAGAGATCTATAAAATTATGACTCATGTGGAGAAAGTAAATAAGAACGTGTTATTTACTCCTCATAACACATGAACTAGGAGTCACCAAATGAAATGAATAGGCAGCAGGTTTAAAAACAAACAAAAGGAAGTATTTTTTCACACAACACACAGTCAACCTATGGATAGGATGACCAGATGTCCCATTTTTAAGGGGACAGTCCTGTTTTTTGGGACTTTTTCTTATATAGGCACCTATTACTCCCCACCCCCATCCCATTTTTTCACAGTTGTTATCTGCTCACCCTACCTATGGAACTCCTTGCCAGAGGATGTTGTGAGGGCCAAGACTATAACAGGGTTCAAAAAAAAAGAAGTAGGTAAGTACATGGAGGATAATAGCCAGGTTGGGCAGGGATGGTGTCCCTAGTCTCTGTTTACCAGAGTGAATGGGTGACAGGGGATGGATCATTTGATGATGACCTGTTCTGTTCATTCCCTCTGGGGCACCTGGCATTGGCCACTGTTGGATGACAGAATACTGGGCTAGATGGACCTTTGGTCTGACCCAGCATGGCCGTTCTTATGTTTTATTACATGGGTTCTCAAAGTTCATTGCAACATGATCCCCTTCTGACAACAAAGTTACTACATGACCCCAGGACAGGGGTGGAGCCTGAGCCCTGCTGCCTCAAGTGGAACTGGAGCTAGGGCTTCAGCATCAGCCCTGGGTCCCAGCAAGTCTAATGCTGGCCCTGCCGACCTCATTAAAATTAGGTCATGATCCACTTTGGGGTCCTGACCCACAGTTTGAGAACTGCTGTTCTCTTATAAACTTTATGTGAAATTGGACAACACTTGCAAAATGTCTAGATTTTAATGTTCTTTTTATGTAGGTTTTTAATGTAATCCCATATAAATGGTCATATAACCTATTGCAAGCTGGAATTTCTTCCCTACAAAGTAAATGTACACAGTCCTTAAAAACACAAGATATAGGGTGTCTTTTGAGTGAAGTGCAATGCTGGTGATTGATGATAGCACCCTTAGCAGCAGCAAATACAGGCTTTTAGTTTCTCTTTGGGCTTTTAGTTCCTTAGCTACCAGTCATAAGCTGATGGCTGCATTAAAAAATGGAATGTTTCCAAAGAAAAGATAGCACAGTCACAGATATTGCCCAGAATTCAGATTTTGTCCACAGCTTCCCCATTTCCAGGCAGTCTGATCATAGAACAATGTATGGCACCAGTCTAAAAAGTGAGCTACATAAGCTGAACTACCTCTGTGTGGCAATCTGGGGCATCTTTCTATGCACAACTTGTGTATTCTGTTTGATATTATGAACTCTCTGTATGTTTATGCCCTTCTGATAGTCTTTACTGTATTCTTGAATCATACATCTTGTGGCAAGGAGAAGGGGACTGGCATCTGGATGTCCTCCTCTGAATGGGACAGTTAAGGATCATCAACAGCTGAATATTATTATTTGTACTACTGTAACACCTAGGGTCCTAACCTTACCCTAATAGAACAATGGGATGTCTGCAACATAGATAAAACCAGTTCTCTCCAGCTTGTTGACAGCAGAGAAGAGGATGGAATAATACAGGAGAAGTCTCAGAGGACCAAGGTGTTAGTGCTGGCTCTTAAAAACCCAGAGACTGGAAGGTCATCAGCACAAAGGGTCAAGCTTTGAGCTAGAAAGGTAGTTTGGGGCAGGAATGAGAGGAGACTCTGGAAGAGAAGCCCGAGTTGGAGAAGTCAAGTCCAGGAGATGGGACCTGGAACCCTGAAAAAAGACACTAACCAAATCCCAAATAATGCTCAAGAGTGGTAAGGAAACTGAGGCAGGGACTAGTGTACAGCTATTTCTTATTTTGCCTGGATCGATATATATCTTGCACTTTCTGAAAGTGATTGGTTTAGAAATCCCTCTGCAAAGTCTGTGTCTTATTTGCTTCAACTGTGACATGTCCCTGAAGGATTAAACTATAAATGAGCGTAGCCACATGGGTGGAGCTCTGAGAAGGGTGTGCTTAAACTATTGGGAGTCTTGGGGGAGGAGGGGGAGGGTCAGCACTGGTCTTGGGGTCTAGGGCAGCTGGACTGCAGGGTCCCTCTTCTGGGAAGGGACACCAGACAGATTCTGTGCCCAGGGAGTGAGCCTAGACACCAAAGAATACACAGTGATGGACCCAACCCAAACAAGCTTCAAAGCACATGGATCCAGCGTGAGAGTTGAAACACAGCTGCCTGAAGGGCATCCAACACGGGAGGTCTCGACCAGGTCTGTGGCAGAGATATATAACCTGCATTCACCGATCTCAAACCAGAGTAATAAATTAAACAATATTTATTGATACAAATAAATACTCTAAGTGGCATTTAGATAGCTCCTTCCACCCAGGGATGCCAGTGTTTTCACAAACATCATTTACACAGGTTTCAGAGTAGCAGCCGTGTTAGTCTGTATTCGCAAAAAGAAAAGGAGTACTTGTGGCACCTTAGAGACTAACAAATTTATTAGAGCATAAGCTTTCGTGAGCTACAGCTCACTTCATCGGATGCATTTGGTGGAAAAAACAGAGTAGAGATTTATATACACACACACAGAGAACATGAAACAATGGGTTTATCATACACACTGTAAGGAGAGTGATCACTTAAGATAAGCCATCACCAACAGCAGGGGGGGGAAGGAGGAAAACCTTTCATGGTGACAAGCAAGGTGGGCTAATTCCAGCAGTTAACAAGAATATCAGAGGAACAGTGGGGGGTGGGGTGGGAGGGAGAAATACCATGAGGAAATAGTTTTACTTTGTGTAATGACTCATCCATTCCCAGTCTCTATTCAAGCCTAAGTTAATTGTATCCAGTTTGCAAATTAATTCCAATTCAGCATTTACACAAGTGCCTTGCCCCAGATGATTCCAAAGTGTTTTACACACTTACACTGAAATACATCACCACCCTCTATCTGTACTGGCCCGTGTCGACTTGGGCTTTTCCTTCACTCAGTAACTGGGCCTCACATGGGTCACTGGCCAGACTTACTCCCGGCTAAATCTTCTAACCCTAGCCTCAGGCCCAACTTCACCGTATACATTTCCAGTTTGCCACAAGTTGCTTTTGTTCCATCTTTACCATATGAAAAAAATCAGAATCTAAACCAGTCTTTCCACAACATTCCAAAGCCTCCATTGCCTGCCTGTTGTCACTACACTCTGCATAAGAAATCCTTTCCCTGTGCTGGGTTGCTGTGGACACATATGAAACCTGGTCTCTGCGCCAGTGCCATTGCTGCAATTACAGGTATGAGTGCTAGAGTTGGTATTTATCGCTCTATTGCGGATACAATGGCATTGTGTCACAAGACCCATTTAAGCTCTGTTATAACTCCTTTTGACTGATGGGCAGAGAGTAACAAGTGGCTTTGCCTGGGGAAGGCCAGATGCAAGGGAAGCTTTAAATAGACCTGTCAGGGAGATGCTAAAGAGACTAATACAATTAACCAAATCAGCGCTCAATACAGAAAATCTTTTTATCTAGCAGACCTTCAATAATAAATGTTTACCAGGTCCCAAAAACTAATGTTGCATAGGTAATAAGTTTATTCTTCATAATTACAATAGCCATTCTGACTATATCATGGGATTTCTTTTCAGGGAGAAAAAAACTAGAGTGATGCCAGGCCTTCAAATGCTTCAGTAGCTCACAAAAGACTAGAGAATTTGGGTTGATTTTCCAAAAGAAAAGAGAATGTTTGGAAGTGATGAATTCACCTGTTGTTATGGGAACTAGCAACACAGATGATGTCCCTAAGCAGCAATGAAGAATGCGTATGGGAGCTGGGAGGATAATAGTGTAAAAGACAGACATTTGTAACATGCATGGATGTCACGATATATGTATGACAATCTAACAACACACTCGTGGTGCATGCCCTCTATGCCAGCAAGGTCCTGTACCCTATGCAGCACAGCAGATCTAACTCATGTGATGGGAATCCTTGAACTGCTGAGGCCTTTCGTCTTGCAGAGGAGATGCACCTGCATTTCTCAGTGGTAGAGGGAACTTAAATTTGGAGGAGAAGGGTTGAATTTCCCATTCCCCACTCCTGCAAATTCTGAAATCAATGAACTGCCCACATGTTATGCCTAACATAAATGTATTGGCTAGTATCATAAGTGTTGGGAAGTATGTTAACTAAATGTATTACATTCTCCCCACAATTCTGTTCACCCATGCATTAGCTGAAATAAGCTTTGGCTTAAGTAGACAGGAAAACTGTCAGGATCAGGACATATGAGTGTTTTACCATAGCAACAGGTAGGGAAGTTATGCTCACAGGCCTGTACTGGGATGCCACAAAGGAAAAGGACAAGATATGATTGTTCTACCCTGGTACAAACCTAGGAAGTGTCTTCATGCCCCTTGGTACTCGGAATGCATGTGGTCAGAATAAAGAAGGGGTACCCTATGGTACCAGAAAAACAAGGTAGAAAGCTGATGGGTTAAATCTAGGTTCAGATGGCACACAATACTTTTTACGTGGTAAACAGAGTGAGTATAAACAGGATGGCTTGAGGAGCATAACTTTGGGAGCCCACCTTCTTTGTAATGTAAATTTAAAACTGCATGAGACTACTTCCCAGCAATGGTATTGTATCGAACCTTTCTTGCTGTAGCATGGTATTTGAGCAATAGTCTTTGAGCAATCAACCTGGCTGATACTAGTTATTTGGTCTATTGAATAGATCTCATAATGAACCAAAGTGTGGTCAAGCAATTGACTATACAATTTATCAACACACTGCACCCACATCAGTATCTGTAACTATATGAGGGGATTGGACTAGATGACCTCCTGAGGTCTCTTCCAGCCCTAATCTTCTATGATTCTATGAATGTCCAAGAAGTACATTAGATTGATGTTTCCAGTAAGCACTGGAATGGCTTCAGAATTAACATGCCTTGATTGTGATGGATAAGGCAATTCACATCTCTCAGAGCTACTGTGTCAGGCTGCCTGCAGACTCAGGCCAACAGTACTTACACATTTTGAACATTTTCTTGGTAATCAAAGGTTACAGGTTTGGGTTTTTTTTTTAAAAGAGAGTACATTTAGGCGTACTTTTGGAGCCATTTTTAAAGGACAATAATGTAGCAATTTACACAGATAATTGTAAGTAAAAAAAAACTATTGTAGAACTCTGAATTCAATTCTAGCAATTCTTCTTTAGGTGCTGAGAAAGCCTTCAAGCAGCTGGAATGGGAATACTTCAGACACATTTTGAGAATGTTTGATTTGGGATATCAGTTGTATAGGGGCATATCAGTGCTATATACTCATCCTTGAGCATCTGCTGTGATTAACGGTCATCAACTCCTTCCTTTTAATTTGATCGGGGAGGAGAGAGGGTTGCGCACTATCTCCCATTGTTTGCTTTGGCAATGAAGCCATCTGCACTAAATGTGAGAAAAAGTCTCTTGACAAAGGGTATCAAAACACTGTTGGATTAGAACACAAAGTATGCTATAAGTACAGGAGTACTTGTGGCACCTTAGAGACTAACAAATTTATTAGAGCATAAGCTTTTGTGAGCTACAGCTCACTTCATCGGATGCATTTGGTGGAAAAAAACAGAGGGGAGATTGATATACACACACAGAGAACATGAAACAATGGGTTTATCATACACACTGTAAGGAGAGTGATCACTTAAGATAAGCCATCACCAGCAGCAGTGGGGGGAAAGGAGGAAAACCTTTCATGGTGACAAGCAGATAGGCTAATTCCAGCAGTTAACAAGAATATCAGAGGAACAGTGGGGGGTGGGGTGGGAGGGAGAAATACCATGGGGAAATAGTTTTACTTTGTGTAATGACTCATCCATTCCCAGTCTCTATTCAAGCCTAAATTAATTGTATCCAGTTTGCAAATTAATTCCAATTCAGCAGTCTCTCGTTGGAGTCTGTTTTTGAAGCTTTTTTGTTGAAATATAGCCACTCTTAGGTCTGTGATCGAGTGACCGGAGAGATTGAAGTGTTCTCCAACTGGTTTTTGAATGTTATAATTCTTGACGTCTGATTTGTGTCCATTCATTCTTTTACGTAGAGACTGTCCAGTTTGGCCAATGTACATGGCAGAGGGGCATTGCTGGCACATGATGGCATATATCACATTGGTAGATGCGCAGGTGAACGAGCCTCTGATAGTGTGGCTGATGTGATTAGGCCCTATGATGGTATCCCCTGAATAGATATGTGGACAGAGTTGGCAACGGGCTTTGTTGCAAGGATAGGTTCCTGGGTTAGTGGTTCTGTTGTGTGGTGTGTGGTTGCTGGTGAGTATTTGCTTCAGATTGGGGGGCTGACTGTAAGCAAGGACTGGTCTGTCTCCCAAGATCTGAGAGAGCGATGGCTCGTCCTTCAGGATAGGTTGTAGATCCTTGATGATGCGTTGGAGAGGTTTTAGTTGGGGGCTGAAGGTGATGGCTAGTGGCGTTCTGTTGTTTTCTTTGTTGGGCCTGTCCTGTAGTAGGTGACTTCGGGGTACTCTTCTGGCTCTGTCAATCTGTTTCTTCACTTCAGCAGGTGGGTATTGTAGTTGTAGGAATGCATGATAGAGATCTCTCTGGTCACTCGATCACAGACCTAAGAGTGGCTATACTTCAACAAAAAAGCTTCAAAAACAGACTCCAACGAGAGACTGCTGAATTGGAATTAATTTGCAAACTGGATACAATTAATTTAGGCTTGAATAGAGACTGGGAATGGATGAGTCATTACACAAAGTAAAACTATTTCCCCATGGTATTTCTCCCTCCCACCCCACCCCCCACTGTTCCTCTGATATTCTTGTTAACTGCTGGAATTAGCCTACCTGCTTGTCACCATGAAAGGTTTTCCTCCTTTCCCCCCCCCAGCTGTTGGTGATGGCTTATCTTAAATGATCACTCTCCTTACAGTGTGTATGATAAACCCATTGTTTCATGTTCTCTGTGTGTGTGTATATAAATCTCTCCTCTGTTTTTCCACCAAATGCATCCGATGAAGTGAGCTGTAGCTCACGAAAGCTTATGCTCTAATAAATTTGTTAGTCTCTAAGGTGCCACAAGTACTCCTTTTCTTTTTGCGAATACAGACTAACACGGCTGCTACTCTGTATCCTCCCAATGTTGGTGTTGTTCTAATGTATCCCTGACCTAACATTAAAAACATGGCAGAATGCACTATTAACATTCAGATGAACACAAAGACAAAGGATGAGCTCCAGAGTTCTGAATAAACCTCCAAAGTGGGGTAGATTAGTTTTCCCTAATTTGGCTTATTATATTATTATGCATCACAATTAAAAGGAATGATCAACTGGGTTAACAACAGATCCAAACATTGGGTAAAATTCTAACAAAACTGAAGCGCAAATATAACTATTCATAGCCATTGTTGGGATACCAAAACAATTAGGTCACCCTCCAAAAAAAACAAAAAAATAATACAAGACTTAGCTTTGGACAAATTTTCTAAATTCCTGTCACCGAGGCCCTCTCCCTTAGCTACTTTATTAATAATCAGGAATTTATCCCTAGGAAATAGAGTATATGACTGAAGCAATGAGAAACACACACACACACACACACACACACACACACACACACACCTCCTCAGTATCATGCCTCCCCTCTGACCTGAGAGGACCCCAACAATAGTTCAATTGTCCATTCTTAGTCCGTGGCTTCTCTGCCGAGTCTGTCAATAAGCAAGCCAATTCCTCCCAGTTGTGGTAGTTTTTCTGATGTGGATAACCGACCTGAGAGGAATAAGTCCGAGACCCATCACCACCTCATTGCATTCAGGCTACTGAACAACCCATGATAACGCTGACTGACTGGAAGTAACAAGCAATCAGAACTGGATTCTAACCAGTGAGTGAAAGGCTTTGTAGCCCATTACCAATTCCCTCGGTCACCCAGACCCACAAGACAGATTTCTTAAAAAGATATTCTCTCTCTTTTCTGGAGGAGAATGGGATCCTTCCATGTTTTCCCACTTTTACTCCCTCGTCCCCTCCAGGGCCCTGTGTATAAGGCCCTCTAACAAGGAGGGCTGTGTGTACTGCTCTTCCATAACTCCATGATACCATTGCTTCCCAGAGCCAAAGGGTGGGCAGGAGAGTCACATGCTTCCTTTACCTCCATTCCTCAGGAGCTCTGCAGGTGGCCTCTAGAGCAGACTGACCAACATTTTCAAATTAAATTTTAGGGACATTTGTGGGGGTACTTGATTTGCTAATAAAGCCTATTAGAACAGACACACAATATAAGTTCTTGTATTTAGAAAAGTTATATAATCTAGAAATACAGTTACCTTATTAATGATCTTGCTGAAGTACAGTGAACTTAGCTCTTTGCCTTCTTTAGCATTTTCTTGCACTCACTGAGTTGGTAACAGTCCTGTTTGCAAAACAAGTTCACTTTGGTGGCCAGCATATCCCGGAGGGTGGTAGTTTTGATTTTGTTTCTTTGCTGGGTTCAAGTATTTGCACACATGGTGAAAATCCCTTCACAGCCAACATTGCTATGAGGCAAAACTAAGGCAGTTTTCCTAGCTGTGGAAACTGTGACCTCCAGACACTGGACTTGAATTCACACATTTGTTTCAAAAGCCATCCCCTAGCATTGATTCTGTTTCAAATTCAAAACTTGCTTGTTAATTCCACAAACAAATTCATTGCTCAGGCTGTCCATTTCTTCTATAGGAATCACTCTAGCATCATGAGAGTAGAAAACTCATTCTTGCTTCTCTTCCTGAAATCTAACACAAAGACTGTAAAATGTCATCCTTCACTGGGAGCTTTTCCAGAAAAGCTGCACTGTAAAACTTCCTGGCACCAGAGTAAAATCTTTTCCTAATAGTGTCACAATGAGCATGGCTTTGGGTTTCTTCAGACTTCAGGAACAGCAAAGCACTAAATCCAAACAATTTGTTACCTTCCACTTGTTTGCCTGGATTTAAGATATGTACCTTTAACAAGTCTTCTGTTTCTTTGAGACTGGCTGGCTTTATATGTCTTCCAAAGATCTGGACCAATTCCATAATGCTGGTATGCAATCAGTGGATGGAGGTGGGGCTTCACTTTCCAGCATCTCATTCACACTGTCAAACAAAGGCAAAATACTATGCAAAAAACATGTAGAACTAGATAAATTCATGGAGGATAGGTCCATCAATGGCCATTATCCAGGACGGGCGGGGATAGTGTCCCTAGCCTCTGTTTGCCAGAAGCTGGGAATGGGCAACGGAATGGATCACTTGATGATTACCTGTTCTGTTAATTCCCTCTGGGGCACCTAGCATTGGCCACTGTCAGAAGACAGGTTACTGGGCTAGATGGACCTTTGGTGTGACCCAGTAGGGCCATTCTCATGTTCTTATGAAGTTCAATTTGTAGATTTTCAAATATTTTACACCAGGATCTTTATCATCTTGAGACAAAAAAGATGCCTTCAAATCTGGCTGAAGTAGTCTTGTTAAACAGAGCTGAAAACTTAGCCATTAAGTTGGCACATGCTTCAAAATGTTTTGTTTTTTTACACTGCAGAAATAATCAAATTCCCTTAGTATTTCTTTTCAAGCTTCTTGATGTAGCCCCTCCACAGAGACATGGCTCAGGCTTTCTCCCTGGTGCTTGCAAATCAAAGTGGCTTTACCCCCTCCTTGCATAGATTGCATCCTAGGTTCTTTATTTTGGCACCTGGTGCCTCCACCCAAGGGGATTCCTTTCTATACCTGGGACACAATGGGTGATCTTTCTTGGGAAAATAACTAATGCTATCACACTACTTGCAAGCAATATAACCATCACCAGAATACATCAAATACAAATCCCAACAAATGATATGCCACCTTCAAAAAACAATACAACAGGGGACTTCATTAGAGACAGGAAATAGAGGCTCTCAGGACGGAAAGGGTGGAGATTAACTAATATACTAAAACATCAACAAATTCTTCACCTCCCTGCATTCAGCACTGCACACAGTTGCCCAGCTAGAAACCCTGCCCTAGCACTGTTCCACGTAGTCCTGTAACAAGTGCTGAAAAAAGAAAGGAGTTCCCTTATAGTGACTTCACTCCTGAGCAGGGCAGAGTCCTCTCCTGGCTTCCTGGTCTGAAGGTCTCGGCTGGTGCTAAGTAGCTGGCACCGGGTTGGTTCTCTACCCTCCCCCCCCCCCGATGGCTGGTCTCTGCAGGGCTGGCACTCCCTGGTCACACACTAAATCCCACAGTAGTTCACAGGCCCCTTTTAGGTGGGGAGTGGGAGTTGATTAGAGACTCCCCAGGCCATGCTGCTCCTCTCCCAGCTCTAAAGGTGAAACCAGATCGAGTCCCTTTGTCTGGGGGGAAGCCTGTCCCCTCCCACTGAGGGAATGAGCAGTCCTGGCTCTTCATTGGCCAAACATATAAATCACTCCATCAGAAACTCCTTGATGCCTTTTGTAGGCATTTCCAGTCTAGACTGTCCCCATCCCAAACCCTAAGCAAGCTGGGAAATGGTGTCTGGAGGCTCTGGAGTCATTGTTATTGTCCAGAGTGTAAGACCCCTAGAGCTAGCAAGGTCCAAAGGGGACTGCATATGCTCTGGTTACTGTATCTCTGATGTCTACTACTAACATCTTTGCAGCTTTGATGGTCACAATATGGATCAGATGGCATGGACAGCCAACATTATAGATGACAATGGGCTGCTTTTCTATTAGTTCTGTGAGAACAGAGTTATTTATTAGCTTAATCAGAGAGGCATTATCATTAGCAAATCCTGTTATGTTCTCCGATGGAATGGAGAGTTCCTGAAACGTTTCATTCATCTTCTCAAATATGGATGCAGCTGTCCCAGTATTACACTCCTTTAAATCTAGAAACTACTCCACAACCATTTCTTCCTCTTCACTGAAATCCTGCACTAGTAACATAATTCTTTGCAAACTTCACCACTGCTTGCATCAATACATAACGTAAAAGGTTTGGAACAAATTGCATTGACAGTTCCCTTTACAGCATCCTCAGCAAGGGCTTGACCAATAACGTGTACAGTTTTTGTACGGTCACAACTGTATTTTTCAGCCATTTCCGAGTCAGAAAACATTGCTTTAAATATTTTGCTTGCATGAGAAGCAGCATGAATGTCAAAGTATGCTCTACAACAAAACTAGTAAGTAATTCTGCTCAACTAATTTTTTCTCCAACATCTAGTTTAGAAGATGAAAAACATGTTGTTTTTTTTCTTTGAAGCTGCACCAGCTTTTGCTGCAATGTTATGTCAGGACCCAGCAATGTGTCTTTTAATGTCATTTATACCACCATGTGTGACTGATAAGTCACTCTGGCAAACAGTACAGAACACATATGACTCACCACTACTTAATTTCTTCATTATAGGTCATTCTTTTGTCATGCCACTAGAACGCCTGCATTTTTATGTTTTTAATTTTTGTATGGCCTGGAGAATCTGAATGTGTTGTCACTGTCAATGTCTTCCAAGTCTAAACAGAGCAAACTACAGTATTTCAGAAAAAATACCTCTTTTGAGATGGTTTGCATTCTTTACATTTCATATTTAAGTACCAGGTTCACACCTTATGCTCCATTCAGAAAAAAACCAAAAAGGTGATACTGACACATGATTAGCAGAAGCACAGCAGAGGTCAACTACATTACCCAGAATCTTGTGTGTGAGCCACACACACACACATCATTCTCTCTCACTGACTCAAAGACTGATCAGGGGCTGTGAAGCAACATTTAAAGGGGGGGCCCTGACACATTTGCCCCACTTCTCCACCTGACCTTTCTCTTTCCCTCTCAGACACCTACCCTCTCCAAATTTCCGAGAGTGGCATTGTGCCCTGGCTTGCAGTTACATCACCACACAGGTTTGGCGCGGCCAAAAAGTGGTTGGGCCATGGTCCAGGTGGCCTCCTCCAGCTCTGCGACCTATGCTGATGCATGTGTGGCTGAGGCATACAAGTGTGGATAACGTAGTAATTTTTGCATTTGAAATAAAATTGATGCTTTTCATTATTTTTATGTGACAGATTACATTATTAAATCAGGAGGTTTTTTTGGTTGTAAACGGGAATCTCCCTGACATACCAGGAGTGCTCAGGCCCTGGAAGTTTTTGGGGGAAAAGACACTATTTTTGTAATTTTAAAAAAAATTATGTAATACCTCACTGTTTTCTCCTTGGAAACTTGAAATTAAAATATTTGCCTTACCTAAGTAGCTGACATTGTGTTTTGAGCACACACTGGGTCATTACATGGTTAGTCAGTACACTGGATTGTTATCAGAGTTGCTCATGAGTATGGCTCTGTGTTTGTCATGGAGGTTGCAGAAGTCATGGATTCCGTGACTTCCTGAAACCTCTGTGACTTCTGCAGTGGCTGGTGTGGCTGACCCCAGGGCCACCCAAACAGTTGGCCCCAGAGCCAGCTGCTCAAGCAGCCCTGGTGATAGCCACACTGACCACTACTGGAGTGGCTCTGTAGCCAGCTGCTTGGGCAGCCCCAGCCCTGGCGCCAGCTGTACCAGCCACTGCCCTGGCGGCCCCAGGCAGTTGGCCCCGCTCGAGTAGCAGCCAATGTGGCTGGCCCCGGGGACCGCCTGAGCAGTGGTCCCAGGAGCGGCTGGAGCGGCTGCAGCTCGGCAGTTCCTGGCAGCGGTCCTGGGGAGGCCAGAGCAGTGGCTGGTCCTCTGGGGCTCTCCCTGCAGTGGCAGCTGGGGCACTGACTGATATTTTTTGTTTTGTTTCTTGCCCATGACCTGTCCATGACTTTTACTAAAAATACTGTGATTAAATCGTAGCCTTATACGTGAGTGCTGGTTTCCTACCGTACTGCTGCTCATGAGAGCTGAACTGAAAACGGGTGTTTAAAAAAAAATCTTTTAAATTTTAAAGAGGACTAAGATATTTCCTTTCACACCTAGAACTATAAGGATGTTAGAAAGAACTAGAGAGAGACGGAGGAGGAAAGGAGGTCAATCGGGGCTATACAGAATCACATGTGTTCCTATATTAATAGTTGTGCTCAGACATGTAACTTCAGCCAGGAACATTAACACCTGGCTTTAAAAAGTACAAATTGTTACTAGAGACAGTGAGGAGTGAAAGTATGAAATATTATACTCTTGCTAACAATATCCTTGTTTAGAGGAAGGTGCAGTAGTCTTCCTTGAGAAGCAGTCTAGCCTTTGTGAGTAAAAGAGCTACTAGTATGGAGCTGAAGTACTTCCCCCTTGAACACCACTTCATGCTGCTATAAACAGGACAGTAATGTCTCACTTCTGGCACTGACGCTACCTTAATTCTAACTGCTGCACTGTATACGTAGTAAGTTAAATAGCTGTAGAGGCAGATAGTAAAAGTTACCTTCTTTGCCACAGCAGGTATCATACATTAAGAATTCTAGAAGAACACCACAAGCCCATGCCCAAGGTATCATTGGCACTGATCAATATCTACACTGATTTGAAGGACAATTATGATTTTCTCTTTAGAATGTTGATCAAGAAGTTCAAAAGAATAGCACAAAAATACTACGATAATACTTAGTCCTGCCATGAGTGCAGGGGATTGGACTAGATGACCTCTCAAAGTCCCGTCCAGTCCTACGATTCTATGCTTTTATGTAGGGATAAAATCAGAAAGGCTAAGGCACAAAATGAGTTACACTTAGCAAGGGATGCAAACCAATAAGAAGAGGTTCTTTAAATACATTAGAAGCAAGAGAAAGACAAAGGAAGGTGTAGGTCCTCTACTAAGCAGGGAAGGAGAGCTAATAACTGATGACATCAAGAAGGCTGAGTTGTTTAATGCCTATTTTGCTTTAGTCTTCACTAAAAAGGTTAATGGTGACGAGATAGTCAACCCAATTAATATTAACAAGGGGGAAAGAATCCAAGGCAAAATATGGGAAAGAACAGGTTGAAGAATATTTAGATGTTAGACATTCGAGTCAACAAGGCCTGATGAAATTCATCCTAGGAACTAGCTAAAGCAATCTTGGAACCAATAGCAATTATCTTTGAGAACTCATAAAAGATAGGTGAGATCCCAGAGGTTGGGAGAAGGGCAAACATAGTACCTATCTTTAAAAGGGGGAACCAAGAGGACCTAGGGAATTATAGACCAGACAGCCTAACTTCCATACCTGGAAATATACTGGACAAGTTATTTAAAAAAATCCATTTCGAAGCACCGAGAGGATAACAGGTTTATAAGGTATAGCCAGCATGGATTTTTTCAGAACAAATCATGCCAAATCAACCTAATTTCCTTCTTTGACAGGGCAAGAGGCCACGCAGATGGGGTTGGGGGAGTAATAGATGTGATCTATCTTGATTTTAGTAATGCCTTTGACTGCATCTCACATGACATTCTCATAAGCAAAATAGGAAAATGTGGTCTAGATAAAGTTACTATATGGTGGGTGCCGAACTGGTTGAAAGACCAAACTCAAAGAATAGTTATCAACTGTTCCCTGTTGTACCAGTAGGGTCCCAGAGGGGTCAGTCTAAGGGCTGGTACTATTCAATATTTTCATTAATGACGTAGATAATGGATTAGAGAGAGTGCTTATAAAATCTGCAGATCACACCAACCTGTGAGGGGTTGTGAGTGCTTTGGAGGACAGGATTAGAATTAAAAACAACCTCAACAAATTAGAGAATTGGTCTGAAATCAACAAGATGAAATTCTGTATAGACAAGTGCAAGGTACTAGAGTTAGGAAGGAAAAACAAAACAAAACACACAATTACAAAATGGGGAATAGCTAGCTAGGTTTTAGTAGTGCTGGAAAGGATCCGTGGTTATTCAATTTGTGATCCACTCTATGATTCAACAATGTGATGCAGTTGTGAAAGAAGCTAATATACACCCAGGAGTGTCATATATAAGACATGGAGATATTTGTCCCACTTTACTCAGCACTGATGAGACCTCAGCTGCAGTACTGTCTCCACTCTGTAGGAAAGATAAGTCCAGAGGAGAGCAACAATAGAGATAAAAGGCTTAGGAAACCTGACCTAGTAGGAAAGATTTAAAAACCTGGGCTTGTTTAGTCTTGATAAAAGAAGGCTGAGGAGGCACCTGATAAGAGTTTTCAAATATGGTAAGAACTATTATAAGGAGAACAGTGATTTGAAGGTAGGACAAGTAGTAATGGGCTTAATCTGCAGCAAGGGAGATTTAGGTTAGTTAAGAAAGACTTTCCAGCCCTGAAAGAGGGTTGCAAGGGAGGTTGTGGAATCCCTGTTACTGAAGGTGGGGGAAGAACAGGCTGGACAAACACCTGTCAGTGATGGCCTAGGTTTACATGGTCCTGCCTGCCTCAGCTTAGGGACTTGGACCTTAAGACCTTTCAGGGTTCCTTTCAGCCCTACATTTCTATGATTTATGAGCCTGTGGAAATGAACCTTTAGTCCTTACTTATGTGGAAAAGAAAAGCCATAAACCCTACGGGTTTTGCATTTGCAGGTTAGCTTTGGTGATCAGCATAATTCAAATAAGCAATTTACAAATATAACAAACCACCACCATGATATCACAGTTGGTCTGAATAGGCTCTTACTGGTTCTCTGGTAGGCGAGAGGGGAGGAAAATGCTGTCAGTCATGTTTATGTAATAAGACTTGTAATCATATGAGAAATCAGGTTTGGGGAGCTCAGCTAAACAAGAGGTGCTGCAGCAAGAACTGGAAAACCCAGACATGAGTGGTATCGCTTACTTCATCCCAGTAATGATCCAGACTTGAGGTTGTGCTGTGGCAAACATGATGGGAAGATGAACTCATATGGGGAAGAGACTTCAGCGCCGTTGGGATGAACCACACTTCACCTGTAGCCTTTGCTTTGTTTGATTCCAGGTTTGTTCACAAATAACTGTGAGCCACTTGTCTGGAAATCTCAAGAACTGGGACTGTTCTTGACCTGTCCTGACAAGTGTTCTCTTCTGATTTTGCAAGTATCTATTTTCCTATTAAACATCCATTATGCTGTAGGGGGGAACCTAAAACAATGTTGGAGCAGTATGCAGGTGTATGCAAGATTACTTAGAAAAGCAGTTGACAACTGCCATACCCTAACAGTATGCGCATATTGCATCCCATACACCTATGGTGTGGTTTAGTACTTATAACTGTTTTACACTCTGGTAACTCCACTGACTTCAGTGGAATTATTCCTGATTGACACTCACATATTCAAAGGAAAGGAGGATTTGTGGCACCTTAGAGACTAACAAATTTATTTGAGCATAAGCTTTCATGAGCTACAGCTCACTTCATCGGATGCATTCAGTGGAAAATACAGTGGGGAGATTTATATACATAGAGAACATGAAACAATGGGTGTTACCATACACACTGTAACCAGAGTGATCACTTAAGGTGAGCTATTACCAGCAGGAGAGCGGGGGGGAAAAGACCTTTTGTAGTGATAATCAAGGTGGGCCATTTCCAGCAGTTGACAAAAACGTCTGAGGAACAGTGGGGGGTTGGGGGGGAGATAAACATGGGGAAACAGTTTTACTTTGGGAAATGACACATCCACTCCCAGTCTCTATTCAAGCCTAAATTAATTGTATCCAGTTTGAAAATTAATTCCAATTCAGCAGTCTCTCGCTGGAGTCTGTTTTTGTAGTTTTTTTGTTGAAGTATTGCCACTTTTAGGTCTGTAATCGAGTGACCAGAGAGATTGAAGTCTTCAACTGGTTTTTGAATGTTATAATTCTTGATATCTGATTTGTGTCCATTTATTCTTTTACGTAGATTGTCCAGTTTGACCAATGTGCGTGGCAGGGGGGCATTGCTGGCACATGATGGCATATATCACATTGGTAGATGCGCAGGTGAACGAGCCTCTGATAGTGTGGCTGATGTGATTAGGCCCTATCTTGGTGTCCCCGAATAGATATGTGGACAGAGTTGGCAACGGGCTTTGTTGCAAGCATAGGTTCCTGGGTTAGTGGTTCTGTTGTGTGGTGTGTGGTTGCTGGTGAGTATTTCCTTCAGGTTGGGGGGCTGTCTGTAAGCAAGGACTGGCCTGTCTCCCAAGATCTGTGAGAGTGATGGGTCGTCCTTCAGGATAGGTTGTAGATCCTTGATGATACGTTGGAGAGGTTTTAGTTGGGGGCTGAAGGTGATGGCTAGTGGCGTTCTGTTATTTTCTTTGTTCTGCCTGTCCTGTAGTAGGTGACTTCTGGGTACTCTTCTGGCTCTGTCAATCTGTTTCTTCACTTCAGCAGATGGGTATTGTAGTTGTAAGAATGCATGATAGAGATCTTGTAGGTGTTTGTCTCTGTCTGAGGGGTTGGAGCAAATGCGGTTATATCGTAGAGCTTGGCTGTAGACAATGGATCGTGTGGTATGATCTGGATGAAAGCTAGAGGCATGTAGGTAGGAATAGTGGTCAGTAGGTTTCCAATATAGGGTGGTGTTTATGTGACCATCGCTTATTAGCACCATAGTGTCCAGGAAGTGGATCTCTTGTGTGGACTGATCCAGGCTGAGGTTGATGGTGGGATGGAAATTGTTGAAATCATGGTGGAATTCCTCAAGGGCTTCTTTTCCATGGGTCCAGATGATGAAGATGTCATCAACGTAGTGCAAGTAGAGTAGGGGCATTAGGGGATGAGAGCTGAGGAAGCGTTGTTCTAAGTCAGCCATAAAAATGTTGGCATATTGTGGGCCCATGCGGGTAGCCATCGCAGTGCCGCTGATTTGAAGGTATACATTGTCCCCAAATGTGAAATAGTTATGGGTGAGGACAAAGTCACAAAGTTCAGCCACCAGGTTAGCCGTGACATTATCGGGGATACTGTTCCTGACGGCTTGTAGCCCATCTTTGTGTGGAATGTTGGTGTAGAGGCTTCTACATCCATAGTGGCCAGGATGGTGTTTTCAGCAAGATCACCAATGGATTGTAGTTTCTTTCAGGAAGTCAGTGGTGTCTCAAGGATAGCTGGGAGTGCTGGTAGCGTAGGGCCTGAGGAGGGAGTCTACATAGCCAGACAATCCTGCTGTCAGGGTGCCAATGCCTGAGATGATGGGGTGTCCAGGATTTCCAGGTTTATGGATCTTGTGTAGCAGATAGAATACCCCACGTCAGGGTTCCAGGGGTGTGTCTGTGCAGATTTGTTCTTGTGCTTTTTCAGGGAGTTTCTTGAGCAAATGCTGTAGTTTCTTTTGGTAACCCTCACTGGGATCAGAGGGTAATGGCTTGTAGAAAGTGGTGTTGGAGAACTGCCTAGCAGCCTCTTGTTCATATTCTGACCTATTCATGATGACGACAGCACCTCCTTTGTCAGCCTTTTTGATTATGATGTCAGAGTTGTTTCTGAGGCTGTGGATGGCATTGTGTTCTGCACGGCTGAGGTTATGGGGCAAGTGATGCTGCTTTTCCACAATTTCAGCCCGTGCAAGTGGGCGGAAGCACTCTATGTAGAAGTCCTGTCTGTTGTTTCGACCTTCAGGAGGAGTCCATCCAGAGTCCTTCTTTTTGTAGTGTTGGTAGGAAGCTCTCTGTGGGTTAGTATGTTGTTCAGAGGCGTGTTGGAAATATTCCTTGAGTCGGAGGCATCGAAAATAGGATTCTAGGTCACCACAGAACTGTATCATGATCGTGGGGCTGGAGGGGCAGAAGGAGAAGCCCCGAGATAGGCCAGATTCTTCCGCTGGGCTAAGAGTATAGTTGGATAGATTAACAATATTGCTCGGTGGGTTAAGGGAACCACTGTTGTGGCCCCTTGTGGCATGTAGTAGTTTAGATAATTTAGTGTCCTTTTTCTTTTGTAGAGAAGCAAAGTGTGTGTTGTAAATGGCTTGTCTAGTTTTTGTAAACTCCAGCCACAAGGAAGTTTGTGTGGAAGGTTGTTTTTTTTATGAGAGTATCCAGTTTTGAGAGCTCATTCTTAATCTTTCCCTTTTTGTTGTAGAGGATGTTGATCAGGTGGTTCCACAGTCTCTCCAACTGAGAGTCCAACGTGAGACTGCTGAATTGGAATTAATTTGCAAACTGGATACAATTAACTTAGGCTTGAATAGAGACTGGGAGGGGATGGGTCATTACACAAAGTAAAACTATTTCCCCATGTTTATCTTCCCCCCCCCACCTCCACTGTTCCTCAGGCGTTCTTGTCAACTGCTGGAAATGGCCCACCTTGATTATCACTACAAAAGGTTACCCCCACCCCACCCGCTCTCATACTGGTAATAGCTCACCTTAAGTGACAACTCTGGTTACAGTGTGTATGGTAACACCCATTGTTTCATGTTCTCTATGTGTATAAATCTCCCCACTGTATTTTCCACTGAATGCATCTGATGAAGTGAGCTGTAGCTCATGAAAGCTTATGCTCAAATGAATCTGATAATCTCTAAGGTGCCACAAATATTCCTTTTCTTTTTGTGAATACAGACTAATATGGCTACTACTCTGAAACCTGTCATACTCAAAGGAAAATCAGGCTAAGTACATTTAATTTTGATTCCTGTACTTACACTTCTATACTATTGTAGTCAACATTTTCTAGACATTTTATTCTATAGCAGTTAATTGTCCAAGGTACTAGTTTTATTCTATACTTTACTCAGTGCACTGGGACTAATTGGCCACGAGACAACAGTTAGGTCAAGACCTATGTCTTATTTTTTTTGTCTCATACACTCAAGACCCCCCAGGGGCTAACTCCAGAGGAGGTTTGACTCTGATTTGGTCTCACACCATGTATTTTGAGACTTGATTGTATTGTTCAGAGACAACTTTTGTAAGAAAGAAGCCTAAGCTTAGAGTTTCTTTGGTTTCCCATTTTAGAGCAAGTTACCTTGGACTAAAAACACTGTAACCACAATCAGCTTTTCAGAAGGAAAATCAGGGATATACAGCATCCAAAGTAGGTTGGAGTCTGGGACAGGAAGTGCTCTCCATTGCTCTTGCAGCCCTCTTCTCCTAGTACCACTTTGCAGCAGTGAGAAGGGGCCAAAGAGAAAAGCAGCACCAGCCATTTGAATTGTGAGGAAGGAGGAAGCTCTGAGGAACCTGGACTCAGTAAGTATTTTTCCTCGTCCCCTCAGGACTGCAGAGCTGATGGCATGTAAGGGAATAAGCAGGACCAGGAGCAGCAGATGACTGGTCAAGGGCAGTGAGAGTACTTGTCATGGGAGTCATCAGTCAGAGCTCCTCCATATTAGAGCATTACAGAAGTGACAAGGCTCATTTCATTGGATCCAGGAGAAGACCTGAAAAATGGGTTTTTGAAACCAGTTTAAAAGTATTCCACTTAATCCTCCTCAAAATATAACAATACTTAGCTCTTATACAGCACTTTTTAATCAGTAGATCTCAAAACAAATTAAGTATGGATGATGAAGGCATCTGGAAGATGAGCAGGTGAAAAACAAAATGGATGAGAGTAACTCACCATAAATGGTCATTCCAATCTCAACTTTACTGAAATGCATTTTGTGTAAAAGGGTCTACCTTTTACAGCTCTGGGCAATTTAGCTACAGCGTAGTTTTCAACTATAGCACATTCTGATCTAATCCATGGTCAGAGAAGAACAGATTGATTTCTGGACACCTATGGAAGCCTGGAGCAGAGAGACAATTTGAACCAAGAAGCCACTGAGAGACTAATAGAGTGAAAACCAGACCTGACATGGAGGAGATACAGAACCAAAGGCAATACCTGCTGGAGATGGGATATAGTTAGAGGTCAGTAGAAGAACAGAAAGGCAAGAGTGCAACAGGTTTTGCCAGAAGTTGAGAATGGGCAACAGGGGATGGATCACTTAATGATTACCTGTTCTGTTCCTCTGGGGCACTTGCCATTGGCCACTGTCGGAAGACAAGATACTAGGGATGTAAAAGGTTAACCGGTAAGCATTAGACTTACCGTTACCTGGACCTTAACCATTAACCCCAGCAGCCGGCTGGCCACCTGGAGGGACATGGGCACAAATGATACTGCCAAGAATAACTTTGAGCGGATCACTGCAGACTACGTGGCTCTGGGAAGGATAAAGGAGTTTAGGCGCAAGTGATGTTCTCGTCCATCCTCCCTGTGGAAGGAAAAGCCCCAGATAGACACCGTCGAATCATGGAAGTCAACGAATTGCTATGCAGGTGGTGTCAGAGAGAAGGCTTTGGATTCTTTGACCATGGGATGATGTTCCAAGAAGGAGGAGTGCTAGGCAGAGACGGGCTCCACCTAACGAAGAGAGGGAAGAGCTTCTTCACAAGCAGGCTGGCTAACCTAGTGAGGAGGGCTTTAAACGAGGTTCACCGGGGGAAGGAGCCCAAAGCCCTGAGGTAAGTGGGGAAGTGGGATACCAGGAGGAAGCATGAGCAGGAGAGGGCAAGAGGGGAGGGCTCCTGCCTCATACTGAGAAAGAGGGACGATCAGCAAGTTATCTCAAGTGCCTATACACAAATGCAAGAAGCCTGGGAAACAAGCAGGGAGAACTGGAAGTCCTGGCACAGTCAAGGAATTATGATGTGATTGGAAGAACAGAGACGTGGTGGGATAATTCACATGATTGGAGTACTGTCATGGATGGATATAAACTGTTCAGGAAGAACAGGCAGGGCAGAAAAGGTGGGGGAATTGCATTGTATGGAAGGGAGCAGTATGAATGCTCAGAGCTCTGCTATGAAAATACAGAAAAACCTGAGCATCTCTGGATTAAGTTTAGAAGTGTGAGCAACAAGGGTGATGTCGTGGTGGGAGTCTGCTATAGACCACCGGACCAGGGGGATGAGGTGGACGAGGCTTTCTTCCAGCAGCTAACGGAAGTTACTAGATTGCAGGCCCTGGTTCTCATGGGGAGACTTCAATCACCCTGGGAATATCTGCCGGAAGAGCAATACAGTGGTGCACAGACAATCCAGGAAGGTTTTAGAAAGTGTAGGAGACAATTTCCTGGTACAAGTGCTGGAGGAACCAACTACGGGCAGAGCTCTTCTTGAACTGCTGCTCACAAACCAGGAAGAATTAGTAGGGGAAGCAAAAGTGGATGGGAACCTGGGAGGCAGTGACCATGAGATGGTCGAGTTCAGGATCCTGACACAAGGAAGAAAGGAGAGCAGCAGAATACGGACCCTGGACTTCAGAAAAGCAGACTTTGACTCTCTCAGGGAACTGATGGGCAGGATCCCCTGGGAGAATAACATGAGGGGGAAAGGAATCCAGGAGAGCTGGCTGTATTTTAAAGAATCCTTTTTGAGGTTACAGGGACAAATCATCCCAATGTGTAGAAAGAATAGTAAATATGGCAGGCGACCAGCTTGGCTTCACAGTGAAATCCTTGCTGATCTTAAACACAAAAAAGAAGCTTACAAGAAGTGGAAGATTGGACAAATGACCAGGGAAGAGTATAAAAATATCGCTCAGGCATGCAGGAGTGAAATCAGGAAGGCCAAATCACACCTGGAGTTGCAGCTAGCAAGAGATGTTAAGAATAACAAGAAGGGTTTCTTCAGGTATGTTAGCAACAAGAAGAAAGTCAAGGAAAGTGTGGGCCCCTTACTGAATGAGGGAGGCAACCTAGTGACAGAGGATGTAGAAAAAGCAAATGTACTCAATGCTTTTTTTGCCTCTGTCTTCACGAACAAGGTCAGCTCCCAGACGGCTGCACTGGGCAGCACAGCATGGGGAGGAGGTGACCAGCCCTCTGTGAAGACACAAGTGATTCGGGACTACTTAGTAAAACTGGAAGGGAGCACAAGCCCATGGGGCCGGATGTGCTGCATCCAAGAGTGCTAAAGGAGTTGGCGAATGTGATTGCAGAGCCATTACTTATCTAAGAGTACATTATCTTTGAAAACTCGTGGCGATCAGGGGAAGTCCAGGATGACTGGAAAAAGGCTAATGTAGTGCCAATCTTTAAAAAAGGGAAGGAGGAGGATCCTGGGAACTACAGGCCAGTCAGCCTCACCTCAGTCCCCTGGGAAAATCATGGAGCAAGTCCTCAAGGAATCAATTCTGAAGCACTTAGAGGAGAGGAAAGTGATCAGGAACAGTCAGCATGGATTCACTAAGGGCAAGTAATGCCTGACTAATCTAATTGCCTTCTATGAGGAGATAACTGGCTCTGTGGATGAGGGGAAAGCAGTGGACATGTTATTCCTTGACTTTAGCAAAGCTTTTGACACAGTCTCCTATAGTATTCTTGCCAGCAAGTTAAAGACATATGGGCTGGATGAATGGACTATAAGGTGGATAGAAAGCTGGCTAGATCGTTGGGCTCAACGGATAGTGATCCATGGCTCTATGTCTAGTTGGCAGCCAGTATCAAATGGAGTTCCCCAAGGGTTGGTCATGGGGGCCGGTTTTGTTCAATATTTTCATTAATGATCTGGAGGGTGGCATGGATTGCACCCTCAGCAAGTTTGCAGATGAGACTAAGTTGGGAGGAGAGGTAGATACACTGGTGGGTAGGGATAGGATTCAGAGGGACCTAGACAAATTAGAGGATCAGGCCAAAAGAAATCTGATGAGGTTCAACAAGGACAAGTGCAGAGTCCTGCACTTAGGATGGAAGCATACCATGAACCACTACAGACTAGGGACCGAATGGCTCGGCAGCAGTTCTGCAGAAAAGGACCTAGGGGTTACAGTGGATGAGAAGATGGATATGAGTCAATAGTGTGCCCCTGTAGCCAAGAAGGCCAATGGCATTTTGGGGTGTTTAAGTAGGGGCATTGCCAGCAGATCGAGAGATGTGATCAATCCCCTCTATTCGATATTGTGAGGCCTCAACTGGAGTACTGTGTCCAGTTTTGGGCCCCACTCTCAAGAAGGACGTGAAAAAATTGGAAAGCATCCAGCGGAGGGCAACAGAAATGATTAGGGGACTGGAACACATGACTTATGAGGAGAGGCTGAGGGAACTGGGATTGTTTAGTCTGTGAAAGAGAAGAGTGAGGGGGGATTTGATAGCTGCTTTCAACTACCTGAAAGAGGGTTCCAAAGAGGATGGATCTAGACTGTTCTCAGTGGTAGCAGATGACAGAACGAGAAGTAATTGTCTCAAGTTGCAGTGGGGGAAGTTTAAGTTGGATATTAGGAGAAACTTTTTCACCAGGAGGGTGGTGAAGCGCTGGAATGCATTACCCAGGGAGGTGGTGGAGTCTCCTTCCTTTGAGGTTTTTAAGGTCAGGCTTGGCAAAGCCCTTGCTGGGATGATTTAGTTGGGGATTGGTCCTGCTTTGAGCAGGGGGTTGGACTAGACCTCCTGAGGTCCCTTCCACCCCTGATATTCTATGACCCCAACCCTGGCCAGTGGGACCCCACCCCCGGTGGGCCAGCAGGACCCCAGCCCTGGCTGCAGCTGCGCATGACTGGGAAGCCTGAAGAGGCCCCAGTGCCATCTCTGGTGGGAAGGTGGGATCCCCACACCATCCGTGGCAGGCAGGCCGGGCGGTGGGACCCCGGCTGCACCAGGCCAGGTGGGCTCGAGCAGCCCCTGCCCCAGCAAGCAGGTGGGGCCCAGGCCAGCAGGCCAGCTGGACCCTGGCCACTGCGGACTGGAGCAGCCCCAGTCCCGGCAGCACTGGGCCGATGGTACTCCAGCCCCATAGCCCCAGCAGGACCCCAGCCCCGGTCAGAGCGGCAGGACCCGTGCCTTGGCCACCCTGCGCAGGCCCTCCAGTGTGACCTCGGTTAACCCATTAAACGATAGAAGTTTTAATCGTTTAACCGGTTAACTTTTTAACAGATATTTACATCCCTACAGGATACTGGGCTAGTGGATCATTGGTATGACCCAGTATGGCCATTCTTATGTAGGTTTAAACAAGGGTCAGACTGTGATATCCTCTCTCATAGTGAGTAGCATCTTACTCCATAAAATGTGTCATTAATGTAAATGGATCAGCTCATTGTCTAAGTGTTCCTCAGCATTAGTAGGAATATCAGAATCTGTCAGTTAGCAGGGGTAAGCATAGGAATCACTTATCCAAGGCAAACCTCCCCATTTAGTGAGGTCCACCCCACTAATCCATTCCCCTTGCTGTATGCGAATGTACTGTAGTCACAGAGCTCATGTGAGTGTAGCACAGAATAGCACCATTATACATGCATATAAAGGTAGCCCAAGGTCAGGATCCTGCCTCTTTCAAGGGTTTTGTCAGTTCTTTACTCCCCCTTCAGATACTGATGTAATATTATTTTCTGTTTAAACCCTCTAATTTGCTCTCAATTAATTGTTCATAGGATTAATCCTTTTTTTAACATAATGAAAACACAAGAAAAGCTCAGTGACAGGAGGATGAAGGAAGTCTGTGCTATTCACCATCCACCCAGCCACCCACATGCTATCTTAATTCATCAGGAGACAAAGCCAGCTCTTTGTCTTTGCAGCTCCCTCTATGCCATTCATTCACAGTGAGATATCGCTCCCAGTAATCAGAGCCCGCCTATACCGGAGAAAAAAAGAATAGAAAGAGAAAAAAACATCTAATCAGGCATTAGACTTGCTTCATTGTCAAAAAAACAGCTTTTTTTAAAAAAAGGCAATTTATATATAGCAATAGCTGACATATGGATCTCGATTAAGCACCCTTTCCATCCAGAGCTTAATGGTATCTAATGTAATAGACAATGATTTACTTATATATACACATTTAAAATATACTTTTCCCCATAATGCGTCAGAGTAAATCATCTAATAATTAGGCAAGTACTAGCACATAGCATTGTATAATGCTTGTTTTAACCCATGCACCCCTGAATGCTTTGCCATTTTCTGCATAGTAAGCCACACATACAGCTCATAGCAATTAACCTCTTAACTGCTAACCATTACTGTAACACATTAAAAAACTTAATAACCACCTGCTGTTGTTAAAACATCTTTAAAACACCAGCACTGCCTGTCATATTGTTAACTGTGATTATAAACTAGTTACACTCACTAGTTGCCTTCTCTTGACACATGCAAAGTTTTGCTAGTTAATCTTTGCATCATGATTTTTTTTTGCAAGTGTCATAACAAAAGCAAGGGTGGAATCAGAGAGCCCTGTTTTATATGCAATCCAAAATGAATCTTTTTTTAAACTTACTAGTTTGGTTTTGAAGCTAGTGAGAGTGTCACTGCTCAACAAAGTCATCTTATGGGAAGACTATATGCATGGGCTGCAACACAGGTATTAGAGCCTGGAAGTCACAGGACAAAGATGAAAAAGACTAACTGGCCTCACTCTTCAGCTGAGTCTAAAGAACATACCGCACAGCTCAGGAAGGAGGTGCAAAGGTGGCTTTACACCACACATGCATTCCCCCAATCCTGGGCCAGCTGTGTGTTCGCCAGACCCGCTATGTAAATAATAGTAGACTGAATTGACTCTAAATCACACCAGTTTCCAATGGCCAAAGGGGGCATGCTGGCAGCTAGAGATTGCTAGGCTATAGGAAACCTTTCACAACCAGATCATAGGCAGCCAGACCTAGTAGTCAGAGCCACAGTCCACAGTCACAAGACAGGAATCAAGATACCAGAAGCAAACCAACTGGAAATCAGAACCACAAGTCACAACCAGAGTCAGGAACCCCAAGTCAGACGTCAGGAGTTAAGCCAGGTCAGAATGCCAGGAAACCACACAGCAGCCACAAGAGCAGAGTGGAGCACAGTTATTCAATCAGCTTCCTGGCTCTGCTGCTGGATTAAGTAGGGCCAGGGAGCCAATCAGCTTCCCTGACACTCTGCCAATCAGACCTCAGAGGTGGAGCCTCATGCTGGGACTGGGCTTTGTGGATTCCAGGTAAACAGCTGTCAGCAGACTACCCCATGGTGGGTTGGATCATAGCTACCCCCATTAACCCAATGGGCCTGGGTTCAAGGCCAAAGAGTCATGACAAAATTCCAGCCATGCGTCCTCTATGCCAGATTATGAAAAGGCTGTAACATAGGAGCCATCATGCTGGTCTATACCACTGCAGGCTCTCCTTCACTACGGTGCTCCTTCTCTGGCTAGCTGTGCCTTCCTTAGGGGTGCTTGGAGCCAATGAAGCAGCAAAATGGCCCTAACAGAACCACAGATGGAGGGTCATTAGGTCTGAGAAACAAAAACCATCAAGCACACCACAATACGAGAGCCTACAATAATATAAAAGGAGTACTTGTGGCACCTTAGAGACTAACAAATTTATTAGAGCATAAGCTTTCGTGAGCTACAGCTCACTTCTCAGAATGCATCCGATGAAGTGAGCTGTAGCTCACGAAAGCTTATGCTCTAATAAATTTGTTAGTCTCTAAGGTGCCACAAGTACTTCTTTTCTTTTTGCAAATACAGACTAACATGGTTACTACTCTAAAACCTGCAATAATATAGCCATTTAGGGCATACCCCATGCTATCTTTAATTGTTGTATGATGCTTAAGTACCACATTGACAGGTGCCTTAGAAAAGACATAGATAATTTTATGTACCTTATATACTGTGCCATTCCACAGTGAGTTCAGGATTGTTCCCTACCGCACATTTTCTAGCATTGCATCCAGTCTTGTTTTAATTGAATTAAGCAATGGGGCTTTCACCACTTCCCTTGGAAGATTATTCCACAGTCTAATAAAATTGTGTGCCAGACTGTATTTTTCTGAGAGTACTTGCCAGAGGGAACAATTTGGGAATAAAGAGAGCCATCTAGTCAAGTTCCACAAGGATCAACCATTATTATTATTACTATCACACACAAAAACGATATTTAGTGACATTTAAGCCTGTATCTGGATAACCTACATGTCCAAAACCTCAACAATTTGGGAATCAGAAGTTAAGGCAAACAAAATTGAACAAATAGTAACCTGTAAAATTAAAGGTTTCAGAGTAGCAGCCGTGTTAGTCTGTATTCGCAAAAAGAAAAGGAGTACCCGTGGCACCTTAGAGACTAACAAATTTATTAGAGCATAAGCTTTCGTGAGCTACAGCTCACTTCATCGGATGCATTTGGTGGAAAAAGCAGAGGAGAGATTTACACACACACACACACACACACACACACACACACACACACACAGAGAACATGAAACAATGGGTTTATCATACACACTGTAAGGAGAGTGATCACTTAAGATAAGCCATCACCAGCAGTAGGGGGGGGAAAGGAGGAAAACCTTTCATGGTGACAAGCAGGCACAAATCAGACGTCAAGAATTATAACATTCAAAAACCAGTTGGAGAACACTTCAATCTCTCTGGTCACTCGATCACAGACCTAAGAGTGGCTATACTTCAACAAAAAAAGCTTCAAAAACAGACTCCAACGAGAGACTGCTGAATTGGAATTAATTTGCAAACTGGATACAATTAACTTAGGCTTGAATAGAGACTGGGAATGGATGAGTCATTACACAAAGTAAAACTATTTCCCCATGGTATTTCTCCCTCTCCCCCCCCCACTGTTCCTCTGATATTCTTGTTAACTGCTGGAATTAGCCTACCTTGCTTGTCACCAGGAAAGGTTTTCCTCCTTTCCCCCCCCTGCTGCTGGTGATGGCTTATCTTAAGTGATCACTCTCCTTACAGTTTTCAGAGTAGCAGCCCTGTTAGTCTGTATTCGCAAAAAGAAAAGGAGTACTTGTGGCACCTTAGAGACTAACAAATTTATTAGAGCATAAGCTTTCGTGAGCTACAGCTCACTTCATCGGATGCATTTGGTGGAAAATATATAAATCTCTCCTCTGTTTTTTCCACCAAATGCATCCGATGAAGTGAGCTGTAGCTCACGAAAGCTTATGCTCTAATAAATTTGTTAGTCTCTAAGGTGCCACAAGTACTCCTTTTCTCCTTACAGTGTGTATGATAAACCCATTGTTTCATGTTCTCTGTGTGTGTGTATATAAGTCTCTCCTCTGCTTTTTCCACCAAATGCATCCGATGAAGTGAGCTGTAGCTCACGAAAGCTTATGCTCTAATAAATTTGTTAGTCTCTAAGGTGCCACGGGTACTCCTTTTCTTTTTGTAAAATTAAAGAAACAAGCATGAGCAAGAAGGGGCACTTAACACTAAGTTGTATTGTCCTACTTAGCAGATGTACAGAAACATGTGAGGCAAAATTCAGTTTATACATTTTTGTCAACAGAAATCAACAAAAACTTAGACACCTCATTCAAACCAGTCATTTTTGGTAATTTATTATTCCATGTGAAACAACCCAATCTCTATCACTCCAAAATGAAACATTCAAACACTATGTCAATTTTTAATTTACTTTGGCCAACATTTTTTAAAAATAACAGCTTAAAACTCCCATTGAAATTAAAACTCTTCTCAACCTTAACAACAATGCAGCTACCACTCCACCATAAGGTAAATCTATAGGACAACAAGATATAGAAAAAGCAAACAATTTTTATATGCATAGATTAAATAAATACTGTTTCTACATGCAGGGAGAAGTAAATACAGAATTATAAGATTGTGCAACTCAACTGACTCCTTAGTTATGGTTGATGAAATACCATGCTTTAAAAGCCCCCATACTGAGAAGGTTTTAACTTCCTGAAGAAAAAAATTACTCTATTGAATTATCTTGAGGTTATTTTAGCCAAAAGGTAATTCCCCTCCACCCCCAGTTAAGAAAATTTCCTAACAACTGTTAAATCTTAGATTGCTCAAAAGAGTCATTGTTTTAAGAGATCAAACTTTGCCATCAGTGATGACAAATGTTTCTGACGTGTGAAGAAATCTCCCAAAAGAGCTATAAAACCACATAGCAAATATAACTTGTATTCTGAAGGTTAACTTGTATACTAGGATCCTAGGGAATGGAATAACTGTGCAACTCTTATTCATACTGAGTAGCACTTGTTCACACAAGGAATCTCTTTGATTTCAGTGTGTCTCCTCAATGAAATAAATGCTCACCAAAGTGACTAGGGATTGCACAGTCAGGCTCTAAATATGCTGTGTGTGTTCTTCTAACGTGTTAACACTAAGATACACACACACATATACACGAATGGGCACATATTGGCACTGGGCACATCTTTGCTAAGTTTCATAGTATCATAGATTTTAAGGCCAGAAGGGACCATCATGATCATCTAGTCTGACCACCTGCCCATCGCTGGCCATAGAACCTCACCCACCCACTCCTGGAGCCAACCCATAACCACTGACTGAGTTACTGAAGACTTCAGGTTACAGAAAATCCATCATTTACTCTAGTTTAAACCAGCAAGTGACCAATGCCCCATGCTGCAAAGGAAGGCAAAACACACATAGGGTGTCTACCAATCTGACCTGGTGGAAAATTCCTTCCCAGTCCCAAATATGGCAATCAGTTGAACCCTGAGCATGTTGGCAAGACCCAGCAGCCAGACATCTGGGAAAGAATTCTCTGTAGTAACTCAGAGCCCTCCCCATCTAGTGTCCCGGCCACTGGGTATTTTTGTTACTGGCAGTCGCAGATGGGTCACTTGCTGTTGTAGGCAGCCTCATCATACCATCTCTTTGTTTTTTGCCCCCGCTGCTCCCCTTAGAAGACTGTTCCAGAACTTTACTCCTCTGATGGTTAGAAACCTTCATCTAATTTCAAGTCTAAACTTCCTGATGGCCAGTTTATATCCATTTGTTCTTGTGTCCACATTGGCCCTTAACTTAAATATCTCCTCCCCCTCTCTAGTATTCATCCCTGTGATGTATTTATAGAGAGCAATCATAGTTCCCCTCAGCCTTCGTTTGGGTAGGCTAAATAAGCCAAGCTCCTTGAGTCTCCCCTTGTAAGGTAGGTTTTCCATTCCTCTGATCATCCTAATAGCTCTTCTCTGCACCTGTTCCACTTTGAATTCATCTTTCTTAAATGTGGGAGACCAGAATTGCACACAGTATTCCAGATGAGGTTTCACCTGTGCCTTGTATAATGGCAATAACATTTCCCTGTCTCTACAGGATATTCCTCACCTGTTGCATCCTAGGACTGCATTAGCCTTTTTCATGGCCACATCACATTGGTGGCTCACAGTCATCCTGTGATCAACTAATACACCCAGGTCTTTCTCCTCCTCTATCACTTCCAACTGATGCATCCCCAGCTTCTAGCAAAAATTCTTATTGTTAGTCCCTTGCATTTCGCATTATTCAGTTTCATCCCATTTCTATTATGCCAGTTTACCAGGTCATCCAGATCTTCTTGTATGATATTCCGGTCTTCCTCCGAATTGGCAATACCTCCCAACTTTGTGTCATTCTCAAATTTAATTAGCACACTCACACTTTTTGTGCCAAGATCATTAATCAAAATGTTAATAAGACTGGTCCCAAAATCAACCTCTGAGGAACTCCACTGGTAACCTCCCTGCAGCCTGACAGTTCACCTTTCAGTATGACCTGTTGTAGTCCACCCTTTAACCAGTTCCTTAACCACCTTTCAATTCTCATATTAATCCCGATCTTCACCAATTTAATTAATAATTTCCCATATGGAACTGCATCAAATGCCTTACTGACATCCAGGTAGATTAGCTCTACTGCATTTTCTTTGTCTAAAAATATCAGTTTTCTTCTCAAAGAAAGAGATCAGGTTTGCTTGGCAAAATCTTCTTTTGTAAAACCATATTGTATTTTATACCAATTACTATTTACCTCTGTCCTTAACTACCTTCTCTTTCAAAATTTGTTCCAAGGCCTTGCATACAACTGAATTCAAACTAATGGGCCTGTAGTTTCCCAGATCACTTTTTTTACCTTTCTTAAAAATTGGCACTATATTAGCAATTCTCCAGTCATAGGGTACGACCCACAAGTTTATAGATTCATTAAAAGTCCTTGCTCTTTGGCTTGCAATTTCATGTGCCAGTTCTTTTAATATTCTTGGATAGAGATTATCCCAGCCCCCGATTTGATCCCATTGAGCGGTTGGAGTTTGACTTCCACCTCAGATGTGGTCATTCTATACCCTCCTTTCCTTTAGCCACCCTGCCACTACCCCTAAGCTCCTCATTACCCTTATTGAAAACTGAGGGAAAGTATTTCTTTCATACCCTTATCTTGTGATTTGTATGAAATAAGGAACATTTTAAAGCACATTTTCCAAACTGGGCATATTTTTAAAAGATATGTATATGCCCCTCTTCCCCACAAAGAAATAGCCCTATGGTGGGTGAGACATCATTAGGGTTGTACCTGAGGGGTGTCACATGGAGCAGCAACCTGCAAGTCTAGATTTTAAGGGGCCATAAAAACCCCTTCCACCACGGGCAAAAAAATTATGACCCCAGATCTGTTGCTGAAGATCCCCTATGTGTGCTGTTCTTCTCCCTTCAGGTCAGAGAGACAGAACTCCATCTCCCCCTGCTCCAGACTTTGTGGAGGGCAACTGCAAGTCCTGAGTGAGTATTGTCAGTCCAGTCTCCACTCAGTGGGAGAAGGTGCGGCTTGATTAGGCAGAGGAGTGGGCAGGGCAGAGGGATGCACATCATCCCCTCTCCAGCCCTGCAAAGAGCCCCCAGAATATAGGATCTTCCCCTATCTTGCCACTGGGGTAGCTTTTGACAAACTATTTATTCCTCTTTGTCCCTTTACATAGCATTAGCTCATTCTGCTGGTTTCATATTGTAATCTTCCCTCTTAGGCTCTGCTGACTGCATTCTGGCTTGGTTAACCTCCTGTCATTTCCTCTTCTAGTACTGGTTGAGTGGTTTATGAGCCATCCCTCATGGAGTCATGTTCCCCTTTGGAAGAGAGAAATTACACCTAGGACTTTAGGGACATGTCACAGAGCCTTTAAGTTCATTTCCTTCACCTGTGCTGGTTTAAGGACAGAGTAAGGGTCTGACATAGAATTTCCTCAAATGGTTTTCAAAGCCTCGGTTTTGTTGATCACATTGCTTTACAGAGACCTGGGAATTCCCTGCTGGCACATTTGAGATACTCTCATAATTAAAGGACAGGTAGCAAAAGCAAAGTAATGCCTAGGTATTTAATGTAATCACATTACTACTATTACTTGGTGTATACTAAGTTCAGAATTAGTGCAATCCTAGACCCAGTGCTGTCATGCTTACGTCATTAAGAACGCAGAGGGAAGGAACATCGCAGGCCTACAGCTTTGTCAGTCACACACTTAAATCGTTGGACACCTTCTGGAGTAGGCACTGTGTGAATTCAGCAGTAGCAGAAACATGCATGGGCACTCCCGAGATGAAAAGCCTGAATATGTGTGTAGGATGTTTGTCCCAGAGGGTAATCAACACATGACATTCTCTCCCCCAGTTGCTGCTGTCAGGATCCACATTACTGGGTCCCAATCAGGCCCGCCGACAGCAATTCTGGGCCCCAGGGCAGAACAGTAAATGGACCCCCATCCACGCACAAGCGGTGCATGCACAAACGTGGTCCGCCTGACATTTGGGCGGTACTGTACCTGCACTGGCTGGTGCCCAGCGAGCTGTCGGCTGCGCTGCTGGGTGCGTTCTTCCAGCACGGCCAGGGTTTCCATATGCCCGCCTGGTAGGGTTACCAATTGTCTAACTGCGCAAACCCAAAGACCCTTGCCCCGCCCCCTGCTGCTTCCCTGAGGCCACACCCTGTCCCGCCCCTTCTCCAGGGCCCTGCTCCTGCTCACTCCATCCTCCCTCCCTCTGTCACTCACTATCCCCCACCCTCACTCACTTTCACCAGGCTGGGGCAGAGGACAGGGGTGCGAGAGGGGGTGCGTGGTGCTGACTCTGGGAGGGAGTTTGGGTGCAGGGTGCAAGCTTTAGGTTGGGGAAGGGGGTTGGGGTGCAGGAGAGGGGCTGGGGGGGCAGTGCTTACCTCAGGCAGCTCCCAAAAGCGACTGACAAACCCTTCTGGCAGTGGCTCCTAGGTGGGAGGTCCAGGGGGTCTCTGCACGCCACTACCCACAGGCACTGCCCTACAGCTCCCACTGGCCACAGTTCCCAGCCAATCGGAGCTGCAAAGTCAGTGCTCAAGGCAGGGGCAGCAAGCAGAGACTCACTGCTCTCCCGGGGCCATAGAGTCATTCCGGCCACTTCCGGAAGCGGCCGGAGTGAGGGCGGGCAGGAAGCCTGCCTTAGCTCCGCTGCACTGCTGGGGGCCCCCCGGCCCTTTTAAATCACCTGGGCCCCTGAGCAATTGCCCCCTTTGCCCCCTCCATCAGCAGGCCTAGTCACAATGCACCATGACAACAATACTTGGAATGTCTCTAGCATCTTCCATTTAGCAATGTCAAAGTGCTTTATGAACCTTAGTGAGATAAGCCTCACAACTCCCCGGTGAATTGCATTGTCCCCTTTTACAGATGGGAAAACAGAAGCACAGAGGGGGCAAGTGATTCACCTAAGGTCACACAGCAAGACTATGGATAGAATCCAAGAATCCTGGGCCAGCGCCTTAACCACTAGACAATCTCTTCTCTCAAATTTAAATATGTGCAATTGTAACTCACTTTTCAGTGTGTGTTACAAATTCCCTCTTTAGTGTCTGATCCAAAGAAGATTGTTTTCGATAGGTAGCGGTAAAGAAGTTATGTTTCCAGCTAATATAGTAGCACTTTTAGCACTGGTCGTCCGGGGTTCAATTTCCAGTGATGACTCCTGATAGGAATCATTACACAAGGACTCAGATATCAGTGACATCTAAAGATGTAAAGACGTCTGATCACTGAGATTCTTGCTCACATGTACTTTCAACATATTGGTTTGTCCCCAAACAGGTGAGTAACAAAAATAGCCATGATAGCAGCAGGCAGTCTGTGCCTTGGAGTAGCCTGAACAAGGCAGGAATTGTTGGGTCCAGAGTTTTGCTCATTAGCAGTAAGATCTTATGGAGAGACTTTTTTTGTTGCTGCTATGTAAAATCAAAGCTAAGTGTCAGTATGGAGCAGTATTTTGCAGCCTCCGTAAAATCTTTGTGGATTTTTTTAAAAAAGTCAGATCGGCCTCAAAATTAGTAGGCATGGGGCTAGTGGAGACTTTCCTTTGGGGGAGGGAGGCTGTGCTGGGGGGTGAGGAGAAGAGGGGAACATCTGTGACTTTGCTGTTCAGAGGAAGGGTGGGGAAGGGAGCACAGGGACCACCAGGCTATGGAAAAAGTGGGTTGTGGAGCCAGGGACAAGACCCACACTGTATATCAATGCCAGTGGGAATGTAAAGGAAATAGCGTCCTGGCTTTCCCGGCTGCTGGAAAGATCCTGCTGCAGCAGCTATAGTAGATGTGAGGGCGCCATGGAAAACGAAGCACACCTGGCAAACTCTCAGTGACTGAGCTTCCCTATGCCACAGTCTGGAAATGGAGACTGAGTGCACCCTCAAGACAGCGATTCACTGCTGAAAACGGCCTTCCATGAGAAGGGACGTACGATCCCCATACAAACTGAAAAAAAGTCTACACATCTCACCTAGTCCCTCCCCTGAGGGCCAGCATACAATTATTCTTTAAAGTGTAGGTCTACTCTGAAAAGGGATTTCAAAAATGGCAAGCCCAAATTCAAATGTAGCTTGGGATCTGAGAATCAAGCTGGGTTCTTTCTAGCCCATGCATCACCAGCAGTAGAGATTCTACCATCAGTGTCACCTTAGCAACCCAATTGCCTTCATATTCTGCACTGTTACACCTGCACAACCTGAATAACTTCAACAGGGCTCCACTGAGGGTAGCATTTCAGCCTGCAACTGGAACCATTTAACAATGCAGTTGGATGAATGAGCCAGGATAGAAACCAACTAATTTTGTCATAGCTGTGTTGGCTCAGAAGCTCAAAGAAGAGTAAAAAGTAGTAACAATGTATTTGGGCACTAAAGCAAGTACACATGACTCTGGATATGCACAAGAAGCAGAGCTGCAGAGTGAGAGGGGACCATTCTCACACAGTCAGTTCTCAGAATAGAACTGCACTTTCTCCAGTCTAGAATTAAACAACTCAAGCGATGAGGCTCCCATCATTCCCCTGCAGAGAGTATCCAATAGCCATGGAATCTACTCTGGACTTGGAATCTGTGAATCTATAGGACTCACTATTAGAAAGCTTTTCCTCACATTTTGCTTGAAATGTATTTTCGCTCAATTTCCTCCCATTACTCCTTGTGCTAGCAAAACAATTCCTCTCTTTCCCTGCTGTTTATATACTACAAATCAAACAACGCCACTGTGATGTTGCACTCCATATGATTTATGGAAATATGCTTATGAGTATGACATAACTGGAATATGCTTTATGCTAAATACCCCTTGTATGATGTCATTAGAAAGCTTGTAATCTACTAAGTGTGTTCATCCTATTTGTTTGCATGTATTATGTCTATATCTGGAGTTAGGAGAATAAGATATAAACTTGTATCACCGATGTAAATATATTAAATGGAGGCCATTAAGGGTGCTCCAGAAACAATCAGTTGTAAATGGCCTTAGTTACTTAAAAGCCTTCCTGTGTAGATGTGGGCCAGACCATGGGGAATGGAGACTAGGGGTCTTACAGTGACATGTGATGACGTCACCTGAAGATGAAATCCATCTTAAATCTGGTACTTTTCCATTTAGAGGGAGGGGTGAGGACCCAGAGAGACAAAGGATTCCTGCCTTGTGCCAAAGCTATAAAAGGGAGTGGACCAGGACAAAAGCTGCCAGTCATGAGAAAACCCCTGCTTACCACCTGAGATGTCTGCTAGATCTAACAAAGAATGTACCAAGGGAAAGGATTGGGCCCACACTAGGAAGGAGTGTAGTCTGTAAAAGAAGCTTATTGAAACATCTCTGAGGGTGAGATATTACCTGTAATCAGTTTCTTAATTTATTAGGCTTAGACTTGCATGTTTTTGCTTTATTTTGCTCAGTGACTTATTTTGTTCTGATTGTTATTACTTGAAATCACTTAAATCCCATTTTTACACTTAATAAAATCACTTTTGTTTATTAATAAACTCAAAGTAAGTGATTAATACCTGGGGGAACAAACATCTGTGCATATCTTTCTATCAGTGTTATACAGGGTGGACAATTTATGAATTTACCCTGTATAAGCTTTATACAGAATAAAACAGAGTTTTTTGGGGTTCAGGCTCCCAGAAAGGCTGAACACTGGGCACTGTGAAAGTCCCTGTTAACTGAGAAGTCCCTGGGCTGAGTGAATCTCAGTTTCAGTGAACTGCGGAGAGGTGTAGCCCAACCTCTGGGTCTGTGCTGGAGCTGAGTGGAGTGTCTAACTCGGCAAGACAGGAGTGGAGGGGCGCCTGTTCTGGCAGGAGGGTTGTTCTCAGTGGTATCCCAGCTCATCATAGAATCACAGAATATCAGGGTTAGAAGAGACCTCAGGAGGCCATCCCATCGAGTGACAGTCTCAAGGGGAGTCTCTGTGACCGAACCTGTCACACTCACAAACATACAATGAAATTAGCTGTTGAAAAGTGGAAATGACCTATGTTGTACATGTCTCCTACAGTCGGCCACAATGGACTTGCAGCCTGAAAAGCTGCTTGAACCTTGCAGTGTTTGACACTCAGTCCAAACGTGCATTATGCTCATTTTTGAATATTTAATGCTTTTATGAATCATCTCGTGTAACATCAGTATGCAACAGAGGATAGGAGAAGATAAAAAGGAGGAAACTGAGGTAAGAAAAATATATAGCAATCTGACAAGACTAACACTGTTGTGCTGAAAATATAGATTTGTTGTTACATGTCAGAAAACAGTAACTTACTAAACCCAACAAAAGGGAAATGTTTAGGCTCGTAAAATAATATACCATCCCTGGTATAAAAGGCATGAGTTACATGGAACTACAGCATGGATCATGTGTATTATTAATTGATATTCCTTTTTGATCACAGGTTTCAGAGCAGCAGCCATGTTAGTCTGTAGCCACAAAAAGAAAAGGAGTACTTGTGGCACCTTAGAGACTAACAAATTTATTTGAGCATAAGCTTTCGTGAGCTACAGCTCACTTCATCGGATGCATGGAGTGGAAAACACAGTGAGGAGATTTATATGTACAGAGAACATGAAACAATGTGTGTTACCATACACACTGTAACAAGAGTGATCAGGTAAGGTGAGCTATTACCAGCAGGAGTGGGGGGAAAAACCTTTTGTAGTGATAATCAAGGTGGGCCATTTCCAGCAGTTGACAAGAATGTCTGAGGAACAGTGGGGGCGGGAGGGGCGGGGGGGAGGGAATAAACATGGGGAAATAGTTTTACTTTGTATAATGACCCATCCACTCCCAGTCTTTATTCAAGTCTAAGTTAATTGTATCCAGTTTGCAAATTAATTCCAATTCAGCACTCTCTCGTTGGAGTCTGTTTTTGAAGTTTTTTGTTGAAGAATTGCAACTTTTAGGTCTGTAATCGAGTGACCAAAGAGATTGAAGTGTTCTCCGACTGGTTTTTGAATGTTATAATTCTTGACGTCTGATTTGTGTCCATTTATTTTTTTACGTAGAGACTGTCCAGTTTGACCATTGCAGAGGGGAATTGCTGGAACATGATGGCATATATCACATTGGTAGATGTGCAAGTGAACAAGCCTCCGATAGTGTGGTTGATGTGATTAGGCCCTATGATGGTGTCCCCTGAATAGATATGTGGACACAGTTGGCAACGGACTTTGTTGCAAGGATAGGTTCCTGGGTTAGTGATTTTGTTGTGGTTGTTGGTGAGTATTTGCTTCAGGTTGGGGGGCTGTCTGTAAGCAAGGACTGGCCTGTCTCCCAAGATCTGTGAGAGTGATGGGTCGTCCTTCAGGTTAGGTTGTAGATCCTTGATGATGCGTTGCTGATCCTTGATGTTCCTTACACGTTCTTGTCAACTGCTGGAAATGGCCCACCTTGATTATCACTACAAAAGGTTTCCCCCCCCACCCCGCTCTCCTGTTGGTAATAGCTCACCTTACCTGATCACTCTTGTTACAGTGTGAATGGTAACACCCATTGTTTCGTGTTCTGTATATATATATATAAAGCTCCCCACTGTATTTTCCACTCCATGCATCCGATGAAGTGAGCTGTAGCTCACATAAGCTTATGCTCTAATAAATTTATTAGTCTCTAAGGTGCCACAAGTACTCCTTTTCTTTTTGATCACATTATTGGTTGACAGTATTGTCTTGTTGTGAACATTAATGGATGTTGTTTACCTAATGTAGCCATGAGAGCAAAAGAATAGGTAAATGCAATGAAAATATGAATAGTATGTTAATAAAGCAGTGACTCTGCAAAAACCACCCTGTCCCAAACCAGAAGTTTGATACCGTTCGTAAGCAACATCTGTAGATTTGCTTTATAAATGAACATTGTATTACACCACGGGCGGCCAACCTGAGCCTGAGAAGGAGCCAGAATTTACCAAAGAACATTGCCAAAGAGCCACACTAATATGTCAACAACCCCCCATGAGCTCCCTCCACTCCAACCTGCAGTGCCTCCTGCCCGCCGGCAGCCCCACCAATCAGTGCCTCCTGCCCACCGCAATCAGTTGTTACGCAGTGCACAGGAGGATCTGGTGGGGAGGGGAGGAGAGTGAGGGCATGGTAGGCTTGGGGGAAGGAGTGGAGTGGGGGCAGGGCCTGGGGCAGTGCAGGGGGTTGAGCACTGACCACCCCCCAGTACATTGGAAAGTTGGCACCTGTAGCTCCAGCCCCAGAGTCGGTGCCTATACAAGAAGCTGCACATTAATTTATGAAGAGCCGCAACCGGCTCTGGAGCCACAGGTTGGCCACCTCTGTATTATACTGAAGTAAAAGCACAACTTCCCAATGAAAGAGTGGTCTCTCAGAGCAGGAAATGGTGAAAACTGAGGGGAAGGATAGCTCAGTGGTTTGAGCACTGGCCTGCTAAACCCAGGGTTATGAGTTCAATCCTTGAGAGGGCCATTTAGAGATCTGGGGCAAAAATTGGAGATTGGTCCTGCCCTGAGCAGGGGGTTGAACTAGATGACCTCCTGAGGTCCCTTCAAACCCTGTGATTCTATGAAAACTGAATCCACTACTTGACAGTGCAGTGGGTCCTCCTAAAGTCTTTGAGGAAAGAAGCTTGATCAAAGGTGAATGGAGCATTCAGGATCATTTAACAGAAGGAAGATTCAGTACAAAACAGTAAGGTGCATCCCAAGACATTAAGATATAAAGGGAAGACTAAAATGATAATAGCAAGAGTGAGCTACATGGATAAGGGAACACACTAGCTCATTCCATGTGACCCACCTCTGACCATGGCCCATACAAGTTCCTTTGAAGGGTACAATGGACAGTTAGGCAATAACATGCCCCTGATGGGAGTTATTTCCAGGCAGTTTGTGTTTGGTTTATCTCCTGAGCATGACAGCTGATATTCCATGAACATTTTTATCTTAGTTAGTGTAACCATGCATCATCTTCTTATTCATATAAATAGCTATTTTTTTTATCATTCTAATATACTTGCCCCAGGAATATCTTGCAGCAGTGAGGTTAACTATGTGTTTTTTAAAACAGTATTTTAAATGTGTTCTCTTTTAATTTCACTGAATGTCCCTTTTTTTGTAAGTAGGAGACCCTAGCTAGCCTTCTCTTTACCATTTGTAATTCGATACATCTTACCATATCACCTCTTTACATGAAACACTTCTAGTCTTCTCTATCTTTTTGCACAGGGAAGTCTTTCATTCCTTTTATCATTGCTGCCCTTCCCTGTGCCTTCTCTAGTTCTGCTACACCCAAGATATGAGGTGACCAAAAGTGAACACAGTAACCCCAGTGACAGCATACATACTCTGAAACCATACATAAAATGTATCTAATGGCAATATAATATTATCATTAGTATTCTCTATCCCGTTTTTTACAAACCCTACCGTTTTGTTTGCTCTGTTCTTAACTCTCCACTGTGCACTAAGTAGGAATTTTCACTAAGCTGTCCATAGTGATGCCCAAATCTTTTTACTGAATGGTTACAGCTGATTTAGAATCCCATCAGCATGTGTGAAAGGTTCAAATTACCCTATGTGTATTATCTTAGACTTTCTACAATGAATTTCATCCACTGCCCCATAATCCAATTGTCTACCTTTGGCAGGTCCTTCTGAAATTACTCACAATCCAATATTGACTTGTCTAACCTAAATAACATTGAGTGATATGCAACTGTCTTCTGTACCATTGATAAATGCATTAAATAACACTGGTTACCCAGCCTGTAGTTTAGTTTCCTTAAGAGCTTATCATAGACCTCAGGAGGTCATCTAGTCCAACCCCCTGCTCAAAGCAGTACCAATCTCCAATTTTTGGCGCAGATCCCTAAACGGCCCCCTCAAGGATTGAACTCAAAACCCTGGGTTTAGCAGGCCAATACTCAAACCACTGAGCTATCCATCCCCCCTGAAAGCCTTCATCAAAAGATTTTTGTTAGTCCATACAAATAATAATCTACTAGTTCTCTTTTATCTATTAGTGGGTTGACTCCCTCAAAGAATTCAAAATGGTTGGAGAAAAACAATTTTACATTACAGAAGCCATGTTGATTTGTCTCTATCAAGCCTTGCTCATCAGCATGGTTTGTAACTCTATCTTTAATTACTTTTTCAACTAATTTACATGCTAGTGACTCACTGGCCTGCAAGTCAGTATCGTCTACCTGACCTCTCTTTTAAGTGTGGTTACAAGATTTGCTACCTTCCAGTCCTCTGCTACAGAAGCTGATTTCAATAGAGATTGCATATTTTTGTTAATTCATCCACTTATCTAAGTGCCTTCAGAATTCTTGGATGAATATCATCCTCTCCTGCTGACTAATTTCAGTTTAAATTATCATTTTGTTCCAACACCTCCTCTTCTGATTCTTCAGTGTTTGACAGCCCCATATCTTTACTATCTACAAAGAAAAGCTCTGGGGGAGTAGGTATCTCTACGTTGTTCTCTGTGGTGAAGACTGAAACTAAAAAACTGTTTGTAAATTTCAGATGGGTTTTCCTGTGCTTTTAATTAGTGGTACCATAGGAACTTATTTTAACCTGTGATATTTAAGATGGTTCAGGTGAATCACTTATTAGGAAAAATGCATCAGAGAGTCAAGCTGAGGGCAACATTCTCTTCTCTTGTCTACCGCTTAAATCTCTACCCGGCGTTCTGATCTCTATTGCTTACACAAACAGGGATGGGATGTCCAGATGAGGAAAAAGTGCAGATCTTTAAGAGGAGACTTTTATTCTGCTATTGATCACTGTGGAAAATACTGTGTGTGAATTTCCACATGGTATTTGATATGAAAGATATACTTGATCTACTTCAAGGCCAGGGATTTGGTAAGAAAGCAAGCGTCCTTTCTCCAGTATTACCATTCAAAAGTATCCCCGTGTCTGTAGTAAACCTAGCTCCAAGGTCAACACTATTTTATTTGCAGCATATTAATATCATTATACAATGTGTGTGTAGGGTAGATCTGTACTACTTTAATTAAAAAAAACCAACACCCTAGGCTCCTATTTCTGGGTCAAAAAGCAGTTTCTTAGAAAAAGCTGATTCAGAGTACAACAGAGTAAGACCTAGGTGATTTTACTACAGCTTACATCAGTCATATTGTATCTTGCAAAACACATTACTACTGCAAGTTTTACGTTGTTCCCCCTTCACAGCATAACTCTGTTGTGTTGCGAGTAAGGATTTTCCAACAGTAAACATTCATGAGAAATACATGAATGGCTAGGGACTGCAAAGCCTGATTGCCAGAGACAAAAGATTACTTCTGCAAGAGGGATGCATCCAAGAGAAAGCAAAATGTACATACCCCATTGTGAGTGTAATAGCATTGTGGTGTTATGATCACACAACCCACAAAAATTTTCTGAAAATGAAGTCATTTTCATTGTAGAAGACACATGAGACATCTGTTCCCAGGCATATATCATTTTGCACTAGGAAAAACAGGAGAGAGAAGCCATTCTAGCTCTGACTTATTATACCAGTTTGAAGAGAAAAAAGGAAGAAAAAAAAACACTCTACTATTCTTTTCCACAGAGGAGGGTCCCTTTCTTTGAGGAGCAAAACCTGAAAAATAATGATACTGAATAATTCAGCTAACCCATCTTTTTTGGCTTTTAAAGGGGAGTCTTTCCTAAAAGGAAAAGCTTTCATGTGTATGAGATGGTATTTATTTATCTGGATTTGTTAAAATAGCCCATCCAAATCTAGGTATCCGTCTATATGTTACAATACAAGATATGGATAAATCTCCATAATACAAAACATGGTGTTGCCCCAAGCTGCTTCACAACATATCCCATCAATCTCACCATTATTCCAAGTTACAGTCAATAGTTTGAACCTGCAGGCAACCATCCCCATATCCCTGAACTCAACCCACTCTTGTAAAAAACCAGCAAAATTAGGTAAGCTGCTACACACTCAATTTGTTCAGCATTTCCGTGGTTATCACTTCACTGAGAAGGGATCCCACAAGTTTCTCCTAGTTGATCTTTAAATCTGTCCAAAGTGGCCTATTATGAGGGATTTGGGCTACAAATAGGACAGGTTTCAACCACAGAAAGGAATGTTTTCTGCTAAAAGGGATATTACCTTCCTTCCCATACTTAGTCCCGCTCTGGAGACACAGAGCAGAACTCTGCTGCCTGCTCTGAATAGATTCCACTGGCAGGACTTCAGCTGACCTCACCAAGAGGAGATTGTCTTGCCCGTTGTGCCATTTGTGAATCACATTCACCCTCCATGGCAACAGACTGATGGTAATAAAGTCACAGGGTTCTGACTTCACTGCAAGCCCCAGTAGGAGGAAAAGAATGGGTGGAAGGAAAATCCTATAGAGAAAAAGCTTGAGCCATAAGAGAGAACTTAAAATCCCACCCCCAAAGCAATATCAATAGCTTTATAAATGCTCATCTCCCAGCTGCCCCCCACCCCACCCCACCCCTGAGTCTCCACAAGGAGCTGCATGTTAGGTTAATGAGACAGCATTTCGTTTGGAAATTTTGCTTATTTGCCCTTTTGCCAATAAAAGAAAGTTGCTCCCAAAATGCTGTTAGAATTTCACACTTGTTCCCAGTGGCTATCCTGGATGCAGAGAACACCTCTGTTCTTGCTAATCACCTGCCCTCTCAGCCAGGAGCAAGACACTTCTGATTCCACCGTCTCTGCTCTCCTTTGACAGCACCAGGCAGATCATTCAAATAAAAGGCTGTTCTGCAATAAAAAGCAGTTTAAATACTAAAAAAGCAGCTGAAGGTTCTGTAGGCAACATATCACCGCCCATCAGCACTATCTGTATGTCAGCATCTGTCTGCCACAAACATTAGTCCATAAAAATGAAAGAATAAATCAATGGACTTGTATACCCAGGCATATTATCTCTGAGAACACTGCAGGGATACAAAGCTCCCTCTTTATTTGCTCAGCCAGAACTCATTCAGGCTGCTTGCAAGGCAACGTTATGGGATGGATTATCTTGCAAGAGCCTCAGTATATCTTTGCATAATCTCATACACAATATGATAGCAATTATCAAATAACTTGGCACAAAGCAGTTTCCTGACCCAGTTACTGGCAATTTTTTCATTTTTTCATTTGTTTTTAAATGCCCTTTACTTCTTCCCTCTCCACCTCACACCTTTAGAAAATTTTCCTGAACTCCAGTCTCTGCTGTAGTGTTCACATTAGCTTCTCTTAATGGCACTGGAGCATGACACTGTATCATGTCAAGCTTTAATGGTTAAAAGGTCAATGTCATTCCCAATAGATTACTACAAACACAGACATTTCTGGCCTTTGACTAGCTTGGATGCCCAGGATATTTAGGATAAAGAGAGTAGCAGTTCCACTAAAACCACCTTCTTACCACTCATAGCAGGGGAAGCTGCTTTCACTCAGGATATCAAGTAAGCAGCGGCACAGGAGCTAGCAAACAGAGCTCTAAACAGGGGAGTTTGAGTGGGAGTTTGTAAGGGGAGTTTGGCTTGTGGTGCTTGTTTGGGCTTTGCTTTTGCTGGGGGGGTGTTCTTTTTGGTGTGGCTTGTGTTTCCCAGATTAACAGGATTTAGGTGGAAAGGAGATGACAGATACAGAGGAAGCTGTGGGAGTGACTCCTGCAGTGAAGGACACATTGAGGATGACTGGATGTGGAAGCTGTGGTATGTACATGATCCTGGAGGGGGGAACCGGTAAGAGTTTTGTCTGCATGAAATGCCGTCTGATAGAGCTGATGGAGGAAAAGATCCGAGGTTTGGAGATGCAGGTGGAAAGTCTCGTTGAGTTTAGGAAGGGGTTTGAGCAGATGATGGAGCAAAGATATGAGGTATCTGAAGGGAAAAGCTCAGACTCTCGGATGGAAGCAGGGCTGGGGAAATTTGAGGAGAGACTGGATGAGGAAAGTGGTCAGTGGAAACATGTGACTCAAAGAACCAGGCAGAGAAAAAGACGGGCTAGTGAAGGAGAAATAGAGCTTAGGAACAGGTTTGCAGAGTTGGAAAATGAAGAAGGGGCTCAGCAGGTAGTCACTGAAGGTGGAAGGGTAAGGAAGAAGAGAAGAGAGGCTAGCCCTATAGAAAAAGGGGAAGAGTCAAGGGAGACTACACCAATTATGAGCCCCAGGAGGATACAGGATGGGTTGAAGAGAATTGTAAGGGAAAATAGGAATGGAAAGAACTTGCAGCCAGAGGGAACAGGGGAGAGACTGGAGAATAGCACTGTCACCAGGAAAAGGCAGCTCTATGTGATCGGGGACTCTTTATTGAGAAGAATAGACAGGCCTGTAACTAGAGCTGATCCTGAGAATAGAAGGGTGTGCTGTCTTCCGGGTGCTAAGATAAGGGATGTAGACCTGAGGTTGAAAAGGATCCTCAAGGGAGCGGGAAAGAATCCCCTAATTATCCTTCATGTGGGAACAAATGATACAGCCAGATTCTCGCTGGAAAGTATCAAGGGAGACTATGCTAGGCTGGGGAAGACACTTAAGGAAATTGAGGCTCAGGTGATCTTTAGCGGGATCCTTCCTGTTCCTAGAGAAGGGCAACAAAGGTGTGACAAGATTATGACTGTCAACAGATGGCTTAGGCAGTGGTGCTATAAGGAGGGCTTTGGGATGTATGGCCACTGGGAGGCATTCACGGACAGAGGTCAGTTCTCTCGGGATGGACTTCATCTGAGTAGGGAAGGAAATAGACTTCTAGGATCGAGGCTGGCACAACTGATAAAGAGAGCTTTAAACTAGGAATTGGGGGGAGATGGATGGGAGATGTCCGGAAAATCTCCACGCCAGATTTTAGCATTGAGAGGGAAGAAGATGAAGTAAGAAAGGATACAGCCATGGGTAGGAGAATGTATATAAGGAGCGAGGGCGGTGTGGATACTAGTCTAATAGGTTATAATGGCTGTAGAATGACAGTGCCTAATAGGGTACAAAATGTGAGCGAGTCCAAACAGCAAAAATTAAGATGTTTGTACACCAATGCGAGGAGTCTAGGTAACAAAATGGAGGAACTAGAGCTACTGGTGCAAGAAGTGAAACCAGATATTATAGGGATAACAGAAACATGGTGGAATAGTAGTCATGACTGGACTACAGGTATTGAAGGGTATGTGCTGTTTAGGAAAGACAGAAACAAAGGTAAAGGGGGTGGAGTAGCATTGTATATCAACGATGAGTTAGAATGTAAAGAAATAAGAAGCGATGCAATGGATAAGACAGAGTCTGTCTGGGCAAAAATTACATTGGGGAAGAAAACTAGTAAAGCCTCTCCTATGATAGTGCTTGGGGTGTGCTATAGACCTCCGGGATCTAATTTGGTTATGGATAGAGCCCTTTTTGATGTCTTTAATAAAGTAAATACTAATGGAAACTGCGTGATCATGGGAGACTTTAACTTCCCAGATATAGACTGGAGGACCAGTGCCAGTAATAATAATAGGGCTCAGATTTTCCTAGATGCGATAGCTGATGGATTCCTTCAACAAGTAGTTGCTGAACCGACTAGAGGGGATGCCATTTTAGATTTAATTTTGGTGAGTAGCGAGGACCTCATAGAAGAAATGGTTGTAGGGGACAATCTTGGCTCAAGTGATCATGAGCTAATTCAGTTCAAACTAAATGGAAGGATTAACAAAAATAAATCTGCAACTAGGGTTTTTGATTTCAAAAGGGCTGACTTTCAAAAATTAAGGAAATTAGTTAGGGAAGTGGATTGGACTGAAGAATTTATGGATCTAAAGGCAGTTGAGGCCTGGGATTACTTTAAATCAAAACTGCAGAAGCTATCGGAAGCCCGTATCCCAAGAAAGGGGAAAAAATTCATAGGAAGGAATTGTAGACCAAGCTGGATGAGCAAGCATCTTAGAGAGGTGATTATGAAGAAGCAGAAAGCATACAGGGAGTGGAAGATGGGAGGGATCAGCAAGGAAAGCTACCTAATTGAGGTCAGAACATGTAGGGATAAAGTCAGAGAGGCTAAAAGTCGAGTAGAGTTGGACCTTGCAAAGGGAATTAAAACCAATAGTAAAAGGTTCTATAGCCATATAAATAAGAAGAAAACTAAGAAGGAAGAAGTGGGGCCGCTTAACACTGAGGATGGAGCGGAGGTTAAAGATAATCTAGGCATGGCCCAATATCTAAACAAATACTTTGCCTCAGTCTTTAATAAGGCTAAAGAGGATCTTGGGGATAATGGTAGCATGACAAATGGGAAGGAGGATATAGAGGTAGATATTACCATATCAGAGGTAGAAGCGAAACTGAAACAGCTTAATGGGACTAAATCGGGGGGCCCAGATAATCTTCATCCAAGAATATTAAAGGAATTGGCACCTGAAATTGCAAGCCCATTAGCAAGAATTTTTAATGAATCTGTAAACTCAGGAATAGTACCGAATGATTGGAGAATTGCTAATATAGTTCCTATTTTTAAGAAAGGAAAAAAAAGTGATCCAGGTAACTACAGGCCAGTTAGTTTGACATCTGTAGTATGCAAGGTCCTGGAAAAAATTTTGAAGGAGAAATTAGTTAAGGACATTGAAGTCAATGGTAAATGGGACAAAATACAACATGGTTTTACAAAAGGTAGATCGTGCCAAACCAACCTAATCTCCTTTTTTGAAAAGGTAACAGATTTTTTAGATAAAGGAAATGCAGTGGATCTAATTTACCTAGATTTCAGTAAGGCATTTGATACCGTGCCACATGGGGAATTATTAGTTAAATTGGAGAAGATGGGGATCAATATGAACATCAGAAGGTGGATAAGGAATTGGTTAAAGGGGAGACTGCAACGGGTCCTACTGAAAGGCGAACTGTCAGGTTGGAGGGAGGTTACCAGTGGAGTTCCTCAGGGATCGGTTTTGGGACCAATCTTATTTAATCTTTTTGTTACTGACCTTGGCACAAAAAGTGGGAGTGTGCTAATAAAGTTTGCAGATGATACAAAGCTGGGAGGTATTGCAAATTCGGAGAAGGATCGGGATATTATACAGGAGGATCTGGATGACCTTGTAAACTGGAGTAATAGTAATAGGATGAAATTTAATAGTGAGAAGTGTAAGGTTATGCATTTAGGGATTAATAACAAGAATTTTAGTTATAAGCTGGGGACGCATCAATTAGAAGTAACGGAAGAGGAGAAGGACCTTGGAGTATTGGTTGATCATAGGATGACTATGAGCTGCCAATGTGATATGGCTGTGAAAAAAGCTAATGCGGTTTTGGGATGCATCAGGAGAGGCATTTCCAGTAGGGATAAGGAGGTTTTAGTACCGTTATACAAGGCACTGGTGAGACCTCACCTAGAATACTGTATGCAGTTCTGGTCTCCCATGTTTAAAAAGGATGAATTCAAACTGGAGCAGGTACAGAGAAGGGCTACTAGGATGATCCGAGGAATGGAAAACTTGTCTTATGAAAGGAGACTTAAGGAGCTTGGCTTGTTTAGCCTAACTAAAAGAAGGTTGAGGGGAGATATGATTGCTCTCTATAAATATATCAGAGGGATAAATATAGGAGAGGGAGAGAAATTATTTAAGCTCAGCACCAATGTGGACACAAGAACAAATGGGTATAAACTGGCCACCAGGAAGTTTAGACTTGAAATCAGACGAAGGTTTTTAACCATCAGAGGAGTGAAGTTTTGGAATAGCCTTCCAAGGGAAGCAGTGGGGGCAAAAGATCTATCTGGTTTTAAGATTCTACTCGATAAGTTTATGGAGGAGATGGTATGATGGGATAATGGGATTTTGGTAAGTAATTGATCTTTAAATATTCAGGGTAAATAGGTCTAATCCCCTGAGATGGGATATTAGATGGATGGGATCTGAGTTACTATAGAAAACTCTTTCCTGGGTATCTGGCTGGTGAATCTTGCCCATGTGCTCAGGGTTTGGCTGATTGCCATGTTTGGGGTCGGGAGGGAGTTTTCCTCCAGGGCAGATTGGAGAGGCCCTGGAGGTTTTTCGCCTTCCTCTGTAGCATGGGGCATGGTTGACTGGAGGGAGGCTTCTCTGCTCCTTGAAGTTTTAACCATGATTTGAGGACTTCAATAGCTCAGACATGGGTGAGGTTTTTCATAGGAGTGGTGGGTGACATTCTGTGGCCTGCGCTGTGCAGGAGGTCGGACTAGATGATCAGAGTGGTCCCTTCTGACCTTAGTATCTATGAATCTATGAATCTATAAGCTGCCTACCTGACCTTGAACAGGTCTGTGCTACTTGTTTTCACTATGCTCCTCAGCAGAGTAACCAAGCTCCAGTAACCCACTGAGTGGATAAAGCCTATCCTAAGATCGATCCTAAAATTCACTCCCCTTCATTTCAGACCATGACCACATGTAATACTCTCTCCAAACTGAAATAGTCTTTCCTTCTGTTCTTTGTGACCCCTTAGTGGCAGTGCACCTCTGCCACAACCACCCAATTCCAGCCCACACCAGACACTAAACTAGGATCACCAAACACATTTCTAGTTATGATTTGAATATAAACTGAACTCTGATTGTTACAGGTGAAAGATTACTGATTAACTGTAATCTACAGGGATGAACCCTAGTCTACAGTCAGTACTGTTTATCCTCTTTATCTTGCAAACTTCCAGTCTACAAAAAACAATTTGCTTAAATATCACTTATCTTGAAAGAACCCACTTGGGATTTTTGAGGAAATAACATTTGTGTTCACCTTCACCTGTTACTGGGTTACATAAAGGGAAACAAAACAATTTCTCTCCGTGATCCTACTTACCCTGGTATATTCTACTCCAGACAAAAAGGAGATTGGTTCAGAAATACAATTTAGAGATTTGTTTTATTTCTGATCTCACTCCCCCCTCCCACCCCACACACACACACACACACACACACACACACACACACACAAAAGGTCCTATTTAAGGAAAGGCAAAGGAGAAGAATGAGTTTTACATAATGACGTGTGAGGGGAGAAAAAAGGAAGTTGGACCTGCTAAAATTAGAAAGTCCTTACACCCCCAGGCCACTGTTTCAGCCCACGCATTTCACCATGAGTAGGTGCTGGGCTATATTTAACTTCTGCAAGAAATGTTCAGCTTGAGATGGGACACAGAAAACCCCACCAGGATGTGGTGAGGGAGAAGGGAAGTTCACAAGATGTGATCTCTAACTGACATCACTTGAAGCACATCTGAAAAGCAGACACTTTTTGTTTTTTATCTGCAATTTCCTCCAAAGAAAAAAAACAACAAAAAATGTAGCTCTTACACACCCGTCAGCATCTAGATAGCAACAGTAATCTTGTTTAACTAGAGGCAGTTCTGAAGCTTATTTACCTGCCAGTATGTAAAACTACTGTGGGCTGCATCTCATACCTTATGCTGGATTTGTGGTGCAGAGGGTCTCCATAAAGGGTTGGAATAGGGAGACTAAAGGAATCATCCCCCAACCACAGAGCAGTGTGGAAGGAACAACAGCTGCTACGGAAGCCTGAGGGCTGTAGTGTGTCTTGCACGTGTTTGCCAACCCCACCCTTTACAACACGTGGTAGGAATGACTACCCTAACGGTAAAGAGAAAAGGAGTACTTCTGGCACCTTAGAGACTAACAAATTTATTTGAGCACAAGCTTTCGTGAGCTACAGCAGTCACAGATCTGCATCCCCTGGACACAGAAAGCCCCAGAATAGCTGAATTCTGCAGTGTTCAGGGCAGGAGGCACAGAATCCAGGAATTCTGCCCCTCTCTCTAGAGAAAGGGAATCACACAGGCTGCAGTGTAGCCATGCCCCCCTGAACTCCTGAGAAGAGGGTGGTCAGGATCAATTAATTCAAACAGCAGGAAAACATTCTTAATGTTAATAGTTTAAAACATTATAATCTGCCAATTATGATACAACATGTAACAAAACACGGGTCTTCCAAATTTCCGTAATTTGTCACACAAGTTAGTTGCTTTTGTCACATGCTTACATGCTTGAAGATTGAGTTTCTTGGGTAGACCCTTGACAAAGCTCTTAAAATCTTATTACTTGTATTTTTATGAACTGTATCAACTGAAATTTTAAAGGTGGAACTACGTACTTGGTTAATGAATGTACTTCAAATATATTGGACTGATGACATTTGCTGGACAGTTGAAATTCTGGAACTCGAAGCTGTACCAAATGTTACCAAATCCTAAACAATTAACTACAAAAACTAAACAGCCTCACCTTGCCAAACCAGACCTGCATTAGGTCTCTTTATAGAATCTGGAATAAAACAAACTTTGACTTTCTAGGCCAAACTGTTTGTGAGATGACTAGATTTTTAAAAGTGTCAACAAAATTAAAAAAATATTAACCACCTCTTGTTTGTTAGTGATATAGCTCTGAAATAGCTTCTGTTTACACCTCACACATAAGCAAAATAAATCGTTGTCAGGCCAAAGGCCTTACATAACAAATGTCATTTACCAAAGATCTTTCTTAAGAAATGTTGAGGAAAAGTCAAGCTTACAATGGAAAGCTGCAAACTTAATACAAAGAGAAATCAGCAAAGTCCTCTTCTTAGAGGGGAAACTAAAGTTTCAGCCATACATAGTTTCTTGCTATCTTAATTTAAATTATTTCACTCAAAGCCCAAAATATGCTCTGGTTTTTGCCAAAGCCGGGCCTTTTTACCATATATTCCAATGAAAACCAGAGACAAATATTTCCCCAATTGCTCAAGACGTCTGCAGAACAAACAAGGTCATATTCAAGACACCAGTGCATCTTATTCCTAGCATAGTCTCATGAGCTAGAAGTTTACCATTGCAAATTTCTTTATGGTGTTGTAATGCCCTTCAAGTTTTGCTGATACACCTTGTATTGCACTGACGTTTCATGTAAGCCTTCCAAGTCACATCATGTTATTCAGTAAAGTGTTGGTTGGAAGAAGAAGAAAGTGTATCAGGCAAAAAAAGTTCAACAACCAAACCTGAACCATATTCCACTCATTCCTTGACACTTTGCATTAAATCCTGGCTCCACTGAAGTCAAGGGAAGTACTGTCATTGATTTTGATAGGGCCAGAATTTCACCCTTTGGGTATTTTCACCATAACCGACTATCTGGAAGAACAAGCAAAAACGAATCATAGATGTTCACAGATTATCAGTGGTGGTAGTGAGGCAGAGAGGTCGTGGTAATAAACACAATACAAAGAATGTTCACAATGGTGCGGCAGTTTGGCTGGCATCATTGTGTGACCTCTCTTTCTGCCGGATAGGTTTAATTTTTGGCACACATGTCAAAACCTTACAGCTTGTGTTGTTTTTTTCAAAGACAGGCAATAAGGCTGATACGCTAGATGGCTTTTGTCACTGCAAAGTAGCCGACATTCAGGTTGCCAGACAAATATTCCAAGACTCTCATTATAGTATCTATTTCACAGATAAGTATCAAGTCTTGCCTAATCCAGCCTCCTTTCTGCTTCCCTAGAGTATGAAATGCTGTTATGCAAGACAGAATCTTTGTGCATTCTAACCTCAGTTTTAAATTTACCAAAGATGTCCTTTTAAGAGCATAAAAAACTGAAACTGAGCTTCTTTCAACTCCTCCACAGATCTGGGATTTTTATGCCTGTTGAGAATGTACTATACTAGTCAGCCTGCTAAAAGGCCAAGGAGCGCCTTTAATAGTACATGAGAAAAGGAATCTCAGAAACTGCAGTAAGCATCAAAATTACCTTGGACTGATTTGCACCCTACGATGAAATAAAGATCAGGGAGACATCCTCTGGCTCTTGAAAAGGGATTATGCAACCACCATTCTAAGAAATGTTACTTTGTGAAGGCTGAAAATATTTTGCCTTCTAAATAAACAACTAAGTGCTTTATTCTTATTTAGTAGCTACATATGATAAATATAAAAAAAAAACTCTTACTGCTTCCAGTGGTGCTGTAATTTGTAATCATGCATTCCATAGCTGGAGAGTGGATTCACCATTATCCAGTGCAAGTACTGATGAAATTCAGGAAGACATCATTCTCAAGGTGCCTGATATTATTATTGTTATTATTCCCAAACAAACAAAAAATGGTTAAGACAAAGTTAGGGTTGCAGACACACATCAGTGGTCTGAACATACACTGCTGTTCAAGAATGCTAGAATATAAAAAAACAGAAGTCAGAAAACCAGCAAATCCAGAAGGACGGTTGCACTTCTCTGACAAGGAACTGATTCACACTTACAGAACAACTGCGGGCTGACTCCACACAGGGAATTAGGCATTGCAAAACCTTTTAGATGCCTAGAATATCACAAGAACAACAATGGGATCCACAAAGGGTGAGTTAGGTGCCTAAACTCCCTATACAATGAATGGGGAAAGAGAGGCCTCTAGGAACAGGATCCACAAAAAACAGCATGCTAGGTTTGACTAAGCCAGGGGTGGGCAAACTACGGCCCGCAGGCCGGATTCAGCCCCTCGGGGCTTTGGATCCGACCCGCGGGATTGCCCCCCGTGGTGCCGCAGGCCCCACGCCACTCTCAGAAGTGGCCGGCACCATGTCCCTGGACCCCCCCGGGGGGGCAGAGGGCTCAGTGTATTGCCCTTGCCTCCAGGCACCACCCTCCACAGCTCCGATGGGCTGGGAACAGGGAACCGTGGCCAATGGGAGCTTTGGGGAGGTACCTGGAGGCGTGGCAAGGAAAGCGCGCAGAGCCCTGTGCCCGCCCCTTCCCCAGGGGCCGCGCAGGGACGTGGTTCTGGCCGCTTCCCGGAGCGGAGCGGTGCAGCGCGGCGTGGGGCCAGGGCGGGCAGGGAACCTGCCCTGCCCCCGGTGCATGCCACTGCCACCCCGGAGCAGCTTTAGGTAAACAGCGCCAGGCCGGAGCCCAAACCCCTCCTGCACCCCGCCCCCCAACTCCCTGCCTGCACCTTACACCCCTCCTACACCCCAACCCCTGCTCTGAGCCCCCTGCTGTGCCCCACGCCCCTCCTGCACCCCAACCCTCTGCCTTGAGCTCCCTGCTGCATATCCCCATATCCCTCCTGCACACCTGCCCTGAGCCCCCTCCTGCATTCCGCACCCCTCCTGCACCCCAACCCCCTTCCCTGAGCCCCCTCATACACCCCACACTCCTCCTCTGCCCTAATCCCTTGCCCTGAGCCCGTTCCTGCACACCATACCCCCTCCCACACCCCAACCCCCTGCCCTGGCCCTACATACAATTTCCCGACCCAGATGTGAACCTCGGCCCAAAAAGTTTGCCCACCCCTGGACTAAGCTAAACCAATGCCCATGTCAACAAGAGGGTATGTCCTAAGCCCTGCCCCTGCACAGCATTAGGCACCTAGATCTAGGTTGCAGGAGGCGTCAAACTCTGCTTGCAATCCAGAGCCAGGAATCCCTCTCCTGGAGTCAGACAGTTTAGGGGCTTTAGTGAGTCTTGCAAGCAATGCTGGAGGAGGTGCTACTGCCCTCCCTCCTTATAGCTTTTAGCCCAGTGGTTAAAGCACTCACCTGGAAGGTGAGAGACCCAAGTTCAGTTCCCCCTCTACCCGAAGGAGATAAAGGATTTGAATAGGGGTCTCCCACAGCTCAGAAGAGTGCTCTAGCTGCTGAGCTAGGGATAGTCTGATGTGGGGCTCCCTCAGTCTCTCCCGTTGAAGCTGTTTCACTCTGGATACATGATTAACGAGTCATTGGGCCAGAGAGAAAACGTGAGAATGATTCTACAGTTCAGTGATTCAGGCACTCCTCCTCCTCCCCGGTGGGTCCAGCCCCCCTGCTTCAGTAACTCTCTCATTATTTAATCCCAAGTGGAACAGCTTGAACAGGGAAAACTGAGATAGGTGCCAAGTGTGAGGCAGCCAGGCACATGCCCAGTGGCAAAAACACAGGCACCCAGGAAATTTTAGGCACTGAGTGAATTTAGGCATCTACAAGGTTATGTGGTGGCTAAGGAGGAGGTTTGTGGATTGGCTAAACCCAAATTTAGATGCCTAAGTAGATTTGTGGATCTGGGCCTACAGCCTTAACGGTGATCCCCTGGAAGAGCAAGCACACTTTTTTTCAGAATAAAGCACAAATTCAATGCTTTCCTGATGTACGATTTAGCCAGCTACTAATGAGAGCAAACCCTGTGGTTGGAAAATAGTTGTAAAAATTAAAGATGTCTTTAAAAATAGTGCTTTTGCTTAGTTTTATTGCTGTCAGTGCTTTGTTAAGGATAAGGAATTTGTTTAGTAAGAATCCATAATTTTTCTATTTTTTAACTTTTCATTTTTTGAAGACCAGCCGAAAAAATCTTCTCTGAAAATGGTTGTCCTCTCTCCACAATGACAGGATGGAAAGCTGTTTTAGATTTGTGTAAGAAAAGTGAAATTGCACCAGAATGTATTGTGATAGAATCTTATGACAGCCCCATTCCTACAGTAGCAATGCAACCCGTCTCTTTGTACTTGCTGCTGACTACTTTATGGAAGGGAATGCTGATGATGGTACAAACAACTGGTAACACTGTCAGCCTCTAATCTCGAGGTGGAATCTCATCTAGGTCTCATCTCCCTTCACACCTTCCTGAGGTCTGTAGGAAGGGAGTCCTGTTCCTGCAGGTATCAGTAAACCTAGGTGAGCAGGGATGCAGAGATTAGGTGAAAAAGAAAAGGAGTACTTGTGGCACCTTAGAGACTAACACATTTATTTGAGCATAAGCTTTCGTGAGCTACAGCTCACTTCATCTGTAGCTCACGAAAGCTTATGCTCAAATAAATGTGTTAGTCTCTAAGGTGCCACAAGTACTCCTTTACTTTTTTGCGAATACAGACTAACACGGCTGCTGCTATGAAACCAGAGATTAGGTGGTTTGGGGAGGGTCTTCTGAGATCTGCAGACAAGGAGATCCAAGTAAGTCTTAGGACAAGTAAATAGGGGTTTTTTTCTGGCACTCTGGTGAATTCAACCTGGAATGAGAGAGTCAAACTAGATTCTTTCTAGTCCATATTTCACTACTTAGGAATAGTTTTCAGAATAGCATCCGTTTTAGTCTGTATTCACAAAAAGAAAAGGAGTACTTGTGGCACCTTAAAGACTAACAAATTTATTTGAGCATAAGCTTTCGTGAGCTACAGCTCACTTCATTGGATGCACTGAATGCTTATGCTCAAATAAATTTATTAGTCTCTAAGGTGTCACAAGTACTCCTTTTCTTTTTACTTAGGAATAAAGGTTCTGGGAGCCAAATTCTGTCCTTGTGCAGTCACATTTTTTACTGGGATGCCAGTGAAGTTGAATTTGGCCCAGTACCTGGATCATATGGCCTGATTAGCACAGCTGATGAGCACTCTCCTTCTATTGGATTCAAAAGGACTTATGAGTGCTCAGAAAGGCTGGTGAGTAGCAAGGTGGCATTTTCATAAAATCACCTTTCAGAGTAGATCCATGTGTTAAACAGACAAGATCCAGTGTCCTTGAAAGTGTCTGTACCAACAGAGGAGGATTGAGGGGGAAAGAAGAGTATGTGAGACAAAGTGTGAGAATTGTTTCTGCACAGAATTATTTTACTAGTTTTCCCCATGAGGAGGTAGCAGCTTTTTCATACTCAGACCACTTGTTTGTGTGTCTTGGAGGACATCTCTCCATTCTTGTAACAGCTCCTTAAGTGTGGACAAAACAACCAAAACAGCATCAACACAGGCAAAGCTGAATTTAAAAATTAACCCAGATAGAGGAAAGTTCATGCATCACTGACAAACATCTAAACTGTGTGAATGTCACATGAAAAAAAAAAAAAGATCCCCGGTGGCAGACCTAGGCAGGCAATGGGCAACTAAACATTTGTTTCAATCTGCAGTGGACTGTTTAAAGGGTATAAATATGGCTGGATGGAGCTAGAATATCCAGCAAGTCATCAGTCCTCAATGAAACATGCACTACAATGAAAAACAACAACAGAAACAGATGCCCATATTACACTAACTCTTTTATCAGTAAAGTTTATCCTGGACTTTGCTACTACTAGAGAGGCACGACTTAGTTGCTGTTATATGACTGTAAATTTGAACTACATGGGCAGTTTGCCACTTTGCATGAAAAATCCCCCTGACAAAGATGTACTTGTGTCAATACAGTATATTTGCTTATTCCCATTCTATTTATAATATGGGCTATGAATGGTGTAGCCAGTTTACAGCCCCCAGGAGACTTTTTGGTGGTTAAAAGGGATATTTTTGGATGAGAATTTAGACTCATAAAAGGATACTGTGGCCCTCAGGCCTGCACTCTCTCTTGTCATTTATTCCTTCACAAGTCTCCCAATTCCAGCCTGATTTCAGCAAGTCACGGTCATCCCTGAAGTCTTCTATAATTTTTTTAAAAATATGTTTCTTTATACCTAGTGTGACTGCATTCGCATCTGGGGGGTGGGGAGTACAGTTTCGCCTACCCTGACATCTATTTCCACTGCTTGATCATATGGCGCTGCGGAGAATAGTGACATTCTTAAACTAGTTTTCTTCTTCCTTAAAACATAAAGCTCACAAAAAAAAACTTGTTCAACCCTGAAGTCTTTGAAAACTAGACAGAATGAGCACACTTGAACGGGCTGTACTGTCTCTGAGTATATTTACACTGCAACTGGGAGCATGCTTTCCAGAGTGGGCAGACAGACGGGCTAGCTCTGCTCAAGCTAGCATGCTAAAAGGAGCAGTAGCTGGGGTTAGCACGGGCAGCGGCTTGGGCTGGGTCTGGTTTGTTGTCAGGTGGCAGCCCAAGCCACTGTCCGTGTTACCTCCTCCTACGCTGCTATTTTTAGCACTCTAGCTTGAGCAGAGGTAGCGCGTGTCTGTCTGCCCATGCTGGGAAGCACGCCCCCACCTACAGTGTAGATGTACCCTCTGACTGACCAAAAGGATAGCATGTTAATTTAGTATTTGGAGGCCCTGAATGGGCATGGTGGGGCAGAAGGAGCAAAGAGTCCTAAAGGGGCAGGGAGGATGGTGCAGACTTGCACACACTGGCACAGCTACAAGTTGAACTGAAAAAATGGTCTCAAAATATCAATTTTTTTAAAATGCAAATATTTTCATAATTTCTACTTTCAAAATTTAGCTCGCACAAAATAGAACAGAGCTGCAAGGTTCCGGGCCTGGCATGCCTGGGTGTAAGAACAGCCCTTCTGTGAAAACTTTGTGAAAAATCAATTCTGCTTTGTGAATTTGCCTAGACAAACAGGATTAATATTTTGGATACTCTCTGAATTCTTGGTCACTTTTGAAGAGCTATACTATGCACACAGGGGTCATCCATCAACCCCCAAGCCAGTACTCTCCCAAGGGATATACGCGAGTTCTGTTAGTAACATACGTAACCCCCAAGGAGATCACCTAGATTCCTGGGGCTCCGTGTGTGGGTAGCTCATGGAGACGCACACTGTTCCTGATAGGAAGGGGGAGCCAAGCCCCCAGAGTCTGCTCGGCAACCAATAAGCAGGGAGATGCCCTTCCCAGGGAGCTCGGGAGGGGGCAAAAGTCCAGTCTGGATCCAGCCAAGGAAAGGGCAGGACTGTTGGAGGGTGGGGGAGAGGATCCTGGTGAGTCCCAGGCCTGCATATAGGATTCCCCCTGAGAACTGGCCTCTTAGGACTAGGGTTGCCAGGTGTCCGGTTTTTGACCAGAATGTCCAATGGAAAAGGGAAACTAGCAGCATCTGGTCAGCACAGCTGCCTGGAAACTAAAAGTCCAGTTACCTGCAGTAACGGGCTTCCACAACCAGCGAGCAGGAAGAGCAGCAGCTGCTGGAGCCTGGGGGATCAGCGCCACCGAGCAGCTGCTGCTGCCCCCACCCCCGGCCCCTGGGAGAGCAGTGGCTGGCTCCCAGACTGGGCTCCAAAGTCGGTACCAACGTTGTCACTGGGGGTGGGGGTAACCTGTCTGCCCCCCTCGTGTGCGCTCTCCCCAGATTTCCCCAGCCCAGCCCCTCACCCTGGGGACTGAACCCTGCCGTACCCCGCTGTGCCCTGAGCGGGCAGGCTCCGCGTCAGCTCTTCCCAGCCCGACTCTGCAAGGAGCAGGTGAGTGCCGGGCGGATGGGGGAAATCAGCGGAGTGGAGAGCGAGTAACCGGGGCGGGGGAGCCAAAGGGGAGGCCTCGGGAGCAGGGGCAGGGCAGGAGTGTTCGGTTTTCAGGGATTAGAAAGTTGGCAACCCTACTGAGGACTTGGAAGCAAGATCCCTCATCTTGAGCCTTTCCCTTGCCAGGGTGACTCCCAGTTTGTAGAGTTTGCTGAGAAAACTTACCCCAGCCCAGCAGAGTGAGCCCCCACAGCTCTCCAAGTGAGATCAGTCAGCAAGTGGCGAGCTCTGCTCTGCCTGCTAGTCCAGGGCTGCCGCCTGCTACCAGTATGTCTGGGCACTGGGGTGGGAGACTAACGTTAGGATTTTAGTAGAGTTTTGTAACCTGCACCCTGAGCCCTGCACCCATTTCTGGGGAGGGGAAATCCTGGCACCAGCAGCAGCCTGACTCGTGCGTGGAAAGAACGCCTGCCAGCAGCAATCGTCAGCCCTTTGCAGAAACCGAGAGGTCCAGAGGATCCATCACAGAGTTGTGAGGGAGGGATAGCTCAGTGGTTTGAGCATTGGCCTGCTAAACCCACTGTTGTGAGTTCAATCCTTGAGGGGGCCATTTAGGGATCTGGGGAGTTGGGGATTGGTCCTGCTTTGAGCGGAGGGTTGGACTAGATGACCTCCTGAGGTCCCTTCCAACCCTGATATTCTAGGAGTCACCATCTCTTAGTTAGCTAGTCAGGGAGGTTGTTTAGGAGACCCCTCCTCCCTGAACTGTGTCCTCGGGTCAGGGGTTGGGGATTTTACTACCTGCTGCCTGTTAAACCTGTGGAGGCACTGCCCACCTTATCCCCCTTGTGAGTCCTTTGGGTTGCACTGAACCCAGTCAGCCACATCATTAACTGCTGCACAGAAGATAGCGTAGTCACCGGTCATCAAGGGGCCCAACACAGTACACGTACCAATAAGACACTAATTTCACATTTGCTATATCAGATCACCTGACTGGGGACATTTGCAGTTGGTATCAACGTGGGCATCAGTGACCCTGAGAACAGTGTTATACCCTGTTCTATTTCTCTCCTGTTTGGTGTAATTACTGTGTTAAAGATATTGTATGTGTTTGTGTTATTTCTTGCAAGTCTCCAACTATCTGGCAAGTAAGTGGGGGTTACCCTGTGGTTAGAATTTTCCTCCCAAGCTGCCTGGTCACCCTGTCAGGAAGGAGCGAGGGGGTGGAGGCACCCAAAATAAATTCATATTGGAAGAAAAAGAAGTTACAGTTTGCTGAGTGGGTGGTGGGATCCAGAAGAACCCAGGCCTCTCCGTCAAAACCCATAAGGAGACTGGTGCTAAAGGAGATAACCAGGTGGATAGGGGGGTATGTAAGGTGTTATCTATGGAGTTGTCTGATCCAGCACCCATTGAAGTCAATGATAAAATGATTTCAATGGTTCAGGATCAGGCCACATTATACAAGTCACATTTTGTTTCATTTTAAACAAACTATGAAACACCTTCCTCTATCCTTCTGCCCATCCCGGTGCCACCTGTAACTGGATCACCACTCTTCCTTCCCTTTCAGCTAGGACACTGGCCTTGACAGATAAGGAAAAAGGATGTTACCTGTGCAAGGTGAGCAACTGCTTTTACTTGGTTAGACTTGATGAGTTAATGCCCTAAGTGCTGAAAGTGCCAAATTCTGCTCTGTAACAGCCACAGCGCATCTGCAAACCAGGTCAGAGTTTGCAGCATTGCCTCTACTGCTGGGAGAGCTGGCTTGTTTCTGGAGAAGCAGTTTCTCTCTCTTTTGTTTGTATTAGTTCAAGTTTCTAATGCTGCTCTCTCTCAAAGCTGGCTGGGTTCATCATCTTATCTGTATGCCCATTTACTTCTGTTTAAAAACTGATCAGTATAATAGAGCTAAACCCCTGCCTCAGCTAATTTATCAATGTAAAAATGCAGCACCACAGGGAAAATTTTAAATTGACAAGAGCCAAGAAAGGCAGAGTTAAGGCTAAAGCATCATCCTTAACAGGTTATGTTGTGCCAGAGTACTATAAATACAGGCAGATTCGCAGACTTTTAAAAAAATGGGGACAGCACACTTAAGAGTCAGTTCAGGTATGGTAAAGTTCCCACGAGACAGACACTTATACAATAAGATGGTTAAACATGTGCCTTAACGTTAGGCATGTGCATAAATACCTATCTGAATGACAGCCTAAGAAAAATGCTAAAAATCCATGATACTTTGAATGTAAAAAATAGTAATAATAACTGGAACATACAAGGCTCAGACAGAACTTCACAAACTTTGTTCCTGCTGCCAAGGAATTCAAAGTTAAATGTTGCTTTAATTTCAGTGGGAGCAGGGTTGGACCCACTAGGTCTGAAAATACCCCTCTGCGGTAAGTATTAGCCGGGGACACAGACAAGGTAAGTGACTTGCCCAAACTCGCACTGCAAATCAAGGACAGAGCCAAAGACAGAAGACGTAGCTCTCAGACACCTGCTTTAATCATTAAACAACATATCCTTCACTATACGCTCACAAGGCCTTTTTAACAGAAACAAATAAATAAGTAGAAAAAATTCCCTTCCCCACTTCCAAAAATACATGAGCAGCACACACAGAAATGGTGACCATCTCTTTGTTCTGTGTTTGTACAGCTCCTAGCACAATGGGGTCCTGGCCATGACTGTGGCTCCTAGGTGCTACTGCAATACAAATAATAAATACGAAGAAGACACAGTTTATATACAGATATGGATAATACCACAACTGGCACACAGAAGCACAAAAATTAATATTTTCAAGATAAAGCCCTGGTAAACAGCAAGCTTGCAAAATGTTCAGACCTTGTGAGTTAAGCGTCAGCCCAAATCACATTTATTTTTAAATAACAACATTATAATGGCCCAGAAATGTATTTGAAAGCAAAACCCTGAGTCAAGAAGTCCCAATCTGTCACCAAAAACCCGCCGTGTCGAGGACCCCAAAATAGGATCAGAGTAAATAAACAAGAAACCATAATGGTCTCTTTAACTGAGTGCCACTCCGTGCAGATACAGCATGAGACGAGCCCTAGCATTATGAGGCATATCTACACTGCAATTAGACACCTGTGGTTGGCCTGTGTCAGCTGATTTGGGCTCACAGGGCTCAGGCTAAGGGGCTGTTTAATTGTGGTGTAGATGTTTAGACTCGGGCCATGAGGGGGAAGGGGAAGGGTCTGAGCTATCCCCCATTCTTGGAAAGCTTTCTGTATGGCATGAGAGGGTTATATAACTGACAGCAACATTAGCTAATAGATTTCAGAGGGGAAAAAATGAAATGATCCTCCTGGGGATTTTAACAGATAATTCCTGTGGGTGTGGTGGGTGTCTGTGTGAATATTTGTGTTTCTGAGATGCATTCGAACTGTATTTTTCCTGGCAGTGAGCCACATGCTTACAAGACATTACACCGAAGAAATTAATTTGTTGCCAGCAGACAGAGAACAGAGTGGCATTATTTTTCCTCCATAAATTACAGAAACAGCCTCCCTGTCTAAATATCACAAAAAAATGTATAACACAACAAGATGTAAACACAGCCAGACCATATTGGGGACCCAGTGCTGCGCTCCCTCAGTTCCTATTGAAATCAAAGGTACTCAGTACCTTGTAGGGTCAGATCCAACATCAGAAATAAATCAGAGCCCACAAGCAGTACTTACAGGTGTGAATTTACAAATAGCTTCAATATTGAATTCCAAATTATCTCTACCTTTGCATTCAACCCCCTCCCCAAAAACCACTTCCTCAGCAGAACATCTTAAGAGTAATCCAGAGTCAACAATCCAACTAGTTATAGTAGAACACTGTCCTGCTAGGAGACTGTGCATCCGGGGTCTGACCTGCAGCATCCTGTCCTGAATCAGATCATGGGCTCCTCTAGGTGTGAACTCAGCCATGCACTGTGTCAGTGCTTGGCAAGAAATAACAACAGGCAACATACAAAATACTATGCGAGCTTCCAAACACTGATGTCATCCATGTGCCCCTTCATGCTCAAAGAGAATAACCTCATCTCCCAGCAATGAAAGCACTGGACTTTGTACTCTTAAAAAAGACAGATGGGATCAATGAGAACCAGGCAGATTTTCCAAGAATCCCCAGAGAAAGCATCAGCCCAGTGACAGAAAAGGCAGCAAAATACCAACATTTGAAATTAGTAAAGAAGAAGTATTGAAAACAAGCACATATACCAGAATTATGATCATACTTATCCTTCTGAATTTTCAGGTTATTGGGTGGGGCATCTCTGCTCCAAAGGGACAGCAAGGAACAAAAATCAGGTAATTGGTGAATAGGGAATCTATTCGCACTTGCGTGCAACACTTTCAAATTGCTGGCTCCACAGAGATGCCCACAGATACCCTAGTGGGTATCATTCATTTGAAGGGAAGGATTTCAGGAACAATTGCACACTGAAAGAGCTACTGGTCCACCAAAGGAAAAAACTCAGTTCAACTGAGTTCAATCTTCACAAGGAGGAAGATCCTTCCATATCCAGTTTTGTTGGCCCCAGAAACAAATGCAAAAATGGGCCGTTAGAGATGTATTGTGGGACTTTAGATTCAGTGCCCTAAACAGTCATTACCAGAGAAGGGCCAGATTTTTGCCCGGGCAGGAATTAACATACAGAAACTACAGTACTAGTTGTTGCTACCAAGCTGAGTTCACTAACAATTCACAGCTCTTGCTATTCATTAATATATTTAAAGGGCATTCCCTAAAGAGAGAGAGAGAGAGAGAGAGATATTGGCCCCGCTGAGAGAGACATGAAAGAGCCCATTAGCAGATACTGAGTTGTTGGGGTTTTTTTTCCCATTAACTATTTACAGTTTCCTAGAAAGTTAGAGTTACTATAATTAATAATCAGAATCCTACTAAAAGCAAAAGAGTTTTCTTTTTAGTCATTCCTTTGGGACTGTCAGCTTAGTGATCATCAGTGAGAGGGAGTCTGTTTTAGAGGTTCCAAATCTAAGAATCAGGACTTGTAGGTCCTGGTCCCTGTTCTGCCACTCAATTGTGAGACCTTGGCCAACTCACTTAGCTTTCCTGTGCCTTGTTTCTCCCATCTGTAAAACCACTAGAGCAATATGGAGCTAGGTGAATAATTTCTAACTCATAACTTATTATATAACTGTGACAGGGTGTCCCTGGCCCTTCATGGCCCCCTACTATACCCCAGCCAGGAAAGAGCAGTGGAGGTGGGTCCTCCAGGCCTGCCTAGAGAGATCTCTGGGAAGCAGCCAATCACAGCCCAGCAAGGTCAGCTAAAAGGATCTGCAAGGGCTGAGCAGTGAGGATGCTCACGATCACGCCTTTGAAATTTGTTTTCTGTAAAAATTCTTGAATATCTGATTAAAATGTTTGTTCTGTAGCCATTCTGCTAGTAAACTCTCCTAAAATATTCACAAGAGGCGAGTACAGAAGGGTGTGAACAGGGGCAGGGGCAATTCACTTATAAATTCAAACAAATATTCACCCCGTTTGCTGTATCCGCCTGGCTCCAATAATTATCTGCAGCACAGTAGTTGTGCAATGTAATTAACATGCAAAATGACTTGAGGATCTTAGATGACAGAGGCTATGTAAGGGCAAAATATGCTTATTACTCATTCCAATATCTAACCCCTATATTGGTGCAAAATTACTGGAAGATTGGTTTGGCTGGAAGAACATTAGGAGTCATGCAACTGCTCCAGAATTAGAGGACTTGATACTCGAAGGAGAATCTGCAAGGGTCAGCAAAATTTCAGTACTTCAGACATTGCAACAATAAATAAATTTACACCAGCTCCACTGCAAATGCTCCAATTTTGCTGTATCCTGTATGTCATAGTATGTTTGAAGAGGCAAACAGGCAAGCAACAAAAGGCAAAGAGAAGTGTGTTGTGGCTAAACTGTATACTAAGAAGAAAAGGAATACTTGTGGCACCTTAGAGACTAACAAATTTATTTGAGCATAAGCTTTCATGAGCTACAGCTCACTTCATCGGATGCATCCGATGAAGTGAGCTATAGCTCACGAAAGCTTATGCTCAAATAAATTTGTTAGTCTCTAAGGTGCCACAAGTACTCCTTTTCTTTTGCGAATACAGACTAACACGGCTGCTACTCTGAAACCTGTATACTAAGAGTAAGGGGTAGAACTAGAAAACACATGCTAAGATGTGATAACTAAAAGGCTAACTTTCACTAGCATTTGTTAACTCCAGCTGCCAAATACAATTAACTTTGATGTCTAGGTTAGCAATAGACAACACAGTAACTTACAATGTAACAAATGTACCTTCCTATGGACTTCATTCAGCATTATATAAGGACCATCACTGTTTTGCTTCTAGTACAACACAGCTGAAGGCTAGAATGGTTCTTTCCTTTACTGTTCACTACAGTTTAGAGATTGGTGATTGTTTTGCTTTATGGTGTATAGCTAAGGGCTAATGCCAAAAGCTGGTAGTGCAGGGTGGCTTCTGTTCACAGTATGGCCACAGACTCACTGTGTGAATTTGGGCAAGTCCCTTAACTCCTCGTGCCCCAGTTAATCTAAAATGGCTACACTGTGTAATTTTTATGTGCCTCACAGTGGTGTTGAGATTTCATTCATTAAAACTCATAAGAGCCTGAGAGGCTAGCAGGAAAGGGGCTGGAGAACAGCCTACTACTGAGGACATTTTTGCAAAGATATAAAATAATGACCGTTCCAGAGTAATTACCCTTTGGAGTAATGGGACCACTCACACATGAACACAATACACAAGTCACATTTTATTCAAGGAGTACAGTCCTCCACCAGCGAAGAATACTTTGCTAAGATGTCCATCCACTTTCCTATTACCTGAAGCCTCATTTCACCAACATTTCTGTCCTGCTAAACCTACCTGACCAGTTTTTCTTGCAGGCTGACAGGCCAATGCAGATGGAGAAATGATGGCAACAAAAATCATTTTCCTCAGACTCCAGGACAAACATGAAAAGCTTTCCTAAGAACACAAGTCCAGCATTCCAAGCAACAAAGGCACCTGAACCCTACTGGCACCTGGCCTAGTTACTCTGACTCTCCTATAAATTTTAGTGTCAAAATTCCCTGCTCCACATTCTTGCTTCTGTGGTAACTAAAATAAATAAATAAATACATCAAAACATAACGTTTATTTTAACTTAACAATTTGGCCAAGATAGGGGGGAAAAAGAAACCTACATTTCAGTAGTTTCATTGGAAATAAATCAAACCAAATCTTAAACACTAATCCAAAGAAAACTTGGGTTTTAAGCTGTACCATGTTCTTCAAACAAACTGACGATACTGTGAATGGAATGCAGATGTGCATTTGCCTGCCTGTTTCAAAGAAGTCAAAAATATTTTTATTTTCACGTACATACAAGTTAACCTCTGGGAAGGAGTTTTGCTCTCCCCTTGGCCTTTGCATTGCGTTTACAGTGAGATTTATATCGGTCAGTAATAAAGTCACTTTATGGTGACATTTGTTATAGTAGTGTTCTAAAATGAACAGCAAATGAGGGCATATCTCCCGTTTTTTCCTGTAAAAGTAGGTAGCTAACTGGTGTGAAATTTCACACAGGGCTTACTTTGGTGCCCTTTCATTTGCTATATAGTTTGGTTTGGTTTTTCTTTCATACGTTCGAATAGGAAGTCTCTGAACATGGACTCTGGATGAAGTTTCTCTTTGGCTCCCCTCGGGCTCGTCTGGATGAACAGTTAGTGTGCTGCAAGCTGGAGTATAGCTCTGCAGAGCACTAGTGTGACACACATTAACTGTCCGTGTGGAACCTGCTACCACACATTTTGAAACAGGGGTAGGTCAATGCACATGAAGGAACTTTCGGAGCGCGGTAGCAAGGTCCGCACAATATGCTGCACACTAATATGCTGTAGATTTATACCCCAGCTTGCTGCACATTAGGGCTATGTCTACACAGGGATAAAAAACCTGAGGCTAGCCCAGGTCAGGTGACTCAGGCTCAAACTCAGGGGCTGAAAAAACTCAGGGGCTGAAAAACTGCGATGTAGACATTCGGGCTCAGGCTAGAGCCCGAGCTCTAGGACCCTGCAAGGGTGGAGGGTCCCAGCGCTCAGGCTCCAGCCTGAGCCTGAACAGCTACACAGCAAGTTTTAGCCCTGCAGCCCGAGCCAGAGTCAACTGACCCAGGCCAGCCATGGCTGTGCCGTGGGGTTTTTATCCCCACGTAGATGTGTTCCAACTATTCATCTAGACAAGTCCCTAGTTTCCATTGTTGAATGGAATCTCCTAAAAATGACAGTCCACCTATACAAAGCTTGGTGCAGAGGTGGATCCTGAGTAGACCTGGTACAAGGTTTTGTTTTGTTTTTTAAATATCATACTTAGGATCATTTTCAGCTGTTATTCATGATGTAACTTGAAAGTTAATATCCTGTGCACGCAAACCTGATAGATAGAGATCGGCACATGCAAATGACATTGATTACTTCGGATGGAACGTGCAGAACCATGACCGATATGGGAAAGTGGGGCTGTGTGTGCATACCTCTCAATGAGGCTGGGCATACGCACACGCAAGCCTGATTGACACAGCCAGATCGACACAGCCAGATCCATATCAAACTTTCTCCATCTGGGGAAGTAGTTGGGGTTGCTACAAACACAATATACTTGGCACAAACCCACAAAAGGAAGAAAATGAGAAGTTTAGTCACCTAAGGTACATATCTTCTACTTTTCCAAACACAAGCACAAACCTTATCTCTACCATAGCTATCATACACCAAAAGACCACCACCTCACCTTAATTCTGCCCTTCCTCAGTATGCCAGCCTTCCATCACCCCTTTTTACTGCCCTTCTGCTCATACCCTTTCCCCAGACTGCCATCTCTCAACATAAGTAACTACTATGCCAAACATCCCCCCTATTAGTGTTGGGGTGGAGGGGGAATAACTTGGGAAAGGAGTGCATGCAGAAGGGCAAAAGATGAGTTAAGGTTGAGGTAGGGTTCTGTTGGTGTATGAAAGCTGTAGTAATGGTAGGGTAGGTACTTGTGGGTGGAGAAGTAGAGGGTATATATTATGTTAGGTGGCTTAACTTTTCATTTCCTACACTTTGTGGGTTTCTGTTAGGTATGCTGTTTGTGTAGCAACCCAAACTGCTTCACAATATTTTGTGTATTAATCAATCTGTAAACCTATAAAATAATAATATACTCAGAGACATTGAATATATGATGCTGTAGGGTGGCATTTTTTTCATCAGTATGAGCTTGTTATGGACTCAACTCACACACCTGAAAATCTGACTCAAAACCTTTATACTACACTGCACCACCAAGAAATCCATATAGGTCAGAAACTATTTTACGAGTGTTTTAGAGAAAGTTTTCAGTACTTTATCAGAACTATTTCTTATATGTCTGCCATAAACTCAGGGACCTTGGCCAACATGAGGCAAAATGGGGGCTGTGCAGGGCTGAGAGAAAGAGAATTACAACTAATAAGTATAAAACACCTTCTAAAAACTACCTAAAATAGCTCTTCTAGATCTAAAAGTGTCATGACTCTGTCATCTGACAGAGCCTTCCAGGGTCAGAAGCAAGTGCTGCATGCCCATTGGGAAGTCTATTTCTACCACACTATTTAGGGGATGCAGGGTATCAGACTTAAAAGCCTTGGTGTTTTTTGTACAACAAAAAGCTGTTATGGGCCAATACTGAATCTTGCTGGTGCCAGCCTGTATGCTGGGATAATCTGGAGGGAGAAGAAAACACATTACTCTGTCAGGTTAGTTTCTAAAAAAAAAGTAGCTATCTGGAAATTTCAGAATAAATCTCAGGGAGAGGGATTAATGGGCAGGTGATGTCATCATACGTAAGTGAAAAATTGCATCTAGAAACCTTTTTCATTTAAAGTTATTGCAGCCAATCATCTGATCTCTAGGAACAGCTAAAATACACTCTACTTGCAAGATTCTAATCAATACTGAGCTACCTTTGGAATAAAAAATTGTATTATCCATTACTTTTAAATCTCTGTGGTTTATAATGTTCTCTTCAACACTTTAAGACAATCATTTTCCTGGAAACCTTTGACACACTGGTAGTCCCTGTTCACGTGAATTATTTTATTGAAGTCAATGGGACTTACTCACTGACTAAGGGTTAAAAGATGGATTTTTTTCTTGCTTTGTCAGTGGTGTTTTTTATTTGTTTCCATCACTCTTTCAAAATGAGGTAAGTGACACAGTTAACTGAAAACCAGAGGTCATAAGTCTATTGGAGTAATTTTTCTTATTCAGAAGATGCAGCCATAGGGAACCAAGTGAGGTCTGAATATCAAATCAACCATAACACAAACAAAGGAAAAAGTGAAACAATCTGCTGTCCCAGAACACTCAGGCTCATGTTACATTCAAGCCTGATGTGAAAGAATAAACAGCAGGCGTCAAAATTCCACAATCATTTAGAGTGACCCAACTCTTGGCTGGATCAGACAGAAGAGCTAAGGTGTATGGGAAAAGAAGGGAACCAGCCTGTTTCAGGAAAACTCAATTCCAAAACACAGATAGTAGGAGACAGCAAAGGAGTAAGAGAACTCTATTTATATACCCAAGGGATCAGATGTCTCCTGGAAAGCAAAATAAAAGGTTAACAGAAATGAAGTTAATAACGCTAAACAGTTTTAAGAAGGAGATTTGTGCCAAAGTCTTCCATTTTGCACACAAAGTTGCTCCTCAGAGATCACTGTGCACCAGCCTCATTGCAGATGTCAGCAGTGCCCACAGCTCTGGGAATATGACCATGGTTATGGTCTTGAGGTAGACCAGAAAGGAGAACTCCCATATTGGGGTTTAGATATGTCAGCCCATAACTACCTGGAAGGCCAGTACTTTTTTTTTTTTTAAACTTTTGTGTTGTGGGGTTGATGTTTCTTCGACAGCGATTGAGTGGCAGAGTTTTGAAAAGGACAGATAAAGGGATTTACCATCCTCTCCAAAGGGAAGCTTCCCACCATTCTGCTCTGCAGAATGGAGCAGATGGGCATCAGTAACCCACAACAGGCCTGGGGAAATTCCCATGGAGAAATAAGACCTCTGTGCTTTATCTTACCATGGCACCACCTCCAGCCCCTCTGCAGGGTGCTGTATTTACATGTTTTGAAGCTTACATGTATGGCTTGGATGAAGAGAGGAGGACTCAAGGCACACAGTCTGTGGTATGGTGACAATTCTAGCACCAAGGAATGCTGCTCAGGCTAGCAGTAAATCATTGGTCCACAGATAAGAGGAGAGTGGAGAAACCAGTGGTAGCACAGAAGTGAGCAATGTTGTGAAGTTTGGCCAGCAATTAGCTGGGCCAGATCTCAACAGCCAGTCAAGAACCATAAAGATATTTTATTAGTAGCTGTAGTAGTAATTAATATTTATATGACAGAAGCCCCTTGAGATTCCAATCAAGATACCTCATAAAAATATGCTCCTTGGTTCATACAGTTTACAATCTAAGACGATATTCATTTGCAAACAGTGGGGCAAGAGATGTAATCATTACAGCAGCTAGATGCTATGGTTACTGCAGTTCATAGATGCATTCTAGACAGGGCCTGTATTACATGATGCTGTGCCCATGGAACTTCCCTTCTGACACAGGATTGTGCCAAATGGTTATGGAGATAACCTTCAAACCACGAACTGACTGATAAGCTGATGCAGTAGTGCCTGTCTACATTTACAGAGAGCTTGAGTAATAACTCTAAGAGGTGTGAGCGGCTCCGTTCAGCTGAGTAGGTCCCTGTAGCCTCTATGACACCGTGGCTGCAGAATATGACATTTTTCCAACATACCTTCCAAATTAATATTTTGCTGTGGAATTTTTTATTTTGCTGCAGCCAGGTGCCCAACATTGTGTTTTCTATTACCTGGCTTATCAGTGACCTGCCTGCAGCTGCCTCTTGCTCTCCAGCTTTCCCCAGGGGAGTTTCATAGATTCATAGATACTAAGGTCAGAAGGGACCATTCCGATCATCTAGTCCGACCTCCTGCACAGCGCAGGCCACAGAATCTCACCCTCCCACTCCTACGAAAAACCTCACCTATGTCTGAGCTATTGAAGTCCTCAAATCGTGGTTTAAAGACTTCAAGGAGCAGAGAAGCCTCCCTCAGGTGACCCCTTGCCCCATGCTACAGAGGAAGGCAAAAAACCTCCATGGCCTCTCCAGTCTGCCCTGGAGGAAAATTCCTTCCCGACCCCAAATATGGCGATCAGCTAAACCCTGAGCATATGGGCAAGATTCACCAGCCAGGTACTACAGAAAATTCTTTCCTGGGTAACTCAGATCCCACCCATCTAATATCCCATCTCATGGGATTAGGCCTATTTACTCTGAATATTTAAAGATCAATTAATTACCAAAATCACATTATCCCATCATACCATCTCCTCCATAAACTTATCGAGTAGAATCTTAAAGCCAGATAAATCTTTTGCCCCCACTGCTTCCCTTGGAAGGCTATTCCAAAACTTCACTCCTCTGATGGTTAAAAACCTTCGCCTAATTTCAAGTCTAAACTTCCTGGTGGCCAGTTTATACCCATTTGTTCTTGTGTCCACATTGGTGCTGAGCTTAAATAATTCCTCTCCCTCTCCTTTATTTATCCCTCTGATATATTTATAGAGAGCAATCATATCTCCCCTCAAGCTTCTTTTAGTTAGGCTAAACAAGCCAAGCTCCTTAAGTCTCCTTTCATAAGACAAGTTTTCCATTCCTCGGATCATCCTAGTAGCCCTTCTCTGTACCTGCTCCAGTTTGAACTCATCCTTTTTAAACATGGGAGACCAGAACTGCACACAGTATTCTAGGTGAGGCCTCACCAGTGTCTTGTATAATGGTACTAAAACCTCCTTATCCCTACTAGAAATGCCTCTCCTGATGCATCCCAAAACCGCATTAGCTTTTTTCACAGCCATATTACATTGGCAGCTCATAGTCATCCTATGATCAACCAATACTCCAAGGTCCTTCTCCTCTTCCGTTACTTCTAATTGATGCGTCCCCAACTTATAACTAAAATTCTTGTTATTAATCCCTAAATGCATAACCTTACACTTCTCACTATTAAATTTCATCCTATTACTATTACTCCAGTTTACAAGGTCATCCAGATCCTCCTGTATAATATCCCGATCCTTCTCTGAATTGGCAATACCTCCCAGCTTTGTATCATCTGCAAACTTTATTAGCACACTCCCACTTTTTGTGCCAAGGTCAGTAATAAAAAGATTAAATAAGATTGGTCCCAAAACCGATCCCTGAGGAACTCCACTGGTAACCTCCCTCCAACCTGACAGTTTGCCTTTCAGTAGGACCCGTTGCAGTCTCCCCTTTAACCAATTCCTTATCCACCTTTTGATGTTCATATTGATCCCCATCTTCTCCAATTTAACTAATAATTCCCCATGTGGCACGGTATCAAAAACCTTACTGAAATCTAGATAAATTAGATCCACTAATTAATTGAGTAACACTGCAATGTTCCATGGAACCAGTCAAATTTGCAGCCAGAAGAGTAGGCTGGTGAGCTGGTGCTTGCTTGGAGACCAGTACAGCAGCTTGGGCCCACTTGGGCCCACCAGTACAGCAGCTCCCCCATTTCTCTGGCACACATAGCAAAGATGGAAATTCTGAGCCTGACCACCTGGATAATATTGTGAGATCTGAGGCCTGGGGCATGGAGCTGGGCTGCCTGGAGAGCATAAGGGGAAAACCTGTTGAAAACATCCAAAACCAGGGGTCTCAAACTCGAATCACCAGGAGGGACACATAAGGACTCATATGTTGGCCCAAGGGCCGCATCACCCCCCTTGCTCCTGCTTCCCACTCCACCCCCGCCCCTGCCGGCGGGGTGCAGCAGGGAGCTCAGGGCAGGGGGTTGGGGTGCAGGAGGGAGTGCGGGTGTGGCAAAGGGGGGCCTCACGGGGAGCTTGGCGGGCCACAGGGAAGAACCCCACAGGCCGCATATTTGAGACCCCTGTCCAAAACCAAACAGTGCCTAACTTTTAGGCACCTAGAAAATCACTGTTATTCATAAAGCATCTAAGCTCTCGAACTGGGAGACTTGGACGCCTTAGGGCTTAGGCTGCAATTCACAAAAACCAGCATGCTAGGCAGGGAGACACCTGAGGTAGCCAGCGGAAGATGCCAGTCAGGAGGTGCTAAACCCCAACCCTCTCATTGCGATAGGCATAGGGTTGCCAACTTTCTGATTGCAGAAAACTGAACACCCTTGGCCCGCCCCACCCCGAAGCCCAGCCCCCAGCTCACTCCATCCCCCCTCCCTCCCTCCCTCCCAACCTCATTCACTTGCTCATTTTCACCAGGCTGGGGCAAGAGGTTGGGGTGGGGGGGGAGGGCTCTGGGGTGGGGCCAGAAATGAGGGTTTCTGGGTGCGGGAAGGGACTCTGCGCTGGGGCAGGGGTGCGAGAGAGTGTGTGGGGTGCGGGGTCCCAGTGGTGCTTACCTCAGGTGGCTCCCAGAAGCGGCCAGCATATCCTGGCAGGCACAGGAGTGGTCAGAGGACTCCATGCATTGTCCTTGCGCGCAGGCGCTGCGCCCCAGCTCCTGTTGGCTGCAGTTCCTGGTCAATGGGAGCTTTGGAGCTGGTGCCCCGGTCAGGGGCAGCGCACAGACCCTCTCTCGCCGCTCCTGTGCCTGCAGGAACACGCTGGCTGCTTCTGGGAGCTGTGCACCGCCAGCACAGGCTGGGAGTCTGCCTTAGCCCCGCTGTGCTGCTGACTGGACTTTTAAGGGCCCGGTCAGCAATGCTGACCTGAGCCGCCAGGGTCCCTTTTCAATCGGGCGTTCTGGTCGAAAACCAGATGCCAGGCAACCTCAGAGAGGAGCCTAAGTCCAAGCTGCAGGGAAGCAAAAGTGGGAAGCAAAAGTGGATGGGAATCTGGGAGGCAGTGACCATGAGTTGGTTGAGTTCAGGATCCTGACGCAGGGAAGAAAGGTAAGCAGCAGGATACGGACCCTGGACTTCAGGAAAGCAGACTTTGACTCCCTCAGGGAACAGATGGCCAGGATCCCCTGGGGGACTAACATGAAAGGGAAGGGAGTCCAGGAGAGCTGGCTGTATTTCAAGGAATCCCTGTTGAGGTTACAGGGACAAACCATCCCGATGAGTCGAAAGAATAGTAAATATGGCAGGCGACCAGCTTGGCTTAATGGTGAAATCCTAGCGGATCTTAAACATAAAAAAGAAGCTTACAAGAAGTGGAAGCTTGGACATATGACCAAGGAAGAGTATAAAAATATTGCTCGGGCATGTAGGAAAGATATCAGGAGGGCCAAATCGCACCTGGAGCTGCAGCTAGCAAGAGATGTCAAGAGTAACAAGAAGGGTTTCTTCAGGTATGTTGGCAACAAGAAGAAAGCCAAGGAAAGTGTGGGCCCCTTACTGAATGAGGGAGGCAAGCTAGTGACAGAGGATGTGGAAAAAGCTAATGTACTCAATGCTTTTTTTGCCTCTGTTTTCACTAACAAGGTCAGCTCCCAGACTGCTGTGCTGGGCAACACAAATGGGGAAGAGATGGCCAGCCCTCTGTAGAGATAGAGGTGGTTAGGGACTATTTAGAAAAGCTGGACGTGCACAAGTCCATGGGGCCGGACGAATTGCATCCGAGAGTGCTGAAGGAATTGGCGGCTGTGATTGCAGAGCCCTTAGCCATTATCTTTGAAAACTCGTGGCGAACGGGGGAAGTCCCGGATGACTGGAAAAAGGCTAATGTAGTGCCCATCTTTAAAAAAGGGAAGAAGGAGGATCCTGGGAACTACAGGCCGGTCAGCCTCACCTCAGTCCCTGGAAAAATCATGGAGCAGGTCCTCAAAGAATCAATCCTGAAGCACTTAGAGGAGAGGAAAGTGATCAGGAACAGTCAGCATGGATTCACCAAGGGAAGGTCATGCCTGACTAATCTAATCGCCTTTTATGATGAGATTACTGGTTCTGTGGATGAAGGGAAAGCAGTGGATGTATTGTTTCTTGACTTTAGCAAAGCTTTTGACACGGTCTCCCACAGCATTCTTGTCAGCAAGTTAAGGAAGTATGGGCTGGATGAATGCACTATAAGGTGGGTAGAAAGCTGGCTAGATTGTCGGGCTCAACGGGTAGTGATCAATGGCTCCATGTCTAGTTGGCAGCCGGTGTCAAGTGGAGTGCCCCAGGGGTCAGTCCTGGGGCCCGTTTTGTTCAATATCTTCATAAATGATCTGGAGGATGGTGTGGATTGCACTCTCAGCAAATTTGCGGATGATACTAACTGGGAGGAGTGGTAGATACGCTGGAGGGGAGGGATAGGATACAGAAGGACCTAGACAAATTGGAGGATTGGGCCAAAAGAAATCTAATGAGGTTCAATAAGGATAAATGCAGGGTCCTGCACTTAGGATGGAAGAATCCAATGCACCGCTACAGACTAGGGACCGAATGGCTCGGCAGCAGTTCTGCGGAAAAGGACCTAGGGGTGACAGTGGACGAGAAGCTGGATATGAGTCAGCAGTGTGCCCTTGTTGCCAAGAAGGCCAATGGCATTTTGGGTTGTATAAGTAGGGGCATAGCGAGCAGATCGAGGGACGTGATCGTTCCCCTCTATTCGACACTGGTGAGGCCTCATCTGGAGTACTGTGTCCAGTTTTGGGCCCCACACTACAGGAAGGATGTGGATAAATTGGAAAGAGTACAACGAAGGGCAACGAAAATGATTAGGGGTCTAGAGCACATGACTTATGAGGAGAGGCTGAGGGAGCTGGGATTGTTTAGTCTGCAGAAGAGAAGAATGAGGGGGGATTTGATAGCTGCTTTCAACTACCTGAAAGGGGGTTTCAAAGAGGATGGCTCTAGACTGTTCTCAATGGTAGCAGATGACAGAACGAGGAGTAATGGTCTCAAGTTGCAATGGGGGAGGTTTAGATTGGATATTAGGAAAAACTTTTTCACTAAGAGGGTGGTGAAACACTGGAATGCGTTACCTAGGGAGGTGGTAGAATCTCCTTCCTTAGAGGTTTTTAAGGTCAGGCTTGACAAAGCCCTAGCTGGGATGATTTAACTGGGACTTGGTCCTGCTTTGAGCAGGGGGTTGGACTAGATGACCTTCTGGGGTCCCTTCCAACCCTGATATTCTATGATTCTATGATTCTATGACGCACCTAAGACTCCCAGCCAGGAGCCCTCTTTGGATTGAGACTCCTATGCCATTTTTGCATGAAGCCGGGCTGGTTGGGAGCGGGGTGGGGGGAGCACAGAGGAGAATGAGGAGGAGGAGTAGAAGTAGAAGTAGGACCTCCCTCATAACACTTAGCCCAGTGGTTAAGGAACTCACATAGGATATTGGGAACCTCCAGTTCAAATTCCCCCCTCTACCTGAGGGGAGAAAGGATTTGAACAGGGCTCTGCCACCTCCCCAATGAGTGCTTTAATTACTGGGCAATAGGATACTCTTACGTGGGGCTCCCTCAATCTCCCCTTGAAACTGTTCTCTGTGAACAAATAAGTAAAGAATCAGAGCCTGGTTGTTAGACCACTCACCCTGGATGGGAAACCCAGGATTCAGTCCCCCTGCTCCGGCACCTAGAGGGAGGCAGCAGTGTGAATGTTCAGAGGCAGAAACATAGGTGACTAGGGAACTTTTACTACAAAACATAGGCCCTGAGTTTAGGTACCTCCAGGGGTCAGCAGGAGTTTGTGAATCACAGTGGAGCCTAAACAGGGATTTAAATGCCTAACTCCTATTGTGCATCTAGGTCCAAGTGCTTGTTCTAGTTTTATGTTCTGCATTCTTCCACTGGTCACTCAAACAAAAACCTTCCTCTCTTCTGAAATAGAAGGGAGCAGGAACCACCGATAGGAATCTTTCTGACTGATCTATAATCCTCTCCCTCTCCTGGATTTGCTGACCTGAATCAACCGTGGGATATCTTGCTCTAAAAGGGCACACTTCCATAATGTTCCCATAATCAAAAAGTAGGGTTTGAATTTCAAAAGGTATAAAGTGCAGTAAGGAATGGGGCAGTGCTGTTAGAAACCAATTGTGTAGGAACAAATTCACACAAGGCTAAAACATTTAAACTGCATTTCTTACATTGCCACTTCTCACTGTATCCAAAGTTACCAGGGGAAAGTAATTAAGGAATTTCTTGGATCTTGATATTACACAACTGGGGAGAGAGAGTAGCAGGATGTTTGCAGAGTATACTGCAGCCTGGCGTGAACTGCACAAGTCCACTCATTCACTGCTCTTAGTACAAACAGCAGATAACAAAATGGTTAATATTTTAAAATGGAAATCCAGTGAGTTAGCCAGTTTAAGTCTTCCTGTGGTCAAAGCCCAAACACAAGCTTGTGGCTACCCAGCGATGAGTTGGTTAGGAAGGAAAAGATTCCTTCTCCCACACTACGCTTTACACTTCCATTAGGATTCTGAAAAGTTCCCCAGTAGCAGAGATGTCCTGAGTAGCTACAATCTAACTGGTTATTCAGTGGTTTGATTTTTCTTCTTCAACTACTTCTAGATTGCTGGTTCAAATCCCGCCTGCGAGAGCAGCAGATGAAAGTTGGGACCATCTGATAGCTTTTCTGTAAGCCCCATGTGAAATTATTTCAGTCCACTTCCCAGTGAACAGATGCTCAAAAGCCCCCAGCACAGGCCACAGATGGAATGGGCATGTAAACTGCAATACTCCCTAACCCCTAAGTGTGGACACTCGGGATCAGTCTTGAGACCCGGGAGCAGTGTGTGGGGGGGACACCTGTGCTACTGTTGCTCTTTCTTCCCCATTCCAGGGATTATCACAGGACTGGGCAACTTTTATGAGCTATAAACAAAAATACAAAGAGGAAAATAGTCTGCAGGACCTTGAGTATTCCCTGTAGTCCAGCAAACAACTAGGAACCCTGTAAAGAAACACAGGCCAGAGAAGGAAAACCATCTAACACAGAAAGCAGGATCAGCAGGAACAAATACTGTTCATTAGTCTGTGCAAGCCGTAGACTGTCTTTACGATGTCATGCTCGGTAACTTCTGAGCTGGCAGATAACCAGGACTCCACTTTGAAAGTTTGCTGCAACTGTGATGCAGAAAAAGTAAGACACACTGTCATCTTGGTAGCCCACCTGAAGACAGGAAGTGTGTGGAGTCTGGAATGCGCCACCGGTACAAAATGCAGACACCTACCAGCTATGCAATAAACAGGAAACCATGTAACCAGTATCAAAACCAGAGCAACCTAAAAAAATAAAAACTAGAAAAATCCAGTGGCTCAGATTTTTTTTATTGTTTCCCAAGTGCTGTACACTTCATATGGCTTTTTGGGTTTTTTTTTCCATTGTTGAAGCTTGGTTTTTCTGAGAAAGTGCATGGCCATTCCCTCTGAATACCAAGGAAAAAGTCCTATTCACTCACTTGGCAAATTTGACATTCATTAATAGTTGGGAAAAAAATTTCCCTCTCAATGCCATTAGCCCATCTAATTCTGTTTGCAGCAACATATTGGAGGAAGGGAAGATTTTTCAGTGTGAACAGTGTTTTCCAATGCACATCACTACATACGTTATTTAAAATATATATCAACAACTGCATCAAAATTCCTGACCTACAAGCCAGGCCCTAAAGCACTGAGATAGCAGAAAGTCTCCTTAGTGCTGCCTGTGTTTCACAGCAGAACGGCCTGTCTCTTAAGTGGGAGTTACTACAACCCTAGAGCACAAAAAAACATATTTTAAAACCCTCAAAGGGGAGATGAATCAGCTTCCACACGCAGGTTAACAGTTGTGAAGAGAGGGATAGGGAATCTCATGTTCGTCTCTTCCCTATCGATATTGCAAAAGGAGTTTCTCTCCTCCACTCATTGCGGGTTTCATTTGGTTTCTAGGAGCATGAGGGGCAGAGGCCACAGGTCTTAGGGTGACCAGACAGCAAGTCTGAAAAATTGGGACGGGGGTGGGAGGTAATAGGCACCTATATAAGACAAACCTCCAAATATCGGGACTGTCCCTATAAAATTGGGACATCTGGTCACCCTAATTGGGCTGGAAAAATCATAGAGCAGGTCCTCAAGGAATCCATTTTGAAGCACTTGGAGGAGAGGAAGGTGATCAGGAACAGTCGACATGGATTCACCAAGGGCAAGTCATGCCAGACCAACCTGATTGCCTTCTATGATGAGATGACTGGCTCTGTGGATATGGGGAAAGCGGTAGATGTGATATACCTTGACTCAAGAAAAGCGTTTGATCTGGTCTCCCACAGTATTCTTGCCAGCAAGTTAAAGCATGGATTGAATGAATGGACTATAAGGTGGATAGAAAGCTGGCTAGATTGTCGGGCTCAACGGGTAGTGATCAATGGCTCGATGTCTAGTTGGTAGCTGGTATCAAGCGGAGTGCCTCAGGGCTTGGGCTTGGGGCTGGTTTTGTTCAACATCTTTATTAATGATCTGGATGATGGGATGGATTGCACCCTCAGCAAGTTCACAGATAACACTAAGTTGGGGGGAAAGGTAGACATACTGGAGGGTAGGGATAGGGTCCAGAGTGACCTAGACAAATTGGAGGATTGGGCCAAATGAAATCTGATGAGGTTCAACAAGGACAAGTGCAGAGTCCTGCACTTAGGATGGAAGAATCCCATGCACTGCTACAGGCTGGGGATCGACTGGCTAAGCAGCAGTTCTGCAGAAAAGGACCTGGGGATTACAGTGGAAAGAGAAGCTGGATAGAAGTCAGCAATGTACCCTTGTGCCAAGAAGGCTAACAGCATATTGGGTTGCATTAGTAGGAGCATTGCCAACAGATCGAGGGAAGTGATTATTCCCCTCTATTCGGCACAGGTGAGGCCACATCTGGAGTATTGTGTCCAGTTTTGGTCCCCCCACTACAGAAGGGATGTGGACAAATTGGAGAGAGTCCAGCAGCGGGCAACAGAAATTATTAGGGGCTGGGGCACATGATTTATGAGGAGAGGCTGAGGGAACTGGTCTTGTTTAGTCTGCAGAAGAAAAGAGTGAGGGGGGTTTTGATAGCAACCTTCAACCATCTGAAGGGGTGTGGATGGAGGATGGAGCTCGGCTGTTCTCAGTGGTGGCAGATGACAGAACAAGAAGCAATGGTCTCAAATTGCAGTGGGGGAAGTCTAAGTTGGATATTAGGAAAAACTATTTCACTAGGAGGGTGATGAAGCACTGGAATGGGTTACCTACATCCTTAGAGGTTTTTAAGGCCCAGCTTGACAAAGCCCTGGCTGGGATAATTTATTTGGGGTTGGTGCTGCTTTGAGCAGGGAGTTGGACTAGATGACCTCCTGAGGTCTCTTCGAGCCCTGATATTCTATGATTCATCTCTGCTCCCCAGACAAGTGTGGTTAGGTCAGTAGTCACTGCTAGGCAGCATGGCTTCTTTAATGTCAAAAAGATCAGGAAAGAAGTTGCTCCTCATGTGAGGACATCCGAGCATGCTCAGAGCATCTCCTGAGATATACCCGTAAGTCTGATGACTACGTGGAGTCTGTGATTCCTCTGCAGGGAGGGCAGTAGTCTGCAGTGGCTGCAGAGAAACTCTGCATCTGCTACTAAGGTGGAAGTCACCCCTCAAAATAGGCAGCAACTAAGGGCAGCACAGGGCACTAATCAATGCTTTTCAAAGAGCACCGATCACCTTCTTCTTCCCTTTAAAGACTGAAGTCAGGTTTGAGCCACATGAAATGCATTTATTCCAGTTTTATTTTTCCATGCAGATTGACTTAAGAAGAAAAGAGTTCTCACAAGAATCTCTCTGACAGCAGGATTGTCTGGCTATGTAGACTCCCTCCTCAGGCTCTACGTTACCAGCACTCCCAGCTATCTTCGAGACACCACTGACTTCCTGAGGAAACTACAATCCATTGGTGATCTTCCTAAAAACACCATCCTGGCCACTATGGATGTAGAAGCCTCTACACCAACCTTCCACACAAAGATGGACTACAAGCCGTCAGGAACAGTATCCCCGATAATGTCACGGCTAACCTGGTGGCTGAACTTTGTGACTTTGTCCTCACCCATAACTATTTCACATTTGGGGACAATGTATACCTTCAAGTCAGCGGCACTGCGATGGGTACCTGCATGGCCCCACAGGATGCCAACATTTTTATGGCTGACTTAGAACAATGCTTCCTCAGCTCTCGTCTCCTAATGCCCCTACTCTACTTGCGCTACATTGATGACATCTTCATCATCTGGACCCATGGAAAAGAAGCCCTTGAGGAATTCCACCATGATTTCAACAATTTCCATCCAACCATCTACCTCAGCCTGGACCAGTCCACACAAGAGATCCACTTCCTGGACACTACGGTGCTAATAAGCGATGGTCACATAAACACCACCCTATATCGGAAACCTACTGACCGCTATTCCTACCTACATGCCTCTAGCTTTCATCCAGATCATACCACTCGATCCATTGTCTACAGCCAAGCGCTACGATATAACCGCATTTGCTCCAACCCCTCAGACAGAGACAAACACCTACAAGATCTCTATCATGCATTCCTACAACTACAATACCCACCTGCTGAAGTGAAGAAACAGATTGACAGAGCCAGAAGAGTACCCAGAAGTCACCTACTACAGGACAGGCCCAACAAAGAAAATAACAGAACGCCACTAGCCATCACCTTCAGCCCCCAACTAAAACCTCTCCAACGCATCATCAAGGATCTACCACCTATCCTGAGGGACGACCCATCACTCTCACAGATCTTGGGAGACAGGCCAGTCCTTGCTTACAGACAGCCCCCCAGTCTGAAGCAAATACTCACCAGCAACCACACACCACACAACAGAACCACCAACCCAGGAACCTATCCTTGCAACAAAGCCCGTTGCCAACTCTGTCCACATATCTATTCAGGGGACACCATCATAGGGCCTAATCACATCAGCCACAATATCAGAGGCTCGTTCACCTGCACATCTACCAATGTGATATATGCCATCATGTGCCAGCAATGCCCACCTGCCACGCACATTGGTCAAACTGGACAGTCTCTACGTAAAAGAATGAATGGACACAAATCAGACGTCAAGAATTATAACATTCAAAAACCAGTTGGAGAACACTTCAATCTCTCTGGTCACTCGATTACAGATCTGAGAGTGGCAATTCTTCAACAAAAAAGCTTCAAAAACAGACTCCAACGAGAGACTGCTGAATTGGAATTAACTTAGGCTTGAATAGAGACTGGGAATGGATGAGTCATTACACAAAGTAAAACTATTTCCCCATGTTATTTCTTCCCCCTACCCCACCCCACCCCCCACTGTTCCTCAGATATTCTTGTTAACTGCAGGAAATAGCCTACCTTGCTTGTCACCATGAAAGGTTTTCCTCCTTTTCCCCCCCCTGCTGCTGGTGATGGCTTATTTTAAGTGATCACTCTCCTTACAGTGTGTATGATAAAACCCATTGTTTCATGTTCTCTGTGTGTGTATATCAATCTCCCCTCTGTTTTTTTCCACCAAATGCATCCGATGAAGTGAGCTGTAGCTCACGAAAGCTTATGCTCAAATAAATTTGTTAGTCTCTAAGGTGCCACAAGTACTCCTTTTCTTTTCACAAGAATCATATGACCCAAGCCAAAGTTCCTTAGAAAATACTCCTGTCCTAAGCATCAGGTTGCTACTACAGTCTGATCTCAACTGCCAGCTTTTCCTGCAGGGATATATAGTAGGAAATTGCCACACAATATCGTACAAATGACACCAGACCTTATTTTGTCCCCGCTTGCGTATTTTGCTTTCAACTTTAGTATCAAACTCTAATTTGGTCCATTAAAGAACAAGAAAAGCTAGGAAATAGACTGAAATAATTCCCAGATACAAACACAGCAGGGAGGAAAAACACACACAGACAGCCCACTCCCCCTCTTTTCCTCATCTGGAGTATTTTCCCTTCTGCTGCTGGAATTTATTCAGGTTTAGGATTAATTTTGGCTGGTGGGTAAATCAGCAATTTTGGTGTCTATTTAAAAAAAGGAAACTGCTTTCTCAATAAGACCCTGTTGAACTTAAATGCACCAAGGACTTGATAAACATGCCTTTCCTGAAAAACGCCACGCACCATAGGGCAAGCAAAATAAAGAGACCATAATGGGTTTGAAAATGCTGGATCTAGACTATTTCATTCAGAATAGGAATATTTTATACTGCAACGATTGTTCCATTTGTACATGATAGCATTTCTAAACTAGAATTCCCACAGATCTTTGCCATAGTTAAGGAATCTGGAAAAGTAGCCATGTGCTATTATCTAATACTACAGTATTATTATATTTACAGTGTGCCAGAAGCTTCACAGAACAAATATTAAGACAGAGTCTCTGCCCCAAAGAAAGGAGGCCCAGACCCACAGAGATATTTAGGCCACTAATTTCTATTGATTTCAGTGTAAGTTAGGAGCCTAAATACCTCTGTGGGTCTGGGCCTTACAGTCTAACAGCCCAGATTCACCAGTGTGCTCCAGCTGCTTTCTGGTGCACCGGAGCCACAAAGTAGCCATTAACCTAGCCAGGTTTATGGCTGCTTTGTATCACCAGCACAAAGCAGCTGGAACACACCTGTGAATCTGGCCTTAATTTAATGGGAGCAACAAACAATAGGGATAGGAGGAGAGGAGGAACATGGGTAATAAGAACAGATGGTTACTCAGTTATTCACGTCAAGACAGTTCTGTTTAAGTTATTATTCGGGGGTTTTAAACTCACTTCTTGTAGACAACACTGAAGATGGGAGGGTTAGGAGTGCCTTGAATATAGAGAGAAAGGAATTCAAAAGGGGTGTCCTTCATATGGGGAAAATGGGAAAGAGCACTGAGATAGGTGCAGATGAAAGGACTTAAGGGGGTGTCATCTGGCATCACTGGCAGAGAGGAGGGAGACATGGTCAGTAAGTCTCTGCTGTAAAGCTGGGGTCTGATGTTCAGTTTTTTCAATGAATGAAGAATAATTGGGTATGTGCCATGAGCCACAGGTAGGAAGTCACACTGGCCTCACAGACAAGTCTTCTTACTGTCCTTCTGGGAGTCTCAGCAGGAAGATTTCAACAACTACAATTAATACGGTTTACACTACAGTACCACACAAAGCGTGTCCAGAACTGTACAGACATGCCCTTCCCTGAAGATCTTACAACCTAAAGATGAAAAAAAAATCACCAAGGGAGGCTGGCAGAGATACAGCCTACAAACAATGAGTGGCACAGAGTTTATTACTCCCATGTTTGTTTGTTTGTGTAAATAAAGCTATCTCCAACTGTTGCAAAAGCTCTTCAGTGCAGGGACTGCGTCTTCCTTTCAAGATCCAGAGGTCCTACACATGCCTAACACTGCATCTAGAGCTCCATTGCACCTGGACCCCGCACTGACATCCCTCCTTATCCAGACCCCAACCCCTGCACCCACTGAGCTCCCCACACTCGAACCCCCATCCCAGTGAGCCCCACACCCCTACACCTGGACCATCCTGACAAGCCCCCTGCACACAAACCCCCACCCTTCTAAGTCCCACTTCCCCAGCACCAGGATGCCCTCCCCCCACCCGCAGAGTCCCCGACAGCCAGACCCCTCTGCCGAGCCCCAACCATCTTCACCTAGACGCCCCTGCACTTGGAACTCACCAATGAGCCCCTGTGCATCCAGATCTCTCACTGAGCCGCCGGTACCCAGATTGCTCCACCCAGAACCCTTTCACCCCACATCTGGATCCCCACCACACTAAGCCCCTCCACACTTGGATCCTGCCGGGCTGAACCTGCCTGCCCACACCTGGTGCACCTAGCACAGAGGGACAGGGCCCTGGGGTGTTTCTGGGGCAGGCCCAGCCCCTGCACTATGTCAGGGTTGGGTGCAGCCTCATTGCCAAGTCCCTGTCCCAGGGGATGGGGGGGGTGCTGCAGGGTGATCTCCCATCTCTGTGCAGCAGCCAGTGGCCTCTGCTCCCCACTGGATTGCTGGATCCTCCATATTTACTTACTGGCAAATAAACTTTGCAGAACTTTAAAATCTTGTGTGCAGAATTTTTAATTTTTTGGCACAGAATTCCCACAGGAGTAATGATGTATCTCACACAGTGCATCAAATGTCCTAACAACTATGCAGGTGAAATCAGACAATCATTATGCTCCTGACTGAACTCACACATAAAAAAGATAAAAGACAAAAACACCCTGTCAGCCATGGGCGAACACTTTTCACAAAGCAATCACTCCGTCTGACTGAGTGCTCATCCTCAAAGGAAACCTGCACATAACCCTCCCAAGCTCTACCTGGGAACTCAAATTCATAACTCTGCTGGATACTCAAAACCACAGACATAACAGAGACAATGGTTTTATGGCCCATAGTACAGAGTCATTCTTAAGTTTCTGACTCAGCCCTGGGCTACAGACCCATATTACTGTTGTTTTAATTATTTCCCCAACTCCATTCAAATCCTAGGGAGAAAAAAACAGTTTTTCCACCAATGAGCCAACGTCCTCCCTCACCCAGACACATCCCCTGCACATATCCACCCCCGCAGCTGTCCTCCCTTGTCCCAGTCCCCCACCCTTGCTCTGCATACCCCCTCCCCCACAGGGACCATCCTCCCTCCCACAGCCTCCTACCAACCCTTTGCACATCCCAACCCCGCAGCCAACATCCTCCATCGACCCAGCCTCCCACCCTCCCCCAGCACAGCCCCACCCCCGCACCCAACATCCTCCATCGACCCAGCCTCCTACCATCCTTCTGTACATCCCCACCCACACAGGGACCGTCCTCCCTCCCCCAACCTCCTACCATCCCTCTGTACATCCCCACTCCCACAGGGACCATCCTCCCTCCCCCAGCCTCCTACCATCCTTTTGTACATCCCCACCCCCGCACCCAATGTCCTCCCTCCCCCAGCTTCCCACCCTCCCTCTGCATATCCCCACCCCCAACATCCTCCCTTGTCCCAGCCTCCTACCCTCCCTTTGCACATCCCACTCGGACAGTAAATGATCATTCAGAAAAAGTCCCTCCTAGCATTACTGAGGCTGGGGAGATTGCCCCCACTCACCTACCCCTGCCATCTCTTCTGGCAGCCACAGCCTCAGTCCCTGGATTCCCAATAGCTGCTGTGGGCCCAGTAGGGGAGTACTCCTGCTCCCAGAGTGGTTGGATGGGGGCACACACTGGGCCCCATCTACACTTAAGTACCCGCTGCTGCCACTTTCCTGGGCTCTTTCACACCTCCCTCCCCACAAACGTGCCTGCTGGCTGCCCCAGCAGTTGCAGACTCTGACTCTGGTCTCCTGGGAGCAGTTCCAGCCCCAATGATTTAGCCCCTTAGTATTTTTCAGTCCCTGCCCTTCATCCAATCTCCTCCTCAGTTAGCCCCATTTTCTCAGCCTCCCTCCAGAACAGTCTCCCAGCCCTCACTCAAAAGCAGCCCAGAGTCTCGAACCATTATCCTCCATGAGCACCTAGGGCTGTAAAGGCCTGTTCCCTCCTCCTGGACCTGGAGCTTCTCTCCTCTCCTTCCTGGAGAAAAGTGAGTCTTTTTTAAAGAGCCACTCCTCCTAGGAAAATGGATAGTGGGCTCCACCCCACATGGTGCTTGTCTGAGGGGAGGAGAGGTTCTGCAGAGGCCATGAGACCCCGAAGTCCTGGCAGCTTAGGTCTGACTTCTGTAGTTTCTAATTCAATTTTTCAGTGACAGCACAATTGGCTTGAAGGCTGGTCTGTCTGGGACAGGTTACGCTTGGAAGTTTAATTAGGTCTTTTCTCGCCAGATGAGTGGGAGACTTGCCCACAAAGCCTCTAGCTGCCTGGGTGATTCCCCCCCCCTCCACACACACACACTTCTCTCTGCACGTTTTGTGTGTGAGAATTCTTTTGTGAAATGTAATGCAGATTGGAAACTGACAATTTGTTTACTTAATCAGATGCAGAGTGATTCTATGGCTGTGGAAAGGTTTCTATTCCAAGCAGTCAGACAGTAATTAACTGGCATGACCCACACACCCTCAATTACAGCAGGTCTACACAAGCATCTGTTTACCAGGCCAGTTAACTAGCAATTATGGAACCTTTCACTGATGCTTCAAACCAGCAAGCTCTTTAACAATATTCAATTTCCTTGCAAAAGTAAGATGAGTCCTTTCTCCCACTTACCTGAGTCTGTTCATTAAACAGCCACTGCCAAACTTAGGAAAACTTTCCTAATATTTGGCCAAATCTATTAAAGTACCTGCAGTTGTTTAGTATTAACCCAGTTTATCCCTATCATCTTGGGCCGGGATGCTGAAGATCTTACGAGCTAAGTAGAGATAGGCTAGGCCTATACTTGGTTGGGAAACCTCCAAAGATAACCAAGGGTGGTTTAGTGATTTAGTAAAGGGTGCACTGCTCTCTACTCTCAGTCAGTGTTGACCCAATGCTTCAGCATTGTGTTAAAGCAGAGCACTGGTGAAGGTACAATTTGAGATTTGTTTATAAAGCCCTAGATGGCTCAGGTGCTGGATATCTAGGAGATGTCTTTCTCCCATGTGCCATCATGACCACTGAAATGAGCTAGGGAGCTCGACTCATCAGTACCTAAACATCAAGGGGCTGGGGTAGAGAAGGAATCTTGGCTAGAACTGGGTTGTTTTGCTGGTCCAACAAAGCTAGAGTTTGTTTGCCTGTAGGGGTTGGGGGGGGGGTTTCAGTCATTTGACTGCAGGATGTTGTTTGAGGGAGAGCCCTTTTCGGGAGCTTTGTAGCTTTAATTAAATATTGTGTATATGCTCAGAGAAATGTTGAGAAGGTGCACTATGTACATAAATGTGTAACTCTCCCACAGGGTGAAAGGGGCTGGACTGAAAGCCCTGAAGACTAAGGGCCAAATTCAGATGCTTTGTGTAAGTCTAATTGACATAGATGCTAGAGCAATATTTATACTGGGGCTTCCAGGAATGCTACCCACGATATAAACTGATGTAATTTATACCTACTTCCAATCCTTTCCGCATGTAAATAACACCAATTTAGACTGGGACTTTCTTTTGCCTGGTCTACAGTAGAAAAGGCTTGGTCGTATAGTATAAAACAGTTCCCTGTTCAAAATAAGCTACATCAGCAAAAACACTTTTTTGCCACTATAATTGCATCTACACTAGAGCTCTTGCCAATATAAAAATGTAATTAAAAAAAATCAACTCCATAAGCAACATCACTACACTGGCAAAAGTTTTAAGTTTAGAGTTGGCCTTCAGCTCACACCCATGTAACCAGCTATAATCCTTCCCTAGCACATCTGAATTTGGCCAGTGAGTCAGCGGGAGTCACAGCAGGTGTAAAACATACCCAGAGGAGCCGAGCGGAAATGAGACAAATGCTACTTTCACGGAAAGTAATGTGGGATATTAAAGTCCATGAAGAGTAACATTTTCAAAAGTCGCTTAGGCCAAGATTTGTGAAGATATTTAGGTGTTGCTGCACTCTGTTGCAATGCCTAACTGATTTGGGTGTCTAAATTTCATTTGTAAAATGATATAGGCACTTATGATCCTATATCCCATTGATTGTCAGTGGGATTTTGTCTTGTAAGTGTCTGATTCCATTTTCAAAATGAGATTTAGGGTTCTAAATCAGTTAGGCATTGCAACACTGAGCACTCCAATGCCAAACTACCTTTACAAATCTGGGCCTTAGTTACTTAGGCGTCTTAATCTCATTCAGAGTCAATGGCCCTTCGGTTCCCAAGGGCCAGATATGTAGTCACCTAAAGAAACTCATAGGCGCCTAGTGGGATATCCAAAAGTGCCTAAGTAGGTTAAGCACCTAACTTCTATTAGAAATCAAAGGAAATTATACTTATAACTTATTTAGGCTGCTTTGAGAATCCCCCCAGGTGCTTGACTGCTGCATCGTTATGAAATCTGTCTCCTTAATGCTTAAATCACTTTTGAAAATGGGACTTGGGGAGTTCCTAAGTCACTTAGATACAGATGCTCAGAGGAAGGTAGGTATCTGGCTCCCACTGAAATCAACAGGAGCTAGGCACATAACTACTTTTGAGGATCTGGGTCTTAGTTGCCTTTGGAAATGTTACCTTTCACCTATAAACTGCGTAGAACTCAAGTTTTCAACAGCACCTTGGAATAAGAGGCTGAGTTGACACTTCCAGGGTCTAAACTTGTAGTTCTACGGAAGCCAGACATTTCCAACCAAGAATGCACGTCTCTCTGATTCCATGTAAGACTTGTTTTTAAAATATGCATTCAGTGGGGAGTGAATGTGGCTTGTGCACTGGACAATGAATGACACATGCACTCCAAGTGCTTTAACACCACATTTCTCCACACTAAGTTGGAATGTAATGTGTTGACGTTTTTGTGCTGAAATTGTCACAAAAATTGCTGATAATGTTAAAACATGCAATGATTGAGGGTTAGCCATCCAAATGCATTATTTTTGCTTTAAAAGTAAGTGTCAAAATTAAGCCCATTTAGCTGTCAGCTGCAAAGATTCCATTAAACTCAAAAATTTCTCTACCATGGCAGGCAGACAGCCAGAAAGATCAACAGATTTATTAGCTAGACAGGCAGACACATGAACATCTTGGTGTCAAAAAATGTGTCTGCAAAGTAACAGATGTGGGGACCCAAAGTCCGTCACAATGCAGCAGCCTAATTACAATAATGTCTTGAAGGCCACTCAAAACACTCAAAGGAAACAAATTACATGTGCATGCCAACCCTGTCTGGGCAGTCTGGAAATGATGATAAATGGCCCCCTTCTTTCTCTGGCACAGCCCACGTCCAGAAAAATTAATCTGTTACATTTAGTGCAGCCCCCCAATCACGTTATGCCAGAAGAAATGTCCATAAAACAGGTAAATGTCAGAGAGAGCTGTACTTGAATAAAGAATACAGAGCATTCTTGTAGATTTAAGCATATCTTCTCAGGCCACAGCAGGGCAGTAAACTTAACTTGGCTCACCTGTTGCCAAACAGAAGCACCGTGAACTCATTCTTCTGTAAAAGAGCCTCTTGTTGCATACCAGGGAGTAGGACACGTGACCAGGAGTCAAGAGACCTGTGTTCTATTCTTGGCCCTGCCATTCACTCATTGTCTGCCATTTCCATTCTGTGTCGGTTTCCCTATCTGTAAAAGAGGGATAGCTGATATTCACCCACCTTTGTGATACACTTTAAGATCAATGGGTGAAAAGTGCTAATTACCATTATCATTGATATTAAAAGGAGGGTGATGGAACAAGAGGCTGTAATTATAAAACACTCCAGAGCAATGCTCTAAAACAATGCAGCTTAGGGTGTTATGACAGTGTTTAATGCCATTAGCTCAGAACAGTGTAGCTGGCTGTATCTGTGGGTGTGTACTATTATATATGTATGAGTATGGTTCAAGATGGCTGTGAGGTTAAAAAAAAAAAGAAGAGGGTTTGACTGAAATTCTGACAGAAGACTGAAGAAAAAGATGGATGGGGAGGAATCTACTGATTGCTAAATAAACCCTAGTCCGTTAATGTGCAAGTAGTGCCTTTATTTCTACATACCCCGCCCCCACCATACAAGTGCATTCAGTTGCCACAAAACTAACTGTACAATGAATCAACGCCAAAGAAAAAAGAAAAGCACCCTTTATTCGTGGTATCTCACATCAATAGACACTTTATATTAAAATCAAGGCACATGGTTTCAAAATTTAAAAGCTACAGAAAAAAACCATCTATCCATTAACGCTTCCATAACTTCTTATTTGAGTTGGCTAGAAATCTCTGTTGGAACCACCTGTGGAAGCATGGCAGGTGTGGAAATGTTCTCTGAAAACCAACTTGGCTGCAAAGGGCACAATTAAGATAGTTTGCTAGCCAGGAGGCTGGTTAGCTTTGAATGTTAGCAAATCAAAGTGCTATTACTACAGTGTTCTGGAAAGTGCTGGAAAGGCCACTGGGGGTGGGAATTCGTGTCACATAATCAATGTGAGCGTTATAGTTTAGGCCTAAGATTTAACTTTCCTACTTATCTTTACATTATTTTATTCTTTCATGTTTTCTTCTACTAGCTTTATAAAGCAAATCAATACACCCTCTTTTGCAGAACTGAGGATATAATTACAGCCTGTGCTTGCTACATATTTTAATTGTTTCAGGTTATTTTAATCATTTTGGTTCACAGAGGGAACCAATTTTTGGTTTTACAGGATTCACTAGGTTGCTCTAGGGCAGTGGTTTTCAACCTATTTACCATTGTGGGCCACATATGCATCTCTCTGTGTGTTATGTGCACCAAGTTCACACAACATATATACAACCTGTATGACCTCAGGATGTCACATGTATGCTGATTGGGCCACAAGTACCCCTTGGGTTGAGACCCACTGTTCTAGTGAATACACTGGTAGCACAGCGTATGGTATTTATCGGCAAAGATGCTGTCTAGCAGATGTGATGGAACACTAACATCTTGACAATTTGTGGCCAAGATTCCTCAGCACCATTTGCAAAAGCATGAGTTATTTGTCATTTTACCATTTTTTTTTAGGTCCCAGAGCCTAAAGATATAGTAGAAAAGGACAACAAAACACTAGGAATGTGTGAAAAAACCTCATACCACTTTTTGCAGACAAACAAGCCAGCTTTATATTATGGGAGCAGGAATCAAACAATGTACCAAAAGAGCAGGATTCTGAATACTGTGACAGCAAATTCAGAGGTAGTTTTGAATCTAGTCTGAAATTAGCAGATATATAACATAAAATCTGAGCACAACTCCCGCAATTCTTTGATGTTGTGAAACAAATACAAGTTTAGGAGCTGATCCTGCAAACACTGATTAATGGGTGTAGTTGCAACAATGAGTTGTTCCACTGACTTGAATGGGATTGCTCATGGTAGTAACCACAACTTGTAGCCGGTATTTCCAGGATCAGGACGTTAGGATTTAATATTAGTTTTACTATTTATCTTGTAAAGAAATCTTTCTTTGTCTTTTTATCTCAATGAAAGTGACTGTCAAGTATGTCTTGCTAGGTTGATTGTTGAGAGATTTACCTTGCCATTACTTTTCTGCAGTGTCTGAATGCAGCATTTCTTTCTCTACCAACTGTGCTCTTTTCCATTTGGCACACCATGCTTGCTGGTTTTTTCCACCTGCAAGCTTTAACCCTTTTTCCTGCAATGCTCAGCTGGGGCTTGTGTTCTACTGTATCACCAGCTCTTCAAAATGACAAATGTAACATGAGACAGCATCAGTCATGTTTTGCCCTGGGTACCTGCAATACTGAGCAGCCCCTGAGTGCATGCACTGCAGAGTAGGATAGCTTTGCTCCTGTTTTCTTTGTTGTCATAAATATCCCTGAAGATGTCACTGATAACATCAACACAGTTCTGGGAAGAGGTTTGCAATTAATTTGTGCTCCCACTGCTGGCTAGTGGGTTCTGTAGCTGCAGAACAGTTGCACTGAATTACATTAACAAAAAGTGGCTAGTTTCCTTACTATTTTTAGTAGTACTGCCAACCCTAATGGCCAGGTCTGCCCTGCTTGTATAAATCAGCCAGGTTCAAAGCTCATTGAACAGATGCAAAAATGTCATGAGATTGGCTTACAATGAGTTAGCTTTATAAATAAATGATCCGTATTTGTGTTTGGCCTGTCTCCCCATTTATTTATTTACTAACCTTTCGAGAGATGCTTTTATCCCCAATTTATATGCAATCACTTAGGGCTGAAAACTCGACCTGAAATGCACACACACAAATGGAAGACTCCCCACACCAGCACGGAGTAGAACTCCATGCCCAGTCTCCTAACCCTGTCCATTCTTTTTCCTCTCTTTACCCCTCCCTTAATGCTTCCTTGCTTCTCTCTGAAGACCCCACACAGACCCTCTCATCTGCACTTCCCCTCATTCGCCTGCTCCATCCCCTGTCCCCCACCCTCTACTGTCTAGTCGCCCGTCCCTATTCCCCTCCCTACTTCCCCATGGCCTCCTTACACGCCACTCATTTCTTCTTTTCTCTTCCGTCTCAGTTTCTGCCCCTCCCATTCTCCCTTCTTGTCCCCCACACTCTCCTGACCCAACACTTCCTTTCTCCCTATTTTCTCTCCTTATCCTAAAAGTAGCCCCTTCCCACCACATTTCCTTCCCCTCCCCTCCATTTCACTCACTGCTCCTTGTGATGCTTCCTGGGAGTACCCAGGGTTGTGAGGCACCTCGCTACCACCTGCCCTTAGTATGAGGACATCTTGTCTGTGCCTGCGGTGGGTCAGCTCCCCAACTCCATCAGCCACAGGCAACACAAGCACTGCCCTCTCAGCATACACAGGCCCCGCTGTCTCTCTCCAGGTTAGTGATAGGCACATTTCAACCGCTGAGCCCTTTGAGCATCTCCCTGGAGTGTCCAGCCCCTAGTCCACTGGACGCTCGCAATATTCACTGATTTAGAAGAAGCAGTACACTCCTGCATACCAGTTCCACCTCAGACCATCACTCAGGTTAACATACTGCACTTTGATGGGTTTACAGTGAAAGTGCGTATACATTTATTTAACAAAGCTCAGAGATTCGGGTAATAGCAAGTAAAAGTATTGTAAACCGTTGGTCACGTAAAACATAATCATAACACACATTCTAGAGCCTCAACTTACTTAACTAGATATTTTCATGTCTTACAGAGTAATGCTCACCCTTCCAGCGTTTTACAGCCAGGCTTGGCTGTGATTTTCTGTTCATGAGAAAAGTCACGTGTCTATTTGCACCCCTAGATATATCAGAATAACCCATTGTCCTTATTCATAAGGTGAACCCCACCCTGCTGGTTGTTTTTTTCCTGTGTACTCCTTTCTTGTAGATTTTGCAATCTCTTAATCAGCATCTGGCTCAATATGCACATAAATATACATTGTGCGGCATGCAGTACACAATGACCTGACATTTTGCAATGATTGCAATGACCAGTGGGCTTCTGACTCCCGCTAGAGACCCCACATGCCACCTTTTAGGGAATCATTATGCATATCTGACCCAAGCAATCCCTGTGCAATCCTATGTACCCCTTGTGCCCTCTGCCAGCTGGCATCAAGAAGACCCTGGCCACAACTCCCACATCCTGTGCCTGTAGCCCCCCTCCCGACCTCTTACATTCATTTAATTATTGTCATACCCAGAGCCAAGTCATTAAAAACTCAGCAAATAAATACCAAGTCTCCTTTACTGAACTCTGGCAATGAGGCACAGCAAAAAAGAATTCACATTATAATATTAAAAACTTTGATTTTGTGCTAAATCAGCAAAAAATCTGCATAAGGTTTTTGCTGGATATTGTCCATGGCAACCATATTATTAAAACAAAATAAGATTGCAATGCATCACAAGAGAAGTTTAAGGACAATGTGTTAATATCAGACCAGGTCAGCATCTTTACATTAAATCAATTCAGCCATGGCTCAAAGTCAGAATTGTTTCCTTCAGACCAATTAAGTGGCAAAGAGGTAACTCTATGGGGAAGAAATACATTTATATCTAAAACTCAGTACTATGATCCTTGGGTTGGCAGCAGTTAAACTGCTGTGGAGAAGACAAAATCAGCCTCAGGTAGTAATGAGGAAAGGAAGTGGTGTTAGTCTTGGATCAGGGGTGGGCAAACTACAACCCGGGGGGCTACATCCAGCCCTTCAGATATTTTAATCTGGCCCTTGAGCTCCCACTGGGGATCGGGGTCGGGGGCTTGCCCTGCTCTGCATGTGCCGTGACTCCGCACAGCTCGCAGAAGCAGCAGCATGTTCCTCTTCCAGCTCCTACATGTAGTAGCAGTCAGGCGGCTTTGCACGCTGCCCCTGCCCCAAGCACTACCTCCGCAGCTCCCATTGGCCGGGAACTGTGGCCAATGGAAACTGCAGGGGCGGCACCTGCGGATGGGGCAGCATGCAGGACCACCTGGCTGTGCCTCTGCGTAGGAGTCAGAGAGGGGACATGCTGCTGCTTCCAGGAGCTGCTTGAGGTAAGCGCCAACTAGAGCCTGACCCCTGAACCCCTCCCACACCCCAACCCCCTACCCCAGCCCTGATCCTCCTCCCACCCTCTGAACCCTCGATCCCAGCCCGGAGCATCCTCCTGCACCCTGAACTCCTCATTTCTGGCCCCACCCCAGAACCCACACCCCTAGCCAGAGCTTTCAACCCCCTCCCCACACACACACACCCCAATCCCCAATTTTTTAAGCATTCATAGCCCGCCACACAATTCCCATACCCAGATGTGGCCTTCAGGCCAAAAAGTTTGCCAACCCCTATCTTAGATTCTTCTGTAGTAATAACCAGTTACTCAAAGAGCCATGTCAGTTCTAGAAGGAGTAATCACTAGTTAAAGGGTACATGGTTTGGGGACAAAGCACCCACTGAACATCAAAATGTCATCTCAAACCCTGCTTCAATTTCCCATTGTGTGCTAGCAGCATAACTCAGTAAACAGGGCACTGACTAGATGTCAGGAGAGTAGGTTCTTCTCCCAGCCCTGCCACTGGCTTGCTGGGTAGTGTTGGGCAAATCACTTACTAAGTCCTGATTTTCAGAGGGCTGTATGCTCACAACTCCAGCCTTCCTCAGAAAGATGTCTGTGGGTGATCAGCATCTCTGAGTGTGTTTGCTAACTTCTCTCAGTTCTAGTGGCCTATAATTAATGCATCCAATGAAGTGAACTGTAGCTCACGAAAGCTTATGCTCTAATAAATTTGTTAGTCTCTAAGGTGCCACAAGTACTCCTTTTCTTTTTGCGAATACAGACTAACACGGCTGCTACTCTGAAACCAGACAAAAATGTGTTTCCAAAGTTGGCAGTGTCCCTTTAAAGTATTGGAAACTAGGAATTGGATATCTTGGAAAATTTCCTCTCTAGTGCTCTGATTCACATGGGATTCAGGTTTAATAATGCCCATTATTTTGCTACTATCAAACATGATATAGCACTGTAAATTAACATTAGGAAGTCTACGTGTCAAATGTCAATGTCTGTTTGGTGACAGAAGGTTTGATCCAATGTTCACTGAACTCAAAGGATCAGGGCCCTACCTGTGAACTCAAGTGGTAACATTATTTTGTTTCCAAATGTAGATGTTCACATCACGGAGCAACTAACATCACAATTAGCACCAGTCATGCCTTGGCAATCTCAGCAGAGAAGCCACAGACTCAAGAGCCATGATTCCTGAATTCCCTTCCCATTCCTGGAGGTGATCCCTGAAAATTAAGAGGGAGGCACATCAGGGGGGCCACGTAGGGGAAGTTTGCAATGCCCAACAGATATTTGTTCTGTCAACAGACAACATTGCCAGTCTTCACAACTGTCAACGTAGCAACTTCCTTCAGCAGCAAATTCACCAAAAATGTTAAAAGAAACAACATTATTTCAATCCTTACTTGTTTTAGAAGTTTTTTGCCGCCGCACACATCAGGAGTATGATTGCCTTGTTCCTAAGAGACATATCTAACACAAAGGTATCTTAGTGACATGAAGTTATCCCAAGGAAATTCTCTACCTGGGCCACAGCAATACACCAATAGAGGAAACTCCACAAGACTGGGGAAAAAATGTTCAGATAAGAAAGATGATATACAAATAAATGAGATCAGACAGACATAGGATTCCCAATGAACAAGACTTCATTTGCAAGCATTACTGTAACAAATGAAGGACACCACATAGAAATATTTCCCATCAAGCCAGCTCTTCTTACTTCTGCCAAGAACTTGACTCATCCACCAATAAAGATTTATTACATGACCAAGTATCCAAAAAACTGCCAGAACCTAATTTACTTGAAAACATCTTTTTTGCAGCTAACATCCTATAATTATTTACTGTTCTCTTTAAAACTACCTGAAAGGGGGTTCCAAACGAGGATGGATCTAGACTGTTCTCAGTGGTAGCAGATGACAGAACAAGGAGTAATGGTCTCAAGTTGCAGTGGGGGAGGTTTAGGTTGGATATTAGGAAAAGCTTTTTCACTAGGAGGGCTGTGAAGCACTGGAATGGGTTACTTAGGGAGGTGGTGGAATCTTCCTCCTTTGAGGTTTTTAAGGTCAGGCTTGACAAAGCCCTGGCTGGGATGATTTAGTTGGGGATTGGTGCTGCTTTGAGCAGGGGGTTGGACTAGATGACCTCCTGAGGTCCCTTCCAACCCTGATATTCTATGATTCTAACGCTAGGTGTATTGCCTTTAATAAATACTCAAGGAGAGAAAGAACATTTTGTTTGGCTAGGCAGTGGCTGTGGTAGAACATTTATAGAATGTTACAATCACATACTCTCTCATTCACACTCAAGTACGGAAGTCATGAGCCAGCTAGACAAGTGACTGGATGGCCAAATGCAGTAATGGAACCGACACTTTACCAGGGCTCAGCAGAAATGTGCGGCAGCTGCTGCCTGGGCACAAGCGATGGGCGGATGCCAGAGTAGGAGAAAGGTAATGGCACCTGTTGAATTCAACTCTGTCCTTGCCAGAAGTAAGAGCTACCACCCCATAATCCTTCCGCACACCCTGGGTCTGGAACAGTCTCTCAAGCAAAAAGTTTCTCTATTACCCAGAAAGAGAAACAAATCCTTGAAAGCGTGTTTGTTAACAAGCAAGGTGTCCAGTTTAGTTTTCAACCTGGACTTCCAGCACAACACTGAGATAATCCTATTTAATTAGTGAAATAACCCCCTAATGATTCTCAGAACTCATGCTCAACGACTAGGATTACCTGACAATCTAGGATATCTGTGGCCATGAAGGTCACACCTACTCCTTTACTGTCCTTTCTTACACCAAGCCTCCCTTTACACCTTACCTGCTAGTATTCCTTCTCGCCTGTATGTAATTCTCAAAAATCAAGATCTCCCAGGTCAGTGTGGTTTTTAGAATACATTTCATCTGGTGACTGGAGACAAAAGCCCATTTTATCCCAGGACAGGTGCAGCATGGACACTTCCCTCACCGTCTCGCCAATGTGCTACATGCCTGGTCTCAAGGAAGGGGCAAGTCGTTCAGCTTCCATGTTCCTGTGATGTGGTGTACTAGACTATTTAAGGCTCTCTGCTGGAGTCCTCACGGTCCTACCAGACCCCACCCTAGAAAGGAGCAGTGAAGATGTGTCCTCCAGGCCTGCCTAGAAAGGCTGCAGGGAAGCAGCCAATCAGAGCCCACCTGGCTCAGTTAAAAGGAACTGCAGGGCCTGAGCAGGTGAGTTGCTGGCTCGGACAAGAAGGGTGAGGAAGGAGTGGGAGGTGTGAGACTCTCCAGGTGATGAGGCCTCAGAAAGACCTTGCACAGGCAGTGAACAAACAGAGAATCCTGAGATAAGGATGAAAGGGAAGGGGCTATGCGAGAAGTGGCCCAGGGAATAGCAGCAGTAGTAATTACACAAAGCAACATGTGGCTACTATTTGTAGGGACCCTGGGTTGAGACCTGAAGTAGTGGGCGGGCTCAGGTCCTCTCACCGACACTGGGGAAGTGGCCTAAGCCCCAAGAATGGAATAAAACTCAGTACTAAAAGCCTGAGAACGGGGCTAAAATTTAAAATTTAAACAGGATACCAGAGAACCGCTGAGGACTTGAAGATTCTCCAGGAAGAAAGCCCTGGGGGCACTGCTCTATACCAGGACACACACGGACTTAAAGCTAGCCCAGAAGGGGCTGAGGACTGAGCCCAGAGACAGGGCTAAAGATGGTAACAAGAGCACATTGACAAGTCCGCTTGGACCTTTTACCCTGGAAGAGGTTTGTTCATTCACATATTGACTGTGTGTGACTTGGCTGAGCCACGAAAGACCTGCCTCACTAAGGCGACAGCCGCCAGGGGGCAACCAGAGCAGAGAGAGAGTGCAGATTTTCACCCACCCGACAGAAGGTGCTCACAAGAGGTGAGTGCACACCGTCACCGTTCCATTTAGGCCGTGCCACCTCGGGAGTCACTTAGTGCCAACTGTCATGATGATTTTTGTAGTGCAGACATTTGTCCATCAGGAGTAGTAGAGGTATAAACAATTCGTTTCACACAGACCACCAAAATGAAGACTTTCAATCACTACCAACAACCACGACATTTGAAACCCATAACAATAAATAAATAAAATATAAGGGCTCTGAATATGGGATCCCTCTTGCACTGCTGTCTTTGGAACCATTGTTTCCCAGTAGATTAGTATTGTTTATATTTCTGTAGTGCCCGGGAGCCCCAGTCATGGACCGGAACCCCACTGAGCTAGGTGCTGTACAAACACCAAACAAAACGACAGTCCCCTTCCCAAACAGCTCACAATCAATCAGCTTAAAACTGAATCATTTAAAATCTAACAATGAAAATGCCAAACTGTCCACCTTTCTCATCTCACATGTGCACATACTGATATCGGCCTAAACAAACTAGAACCAAGTGCTTCATCATCTCTCACCCACCATATTAGCGTTGCTCTAGAATGCTAAGGCTGAAGCTCTGGGGCAGAGAGTGAGTTATTCCCTGTAGCAGATATGTGCCCCTAGAATACACTGCCTTTTGAAATGTGCTTCTGCACAAGTTTGGTGCCATTTACAAAGAGCTGCAGGAAACACCTTTTTGTCCAGGCCTTCCCAAATGCTTAAAGTTCCTGGGATCCCAGCCCATTAGTTAGATAAAAAGCTCGGGAGCAAGGACTTTGGACTTTTGGATCGTTAATGGTTCTGCTCTCCCCTTATAAACCCATGGTCATGGGTTTGCTAAATGTCTTGCAATAAATGTTTAAAACTATATTTTATAAGATCTAATCTCTTAATTCAAAAGATGCAGCCCCCAGACCAATCCTAAATCTAAATCATCATCCTCACGACCACATACCCCATTGATCTTTGTTCCTTTGTCCATCCAAACTGTACTGGTTCTACAGAAACTCCCATCTCCCTCACTCCTATCACTTCACTTTCAGCTCCACCCATCCAAAAACTACCTTATAAATAGCTCCAGCAACACCATGTGCACATAACAAACTTAAGAAGCCACATAGTCTTACTGGTGTAACCTTTGCACTCCCTCCTACTGTACCTCTCATGTTTTTTGCTCCTGACCCACTCTCTGGCTCTTCTATAAAATTAGGCCCCAATCATTCAAGTTATTCCATGCAGGCCCACGCAGAGTCCCTTAGACTTCAATGGGGCTACGCAGCCATAAGACTCTGCCTCCATAGAAAAGCTTGCAGGATCAGGGCTTTAGATTGTCAGCTCTTCAGGACAGAGACCATAAAACACCCAGTAGGCTTGGGTGCTATAAAATGAAAAATAAAAATCATCAAAATCAATATCCTCACTGCCATCCTGGTATTTCTGTAGGGTCCCCCAGACAGGTCAATCTTTCAGCTGACAGATGGTCTGTTTAGAAAGCAAATGCTGAACAACTAATACAGATATTTCCATCCTTAGAAGCAGCATGGCTTTCCTTTACCTGGCTTTCAGTCCTGGCACCATGATACCCTTGTGCACACTCAACTGTGAGCAGAACTGGAAATAACTCAGTCTAAGAAAATGTACTTTGGAAAAGAGCCTTTAAATCATTATCACAGAATCAGAGAAACTAGAATGGGAAAAGCTCTGTTAGGTCAGCCCTTGTTCTACCACTAAGCACTTAGAGGATTAGTCAGGTGCAGTGCTCATATCTACCTAAAGAACCCTCTAGTCCAATTTATTCAGTGGGAAATTGTGTAGGAGGGAAAAGAGAGAAAGCCATCAATCCACAGCCTCACTCCCTGGACCAGCTCAGCTGGTGGTCACCAATGCCTTGACTCTCGTGCGTGGGTCCAGGAGGAGTGCTGGATACTTCCCTGGACTGGATTTGATTTGCAGCCTTGCATAACATCACACCCTCCTCAAAGAAGGAAAGACAGGGCTTTGTCTCCTGAGAAAACACTCAGAGAATTTGGCTGATGCTCTTCTTACTAAGGGAAAGTTTCAATTAAATTAGTTTCTCTTTCTCCCAGCTCCCTGACACTTTGGCAGTTAATTTCCTATATATAGAAAAGAACAAACTGGCAGGAGGTTTTGTTCAGTCCCAGTAGCTTTCGCACATAGTGAAATATGTTCAGGCCCCAGATGACACTCTGACCTCATAACACACAGCACACTGTGCTCCAAAGGTCACTTCTTGGCATCAGTCACAGGCTGCTGCTCTTGTTTCAGGACAGATCTGAATCTTATGGAGATGCAGGGTCTCTGCACCCCGCCTCCTGCTGTGTAGGCACAGAAGCTTCCCTCGTCTTACTCCCTAATCTTTCCCTCCCTCTGGGGTCCTCCTGCTTGGTGTAGAGGTCTCCTTCCTTCCCCTCTGGGACCACCCTTTGTGCATGCCCAGTGCCCCAGACTGTATTCCTGTTGGGCAGGAGCAGAGATCAAACCACCTGCTATGCTGTACAGAGGTCTAGATAGCAAAGCCATCTCGCTGCCAAGGCAGCGCTGACACTCGACCATCTGCTGCCTGTGACGAGCACTTCAGAAGGTGCCAGGATTCTTACCAGCACCTGTTCCAGCTGAGTTCCATACAGCGTAGAGCCCAGCCCAGCCCAGAGCTCACCTCTGCTTCACAGAGAGAGGCAGACAGAACTGGGACCTAGTTCAAACGATGTGGGACAGGGCATCCAAGACAAGGTTTGCAGACTCCAAGCAACTGTAAGGCACATTGAACACTGATTGGCTAAAGCAATCTAGGCTGCCTATGCAAATCTGTCCCAGCTCTGAAGTGACTAAAGCTTGTATGTGAAAACAGCTGGTAATATCCAGCCAGTGCAGTAACAAACTGTCCACACTACAAAACAACCATCAAGCTGGCCCTAACTGGTAACTGTTGACAGACTCAGAAGAGAGGCCAAGGACAGGGAACCTGAACTTTTCTCGGCTCTCAAGGTTCCCTTCAGGGCAGGGGGGAGTACGTTGGCAGGGCCAATGTACGTAAAGCTTGCCCTGCCACTGACCCTGCCCTTGCTGTAGCTGTTCCATGAATAAAGAGGTCAGAATTACTCAGGAACTGTGAATCCAACTCCTTTTCTGAACATTAAACTCACTTTAAAAGCAGGTAGGTTATTCTTGTTTCTGAAGCTCCTTGACTATTCTTTTTGTGCCCACAAAAGTGTGGCAGCCCACACTATGGCTTGATTGTGCAGAGCTTTCATGAGGAGTCCAAATGTCCAGAGTGGCACCACAGGAAATTCAGGACAAATACTGTCATGGAGTCATTCAGTCCAGGACCGGGACTTGAACTCTGCATTTCGGGACTGTCCTGCCCAATTCAGGACGGGCAGTCACCTTACTTCCATCTGATGTGTCTTTATAATGCTTTATCTAAGCACCCCTCCCTCCAAAACAGAGACACACATCTTGGTTAGAAGGGGTACAAGGCTACCTTTCTGAATACATCCATTTTCTTCAAGGGCCATTGTTAGACTGTACCAGTCTATGCCTGCCCCAGATGAGCTACTGACCCTACTGCTAGAGAAGTGACACAGGAGGAAGGCAATGGCTGCATAAACGGAAGAGACCAGCTTGATTCATAGATTCCAAGACCAGAAAGGACCACCGTGACCGTCTAGTCTGACCTTCTGTGTAGCACACGCCAGAGACCTTCCCCAGAATAATTCCTAAGAGCAGCTCTTTCAGAAAAACATTCAATTTTGATTTAAAATTATCAGTGACAGAGAACCCACCACAACCCTTGATAAGTTGTTCCAATGGCTCTCTTCTAAATATGTACACCTTATTTCCAGTCTGAATTTGTCTAGCTTCAACTTTCAGCCATCAAATCAAGTTATACCTTTCTCTGCTAGCCTGAGAGCCAATTATCAAATATTTGTTCCCTATGTAGGTACTGACAGACTGTGATCAAGTCACCCCCTAACCTCTCTTTGTTAAGCCAAATAGATTGAGCTCTTTGAGTCTATCACTATAAGACATGTTTTTCAACATTACAAATCCTCATGGCTCTTGTTTGAACCCTCTCCAATTCATCAACCTCCTTCTTAAATTGTGGACACCAGAACTGGACACAGGATGCCAGCAGCACTCACACCAGTGCCAAATACAGAGGTAAAATAACCTCTCTACTGCTACTCAAGATTTCCTTCTTTATGGATGGCATGAGCCCTTTTGGCCACAGCGTCGCACTGGGAGCTCACGTTCAGCTGTTTATCCACTACCAACCCCAAATCTTTTTCAGAGTCACTGCTTCCCAGGATAGAGTCCCCAAGCCTGTAAACAGGACCTACAGTCTTTGTTCCTACATTTACACATGTACATTTAGCTGTATTAAAACACATTTTTGGCTTGTGCCCAGTTTGCCAAGTGATCCAGATCAGACTGTATCAATGTCCTCTTTGTTATTTACCCACTCCCCCAAGTTTTGTGTCACCAGCAAACTTTATCAGTGATGATTTTATGTTTTCTTCCAGGTCATTAATAAAAAAAATGTTAAACTGTGTAGGGCCAAGAACTGATCCCTTCAGGGCCTCACACCATCGCTCAGTAATCACTATAATAATTGAATGGCAACACTTCAGGCAAAGAGCTTCAGGCAAGCAGTGGCATAGGAAGTAGCTCAATGGTATTTTATTAGTAAGTAGGATCAGGTGCAAGGACTGCAGGAGACAGAAAGATAACAGCGATAAAATGTGCTTTTCTCGCTACATGCATATTATAAAATTTTAGATATGCTGTCTGACTGAAAGCATTGCTACAGGGAAGAGAATATAGGAGCACTACCCAATTCCATAGTATTTTCAAAGATGGCATGGCCAGAACAGTAATTTTCCTTTAAACTACAGAAAGTAGCTCCAGGAAGCATGACAGCACCTGTAGGCTTTTTGTGGGGGCTAGTAAGTGTCATGCAAATTATTCAAGCCCTGAGTTTGATAAGTGGGAATCATGGGGCCAATTCCAACAAAATAATTCTGAAGAGAGGATCAAGAGTGACATCGATGAAGGCCACATTTTTTCCTGTAATCATGGTCCAGAAGTGTACAAAAGAAAGACAAAACTATCATATGTGACTCTTTCTTCACAAACTTTCCAGCAGGTGTATGATGCTGTATCATTTATATATACGCTTGGCCAAAAGTGACAAGCAATTTTAAGCACCGCTGTTCTCAGCTCTTCTCCCCTGAAGGATCTGAGACATTATTTGGAGAGCTTTTACAATCTGACTAGAATTAAGCAAGCCTTTTCTTATTATTATATAAAATCAACTTGTTCACTGAGCAATCTTAAATCGTCTGCATGTATGGATAGATCAACAGATTATCTAAATCCCAAAGAACACAAACTCACACCACTGACTGCAAAGAAATAAAGAAACTCTAAGGGCTAGATCCTCATCTGGTGTTAATCAGCATAACTCAATGTAGTTACACTGATTTGAACCAACAGAAGATCTGGCCCTAGATTTAATTCTGATTGTTTTGAAATCATATTTTAGACAACATCCTAAGTATAAATAAGAGAAGACAGGACAATTCATGTATCTAAGTATTGAGAATGGGATTTATATATACATATAACTAGAGGATTATTGTCACTGTACCTATGAGTGCCAATGGGCTGCCTGAGTTAGAAGCTCTGTATTCGCAAAAAGAAAAGGAGGACTTGTGGCACCTTAGAGACTAACAAATTTATTTGAGCATAAGCTTTCGTGAGCTACAGCTCACTTCATCAGATGCATTCAGTGGAAAATATAGTGGGGAATGCATCCGATGAAGTGAGCTCTAGCTCACGAAAGCTTATGCTCAGATAAATTTGTTAGTCTCTAAGGTGCCACAAGTCCTCCTTTTCTTTTTGCGGATACAGACTAACACAGCTGCTACTCTGAAGCTCTGTATTGAGGATCTATACACAGTCATATGCTCCAGTTTGCTTTGGCATTGCAATTATCTTTGCACAATTAGAGGATGCTTTCATTCAGAAGCAGTTCAGATAAACTAGGAAATGCAAAAAGGTGTTAGCTCATCGTGTCCATTCCTGTGCCCATGCAGCATGATTCACTATAGTCTGTTTTCCAGGGATTTAACAACGAATAATGGGGCTTCCAACTTTTCCTTTGGGAGATTATTTCATACTTTCCCCCAAGGAAATATTTCCTTATATTCAACTTAAAACTGTACTCTGCTCCATTTCATTCCATTATTTCTAGTTATCTCCATCTGGATAACCCTGAACAATTCCTCTTTGTCCTGGGTCTTAGAAATATGGTCAGGAAACAAGGAGCATCTCCATTTGGGAATATAAACGACTCTAGATCCCATTGTATAATTTCTCTATAATCACTGGAGTTTGTAAAACTTCCTACTTGCAGTTTAAATTAATGTGCCACTTATCTCTTCTTCCAGATCATTAATGATGCTGCTAAATAATTCAGTAATTAAATTCCTGATGTAAAGGTAAATCTGATGCAATATGAATTTGTTTAAATGACAAAATTTAAATCATGCTCTATTGCATATATAATTGCTTCTAATATAGTATTAAACATTTTCCTCCTTTTTTGCATATTAATATTGGAAGATACAATAAACAGTAAATAAATAAATAACAGGCCAAAAATAGGAAGGCAAAACAATGTTCCTGTTTAATGTTTTTCTACCTTTAATATTCTTCCACCTGTTTAATGTTCTTCCTAAGGACCCACTAGCCTGACAACACTTAAATATGTACCATGTGAATGAAGCATCCGTGTTCCAGCACCAGAATATGGAATAATGAACAGGTAGGGTGGGGGGGTTACTTTAAAGGGGGGGGATTAAAGAGGCTAGAAGATCCTCTCCTGGTTTTATAAGGTTTTGTTCCAAGACAGTCTGTATCCCCAGTTCAGCTCAATATGTCTTTTATTGAACTGTGAATATGAAATGTATATTGTGAGATGGACTTAGAGAGATTGATTTATGGTACCCCACATACAGAAACAAGATAGATTCTGTGATTATCACAAGTGGTCAAGTTATGAGCTTTGGGACTTCAGTTACACCACTTTGGGGAATTTTGAATAGCAAGGAAAAAAAAGTTGTTGGAAGTGCAAGACTGTTTCATGGCATAAATCTGGATATACTGTCCAATAGTCATACTGTTACTATGGTTGGTGCCATATCTTAGAGTAAATTCTATTAGCATGCATGCAGTGTTCTTTAATTTAAGTCAACATAATATGTATACAGCAGTGTCAAGTAAACTACAACCAGGCAGAATTACATCTGTAGAAACATTTCCCTTCCTCCCTCACTCTAACTTCATCTGATTACTCTTTCCCTAACTCAGCACTGATTTCAGAAGATTTCATCCTAAAGAGAACTTACATTTCCACCAGTGTCCCCATGCCAATGTGGAACTAGGATTTACCCTTCCTGGCAGCAGGTGAGAACCAGTCAAACCCTCTTCCTGGCACCTTCCCTTCAATTTGAGGCATTCCATAGCCTCACACAGGTGAGTCCTGTGCTCAACAGAAGTGAGCTAAAGAAAAACAGAATCAGACTTTTTTCATCAGCCACACAGACACCAAGTCATTTACTGCTCCCAGAATTAGACTAATAAATACTGAGAAACACATAGTAGTTCTCCCAGTTTGGTGCAGGGGGACAATCAAGAAACATTTTTTGGACAGAGTGAATTCTTCATCCAAAGTAGGTACTTGTTCTGCACAGAAACGTGAGACTTTCCAAATCACATCCAGAGAGATCCTTGCAAAAACCAAAAAGAAAAGGAGTACTTGTGGCACCTTAGAGACTAACAAATTTATTTGAGCATAAGCTTTCGTGAGCTACAGCTCACTTCATCGGATGCAAAAACCAGCATCTGTTTAGATCCATAGAGGAGATGAATAAGAGAGGAATATTAAATAATGGATGGTATAGAGTAATAAATTCAGCACTCCTATTTTTCATTCCTCATAATACAAGAGCAAGGAGCCATCCAGTAAAATTGAAAAGAAACAAATTTAAAATAAATAAAAGGAAATACTTTTTAAAATTACATGATTCCTGACTAACCTGTGGAGTTCATTACCACTACATAGCATTGAGACCAAGAACTCAGCATTCAAAAGTGGATTAGAAATTTACACTGACAAAGAAAACACCCACAATTACACTAGGTAGGATAATAAATATAAGGGATATAAATCCTACTGCTTGAGTACATAATACAAACATTAGTAGCCTGGGATAAAGAAGAATCGTCCCCTCCAGTCAGGTTATTCCATCCATATCTATCCATTATGGGGCTGCCCCTTCTCCTGAAGCATCCTGAAGCAACACTGGTCAGTGTTGAAGACAGGACACTGGATTAGACAGAACGCAGACGTCTGATCTACTATGGTAATTCCCATGTTCCATATGTCCAATGTGTAGTATTGGGTGAGCAGGTCAACTCATTCTTTGCTGCAGAGCTAAATGTTTTTTAACTGTACACTCACTACTGATGGCAGCAACTAATACTTAGTGGACATTGAAGAAGGCTCTACTGACACAGCGATGCATCAGGCAATAGAAAGCAAAGGCTAAAGACTTTTCACTGTTCCCTCAGCCAAACTAGCCCTACGTATAGAAAACTCACCCTCCTTAAGACATGAGGAACTTGCCTCGTATGCAGGAACCAAAAGGAGCCTTTTCCTTAGATGATGGTGATATGACAAGAACAAGGGATCACAATTATTTTTATTATGATAAATCCTGTATTTGCACTTTCCAATTAATACCAAAGCACCTCCTAGCTTCCTAAACCCCTGTAAATTGCTCTCAGGGGACAAGGGCCTACAATTCACTAATTCTTCTACCTGATACACATTAGGAATGAACTTAGGATAAAACAAGCATATTCTGATTCTCCAAGCATAATGTTCAGGAGAGTGGAGTCCTACCCATATCGACTTTATGACTATTTTTCAAAACTGTTTCCATTCTTTCAGCCTCATGAAAAAGTTAATTAATTTTCATTCTAATAAAATGACAGCCCTAAAACCTGAAATCCTAGTAATTCCTCCATTGTAAGGGTTGCAATCAGTGTTCCAATCTAAAGTGTGGTTCTGCTCTGAAAAGTGACCTCAAAAAAGGTGGTATGGTTCCAAATGTATTGTGTCTCAGTGACTCAGGACCAGACTTGTTCAGCTTACAAGGCAAAAGATGGTGGTGATATTTTTAACTGCCAGGCTACAAACCCCTCCTGTGATCTGAGAGTTAAGCTGGATTTTTTCTTCCTCACATATCGTCATTAGTAATAACAGTTCCACGAGCCATATCAGGCTCTCAATGATAGCAGGCAAACCAATAGCTTGTAAATTATAAGCGCTCAGGAAATACTTCTGCTGATGATGCACAAGTAGAAATAGAATCCAGCTCCGTCTCTACAACTATGTTGGCTCTGCAGAGTTAAAATATTAATCAGCAATAAACACTTATTTTTGTCACTAAAGTCAGTAGAAACTCTGAATACACAAAAAGGGTGAAATTTATCTCTGTGCAGAGGGCCAGCACAAAACCTAAGTACTATTTACATTCCACTTAAACCCTCAAAAGAGATGAATTTCACACAAAGCACAGATGTGCTGAATATGAAGGGGCCATTTTCACAATCACTTTACAGAGGCAAACTAGTTAAGTCCTACGAATCGATTCTCCTGTTTACACTGTTAAACTCCATTAATTCCAATAGAGTTATTCCTAGATTTACACCACTGAGAGAGAAGTATCAGTCCCCAACTTTTTACACCCTCTAATTTTGCTGAAAATGTAGCTTTAGAACTACAGCAAACCCATTGGCAGTACAAGCTATCACCTCACATATCCTGAAACTCACCTGAAAATATCACCAGAGCATCTCTGCTGACATTACCAGCAAGTCTGACAGTTGTCAAAGTTGTCAAATTTGTCAAAGTTGTCAAATTTGTTAGTCTCTAAGGTGCCACAAGTACTCCTTTTCTTTTTGCGAATACAGACTAACACGCTGCTACTCTGAAAGTTGTCAAAGTGTATCATCTTTGGAAAATAGTTGGCCCTGATTCTGATCTCACTTACACCTGTTTCCACCACTGTCAACGGTCTCACTCGGGATTTAAATCAGTAAAGCTTAAAACAGAGTCATAGATTTTTAAAAAGGAGTACTTGTGGCACCTTAGAGACTAACCACAAGTACTCCTTTTCTTTTTGCAAATACAGACTAACACGGCTGCTACTCTGAAACTTGTCACAGATTTTTAGTAAACACTGGGGGGGCAGATTCTGCAGCCTTTTCTTCTACTGAATATCCATTATTCCTGCAAGTAGTCCCAAGCAAGTTAATGGACTTATCCTGCTTTCTTATCCTAGTGTCAATCACTGCCACTGAAGTCAATGGGATTTAAATAGCATTAAGGAGATCAGAATCAGGCACAATGGGACTACTTGTATGAGTAAGTGCTACCCAACACAAGTAAAGGTTGAAAAATCTGGATTTCAATGTTATGAACATTTTAATACAATGTATATATAATTCCCCTGCCATTACTACAAAAACCTGCACAATTCTCTTGCTAGGTTACCAATGTATCACTGACAAGTGCCACACAGGTAAACACAGACTTCTACAGTGCCACAGGTTATGTTTAGCAAGTAAATGCTGCTCTGATCAGAGATCAGTAAAGCCATCAGGAAGCCATTCTGAATGGGCAGCTCTCTTCAGTGCCTGTTTCTACAAGCTGAAGAAGTATAATAAACCTGGATAAAAAGCTATTGCCAGGGAAACATTCTTTGTTCATCCTGGTAGTTTAAGTTCACTGAACAAGAGATGCTATCAGACTTAGGCTACAACAGTGAGCACCTTGTATTGTTGCTACTGTGCATGACTGGGGGGTGGAGGGAACAACAGCCACACTCAGTTAATACAAGGAAGAAAACTGTTCCACAAGGGTTACTCTAGCTGTTTTCAAACATTAATGCAGATATGTCAAATCAATCCTCAGCTCTATAAAGAGAGCTGGTTTGAGCATATCTGGAATGACAAGGCAACAGATTCAAATCAAATGCAAATAGCATACAGTGGGCTTGTGGTTTTAAAAAAACAAAACAAATGTCCATAAAGTTGAAGAACTGCTTAAGCTTTCAAAAATCTGGGGTCAGTCGGTCCATGCGTGGTTCTGTGCGAGAAGGTCAGGGCACCCCTCCACAGCATTCTCATGCTGGGGATGAGTGACAAAGCTCTCTCCACATACCACAGGAGTCCCTGATGCATTCCAGCATTCTGGAGAGAGGCTACAGAGGGCGTCTATTCATTCAGAGTCCCAAAGGAACATTGCTCCTGAGATCAGCATTGCCGCTCAAGTGAACACTACATACTATGCGGACTTGCAGACTCCTTTCTTCAGTCTGCCCTCCAATTCACATGGTTCTTCCAATCGACTGCTCTGTGTTCAAATCAACAAACACACACCCCTCTGCGACTCTGTGACCAAGTGTATCAGTGTATCAGTACCTTCAGGGAAATATTACACAAAAAAACACAGTGCTGCTTGTCTCTCGTTTTACAGCAGTCTGAAATACATCTCTATACAATATATATAATACTGTGACATCTATTAGTTATGGTAAATGACAGATTAAATTGCTAAATGTGAATATTCCAAGAGAAAAACCACGCTGTGAAATTGGAGTTAAAGTTTAAATGGCACTAATTCGCAGCCATTGGCCCAGATCCTCTCCTGCACAGGACACCTGTGTGTAGATCTGTTCACGCAAAGCCGGCCTAAACCAAGCTAACATGGCCTCCAGAGGTTGTCCCTTAACAGGAGAAATACTGAGTGGCATAGATCCTCCATAGTAACTTCTGTGCCACATGTGAGCATAACTCCTATGCCTTGAGGCCCAGCCACTGCAGAAGAAAAGTGGCATGGCAGAGGGGCAATCAGCACAAATAGCCCAAGAAGGGAAGGAGGCCCACAGGTAGCTAAAAGCCACGTTGCATTCACACAGTCTGCAACTGCACTGGTCACAGACGAGAACTGGATCCGTAGCCCACACCTGCTGCAGATTCTGATCTGGAGGCAATTTAAGGTGATGGTTTAGATTTATAATAAGTCTTAATGGTTCTGGTACTGATGACCCTAGAGACCTTACTTTATAGGATACCTGCTGCATCTTAGATAAGCTGATGCCTCTGTATGCCCCTCTATACCACCTCCAGATGCCGCAGTGAGGTATTTGATATAGAAGCTCAGTCCCTTGCTCCTGTGAGCAACTCCTGAGAGGGACTGTGCTTTCCATTCCCATTGTCTTCATTGGGAGTTGAAGACACACAGCAATTGTAGGAGTCAGTCATCACCTTCAGGACTTAATGTCAGCATTAGACAGATCCTGCCAGGCAGATTAAATTAGCTAGACAAACAGGCTACAGGAGGCTTTTCATTGAATACAACTGCCCCTCATTGGAAAAATCAAAACATTGGCAATTCTGCTGAGCTGCTAGTATAAAAAATCTGATAACACAAAAGTAAAAGATTAGCAACTATTACTGGGAGAATTAACTTCTAGGAGTAAGTTTCCAATGGCCTTGACCAGGGATTGACCTGCAAGACTGACTAAAGAAGCATAATGTTCATCCTCCCTGCACTGAATCAAGGATTTGCTCCACCTTGACTTATCTCCCTTAGCACCAGTATAAATGCTCCAGTTGCCACCCTCAGCTTTCCTGCAATATATCAGTGCTGGCATTACCACAGGATTCTCTGAGGCTGGCACATGAGTGGCTAATGCTCTGCCACATGTTGAAGCCACGGTGGAACTAAGGAGGGGAGCATCTAAAATAAAATTTAAAATAAACATTTTAGGGAGCATTAGGGGAGCATTTAAAATAAAACCTGTGTCACGAATATTTTGTTTTCAGCTTTCAACAAAAACATACTATTAAATGTGGCAATAATAAGCTCCTTCCAGTAAGAAAGGAAATTAATGAGTCAGACTCTGGATAAGAGCACAAACAACATGAGCCCACTTGCCATTTCTGCTAGGAATCTGGTTCTAATGTACCGTCTTTCTGAGACCACGCCAATGAGATGCTGAATGCCATCAATTCTCTCTGACGTCCGTGGGCCTTGAGAGCACTCAGTGGATCAGACATCATTTATTACTATTTGTTTGTATTGCAGTACAATACAGATTAAGGATCAGGCCTACATTGTGTTCGGTGCTGTACAGGCCTCCAGTAAAAAGAGCTCACGAACTAGGTTAAGATAAGACACAGGTGAATGGGACAAATGAGGAGGAGGCAGGAGATGTAACAGTAAAGCAAGCAGGTTGTCATATATTAAGTATTGCTCTCAACTCACCAGCTATGTAAGCCTTTGTAAAATTGAGTTATTTAGCTTTACAGAATTTCAGATTGTTTTAAAACAACTTTAAATACTTCTCTTAAAAGGCTGCCTAGTTACAATCCACCTATTTATTCTACATATCCACAATTTTTTATCATTGCTAGATGCTGCTTTCTGCCCCACTGTTTTACATGCCTGGGACTCACCAGTGTAGGGATGGAGCTCAGAGCAGGGTTAAATTTTGGCATCTGAGACCATGCCTGTTGCTGAAACTTTAGGATCTGGGATTCCGGGGCTCACCATTCCAGTTCAAATAGCATTAGGGTTGCTGACATTAATGAAGAAATAACACCCATGGAAGCTAGGTAAAATTATTGTGACCCCTTTTTACAAACAGATAAATGGCAACAAAGAAAGAGGAAGTAACTTGCTCAAGATCACATACCCAGAGAGAGTGGTAGAGCTGAGGGCAGAACAAGCAGTCCAGGGGGCTCCTAGTTCCCTGCTGAAATCACTTACTCCTGAGGACATTCTGCGCCAAAATATTAAAAATTCTGCGCACAATTTTTTAATTTCTGCAAAATTCTGCAATTTTTATTCTAGCAACTAATCCCAACTCAGGGTAGGAGCCACTGACTGGGGTGTCCCCAGCCCTACCGTTATTTACCTCTCTCCTGGCTGCTCTGGGTGCACAGAAATGACAAAAGGGAACCTAGAGGGGAGATCACATTCTTCCTTGAGAGCCCCATTCGCAGCAATGTTCTTAACAGGAGCATATCCATGCAATTACAGGTAAATCAGCTTTCTCTGCTCTACAAAGCAGAGAGCAGGGCTGTTCTCGGCCAATTTTAACAACATGAGATGACGAAGAGAATGCTGGGAAAAGTGAGCATGCATTTAGGTCTAAAGCCAGGCTGATCTGGAAAATCAGGAATGTCTTTCTTCAGTTTTCTAGAGTCCTCTATTCCATTAAAGATCTTTGGGCATCAGATGTTCAAAGACTATTCAGGATGCATCTGTTTTAAACACCTTGAGGGTCTAGCCCCCTTCCTCCCATTCTATTCTGTACTGCATGCCAAGAAAAAAAGTAGCAGAAACATATTAGTGCCTAGATTTGTCAAACACCCGCTGCTTTGGAGAATAGGCTTTGATTTGTTCTCACCAAGAAGGGGGAGAAACTGAGGAAAAAGCAAAAGAAACAAGACACACCGTGTAGGAGAGAGAAATAACCACAGATAACTGGAGGAGAGAAAAGATGGTAATATAATCATGGGGAGTTTGGAAAGGACTTTATCAAGATCACCTCTTAGCACTAGTGTGGAACTTTCTTTTACACTAATTCTCAGTGTTTTATCTCACTTACATGTGAACAATGCCTCTAGTGTCAGGGCCTCAGAGACATCCCGGGGGTAACACTCCAACATACAAAGTCAAGGGATAAGGCTTATGATCAAAAAGGAAAGCAGCAAATCCACTCTCTTTGCTGGCAGGACAGGTGCCAAAGATGCTTTAATTTCTTCCTCCCAGTAGAAGTTCAAACCTCAGTAAAACAAAATAAAAGAGAGTATATGTAACAGGGACTCTAGTATGGGCCAGCCAGGAACTAAGTTAGAGGAAACGAGGTTCACCACGGAAATGACAAACTTTAAAGGTTGCTGAATATGTCTGCTGTGGAGATTCAGATTTTCCCAGTTCCCCCCTCCATTGCTAGTCACATCCAAAGGGCAAACAAAAGGCGATTCATGAATGGATACAGTTGCTGCAAAAGAGGCAGGACCTAAGGCCCACATAGTCACCCCAATACATATATGATCTGATTTTCAAACAATACAACATGATGCAATTAGCTGCTATATGGATTTTGTGTAGCACGTAATGTACTTTTCTAAGCAACCATTCATCACCAATTGCTAGGAAGTAAAGGGGAAAACACTGGATGGTAAAAGAATCAACAACACCTGGGTCTTCTCCAGTATCTTCTTGGTGAGGCTCTGAAAGTGCCTTCCAAACACCAGAAACGATCTCAGGTAAGTCAAAGCTATTATCCACATTTTACAGATGAAGAAAGTGAGGCACAGAGAGGTGATGTGACTTGCCCTGGGTCACAACTGGAATAGAAACCAAAAGTCCTGACTCCCAATCACCACTCAAACACTAGACAATGCACCTGTGCTACAATGCACTTTAGTCTGGCCTTTAGTTATAGGCAATTAAGTTCACTGACTGTTGGTTCATTAGTTAAAATCATGGGACTGGATCACCAAAGCTGGTGGGAGGGAAATGTGCTTTCCAGCTCCCTGGTGCTAGCCTGATCTCATGAGCGCCAGAGGGGATTCTCTCTGAGCCAGGGAGGGCAGGACCTACGGCCCTATAGTCACTCCAATACATACATGATCTGGTTTCCAAACAACACAACATGATGCAATTAGCAGATATATGAATTTTAAGCCTCTCTCAGGGTTTTTGTCAGCATTAGTTTGCAGCTATGGCTCCTGAAGATCCCCACCAGATGAGACTGATAAAGGTTGCATTGCATCAGTGCATCCCTCAGCTACCTTCTCTCTGCTCATCACTATTTTTTGGTCTGGGCTAGGCTGACCCACTGGGACTTCCCATGGGTGTTCTGCATCCAGATGCAATCACAGCCCATTCTTCCATATGTAGAGATGAGAGAATTTCTCAAGCAGGACTTCTTTAATCAGACATACTTACATTTACTAGAAGAAATATACATATTATTGGAAGGGTTTATACTTTGCTAATCCCCCTCTGCCTGCTAATGCCTCACATCCCCACAGGATGCATGGACTGCATGTCCTGGACCACATGTCCTTATGAAAGATAGAGGTACCCTGGCATGCATCAGATTCTTGAACACTCCAGTGCAAAAGGCAAACTAATAAATGGTACATTTATAACTCCTGCATTTTTATAGATTCCTTAATCAAATTGCTTAACATCAGAAAACAGTAACATAAAACACATGGTCCTGTAGCATGTACAGCTTCTTCCTGGCAATCATGTATTTTTATGACAAAATATAAAAAGCAATTAAAAATGCATCTCAAACATTTGTATTTTTTGGCAGTGCATTAACTCTCCTGGCTCATCAGCTTAATTCTTAGCAAATCATATGCATAGTTAAAACAAAACCCCTACTCTTTTCTCCTGAGTCCAGAGCTGATTTTTCAGGAGCTGCACAGAAATATAGGAATTGCCATACCAGATCAGACCTACGGTCCATCTAATCCAGTATCCTAGTCTTAGACAGGGTCTAGCATCAGTTGCTCTAGTGGAAGATGCATGAAATCCTACAGTGGACAATTATAGGATAGCCTCCCCATAAAAGAAATCTTTTAATATCTCCTGGCAGTTGGTGGTTGTGTTGTATCCTCAATTGTCCCAGCACCAATGCCAGAGCGTGTGTAGGGGAGAGATAGCTATGAGTGTACTTGCACTGAAGCAATATTGACTCAAAAACCAAACAAACAAAAAAGGAAGGTAGAAGAGGAAAAAAAGCCAAAACAAAGGACGGAAGAGGTGGTTGAAAGGCAGAGCCATATTTACCCATGGTCTTGAGAGGCCAAGGCCAAGGCCCAGGCCACATACAGTCGTCAAAAGGGATAGAGAAAGTTTCCACTTCCATTTGACTTACTTGTGGTCCACAGCTGCTGTCTGGTCACCAGAACACTGATCAATGGGCCTGTGTTGCTCTCTGGTCCCTTGAGGCGGTATCCAATATACTCTTGCGAGTACTTGAAGTTTTGTTTCTTTGCTGCATCTGGCACTAATGTCTTAGGCGGGATCAGTTCAAGCACATCGAGGGACCCCTGCAAGACCACTCCACTAGGGCTCCCTCTAGGAACACACGGCAGCACTGTGTGGGAACTCAAAGGGGTGGGGCTTATGGGGAATCCTGTAATGGTTATAGGGTAGTGAGATCAAGTGAATATTTGAAAAGCACTTTGAAGATGAAAAGACAAGAACTAGATACTTGTTAGAAGAGCAAAAATATTAAACAAATTATTGGGGGGAGGAGGTTGGTTGGTTGGTTTTAATAGAAAACCACCTTGCTGGACTTAAAATACAACCAAATCCTGAAGATATTTAGAACCTAGAGGATATTTCAAACCAACCAATCATTTTAGCAAAGTCGAATATGAGACATAAACTACTTAATAGTTCTGCTTTCCCATACCTCTGAGTGTTTTTCTTAAACATTAACTGCAGAGTAGCAAAGTGTTGAAGGTAGATTAGCATGGTGTATTACAGGCTTTAAAGCTTTGCTGCTAGCACTACGCACACACAGCTCCAGTGACACTGTGTTTAACCAGAGCATAGATACAAACTAGGACAAGATTTTCTAGGCCTATTGCCTATTTTAATGGAACTTGGAGTTTTCTTTGGCCTGGCTCCAGTTCTCCAGGGTTAGTCTAATCCTCCATTCTGTAGCTGCAACAACCAGTAGGATCACAATAACCAGGCTTTTGATTCCTTCCTCCTAACAAACCAGGAACTTCGGGTTTCGCTAATAACCACCCAAAGAGTCAAAAGAATACTCCTCACTAAACAACAGAAAAGTCATTCACTTAAAATCCAAATTGCTCTATAGGTGTCACTCCTACCCTATTGTCCACATTAAAACTACAAATCACAGAACATGTGTAAGGTGTTCTGTGCCCAGCACTAATCAGTAAACTCCCTGAGCTAGCACCTTCTGCTCTTCAGTCTGGCCCTCCTTACCACACTTTCTGTTTTGCACTCCCTTGGCACAGACTGGCACACCCGCCCCCCGCAGTAAGGGGACATAGAGACCTTTTAGTGCTCATGTATTCTATAGATATTTCTCTCTGCTGCTCCCTGCTACATGTTTAAAAACAGGTCCAGAATACCCAATTAGACACCACCCAGCACGGTTGTGTCTAACTCCTCTTGAGATTGATTTTATTTATTTATTTTAGTAGCTCTAGCCATGTGTACAATATTTAATAATAAAATAATAATTCACATAAACAACACTACAGCTAGATAGATGGATGACAGAAAGATAGACAGATGTTTTGTGCTCCTTCAGAGAGGGAGGGGTAAAGCCGCCAGAGCATAGCAGTTAATCTGACCCAAACATTTAAAATAAAATGATTTAAAGTTTTGTACTACATATCTTCATATTGTTAGAAAGCAAACATGCCAGCATTCCCTTTGGATCTGTTAGCTAGTGTTGATGTATTAAATTTTTAATACTTAAAAAAAAAACAAGGAAATTCTCAGACAAAAACTATGTTAAGACTGAGTGAAGGTTCAGAGTACTTACCAGTAATTAACAGGAAAACACATCACAGGGGTATTGTGATTGTTCCAAAATCCTGTATTATAAACCTTTATACATTATAAAGGAAATTCAGAGTGAAAGTTGATTTTAAAATAAATTCAACCAAATCGTGTTTAAGTATGGAAATGCACAGTTAGGGAGCCCGGAAGACTTTAACATTCCCCTCTAGTAACACCATGAGGAAAAATAGAAGGAACAAAAAAAATCTCATATATCTTTAAAAATCTGTTTATTCTGTCCCAGGACCAAAGCTACTAGAATAGATAGCCAGGCTAACAAACACTAAAATATTTTATTTATGATCATACGGTTATTGTATGGTGTCATTACAGCGGTACTGCTAACCCTGAAAGTTCAAAAATCATGAGCCAGACCCCAAAACATCGTGAGACTAGGCCCCAAATCATGATTAAAAAATAGATTAGAGAATGATATTAATTGTTGTTAATTATTAAGTATTAATTACAGTAGGGCTTGGGAGCCCCAGGTATGAAGCAGGGCCTCTCTGTGTGAGGTTCTGTACAAACAGAACAAAAAGCAGCTCCTTACCTTAGAGAGATTATGCTGTCTTCTGGGTTTTTTTTTTAACTTCTCCTGCCCCACCAATGTGTGTGTGTGTGACAGTGTTGCCCAATTTATAATTAGAAATATTACTTTAGCCACTGAACTTGATGGGCTGGCCCCCCACATCAACTCTGCACCCTCAACCCCAAACCAATTAATTTTAGCACCTAGCTCTCCCAGGGGCCACACTCCCACAGCAATGCTGGCCACCCACCAGAACACTGGGCACCAATGAAACTTACTAGTATGAGGTCAATGTCATTCTGCTACTAACTGGGGAAGCTGAACAACAGCAAAAGCAGGCACTGGAGCAACTGATACAGACCTAGATGTAGAGGCTGCGGGAAGAGTAGAATACTAGACACATTTCCCTCACAACAACCAGGAGGATCTGGATGGGAGAAGGGAACAGGACTGAGAATGGGTGAGGTAATATTTTTTATTGGAGTGAATTCTGTTGGTGAGAGAGAAACTTACAGCAGTCAAAAAGGGTGTGAGAACCAGGGAATCTTTACATTTAGCAGACTTCTAGCAGACGGAGTCTGACACAAAAGATAGAGTCTCTGAGCAGGGTCTAGAAACAGCCCTGTGGTAGTAGTCCCAGGACTCTCCCCTTCCCAGAAGTTTGGGGTAACGGGGGGAGGCGGAAGGGAGATGGAAGGGAGGTTTCATTTCTCATCAGGGCTTTGTGACTGGATAGTGAGGGCCCCATCTTTCATACTGGTCTTGGACTAGTTGATTTAGTGGTCTGGCTACCTAGTTTCTGGTAAAATTCCAAACCCCATGAGGATTGGTTAAGACAGAAAAAGAATGTGCACCAAGGTATAGGGGTGTTTCCACCACAGATATTTTCCACCCTGGCAAGTCCTTGAGCTTGTAGGTAGATGCCAAGCAAACTTTTCAAACCTTACTAACACAATTCACAACCTAGGACGAAGCCCAAAACATTTACTGCACCCTGGGGAAGAAATGCACTAAATATTAAAATAAAATAATCTATTTTCACCAAAGCCACTAGACCAGAGATCCACAAACTCTTCTTATGGCGTGCCCCCTTCCAGGTCTACCAGCTGCCTGTGTGCTCCTACCTGTCTCATCACTGAGACTTTGTGTGTTCTTAACACTACCTGTCTGTAGCCATCTCTCCATATTTCACTGTTATGTACAGATATAATGCAACATATACAACCGAAAAAACACCTAAATTCTAAGCTCAGTTAGACTGGACAGTTGCTGGGCAACTGAACCCGCACTGTACAGTGATTGGAAGTGAGGGATCTGTATGTTAGTGTCTCTACAGATCTGTGTTCTCATTGGTATATCTTGAAGTAAGTTAACTACTATATTTTATATAACAGATTCCCACAGAGTTTTAAAGCTTTGTCTGAGTAGTCTACTATGAAAATGCAATAAATAAAATAATTAATAAATAAAATCCACCATGACACAATTTCTCCCATGTACCCCTTGGAGATGTCTCACGTACCCGCAGTGGCACGCGTACCACAATTTGGGAACCCCTGCACAAGACTAGATAGCCAACTGAACACCATAAGGATGGAAGGATAATTGACTGAGGTAACTTTCAAATCTTTCCTGCTTTTGTCAGTTAAATCTCTGCTTTTACTGCATAAAACATATAACCAAACCCCAAAGGTGCACAACTAGCAAGAGTGCATTCAAATCCCAATTTCACAGCATATGTGCCTTTCCAGACCACTGCAGGCATATACTCCATAGCACATTTGTAAAGTGATAATTAGTGATAGACTTGTTATGAATATTCCAAATAACATTTCTCTCTACAGCAGCCCTTAAGACTACAAAGGGCAACATTCTAAAGAGCTACGAATAATTGAGATGAAAAAAAACCCTTTGTAAACAATAGTGAAAATTTTAAAGTTTATTTCAGTAACACTAACCCAAACCCTGTCCTTTAGAAATGCGCAGCCATGCAGCTGTCAGAATGAGATGTCCATTTGGCTGACGGGCTGGCAATGCTGCAGCTCCCCACCATGCAGTCAGTCCATGTCTTTGTCACCTCAGGGTTGGATTACTAGCATGTCTGCTACATGAGGCCAGACCTGCAAAGCATCCAATCATATGGAGTGAGGTGGTCCACTTATTAAGCAGTGTTTCATACAGACAGCACTTTAACCTGATACCCTGTGATTTGCATGGGTTCTAGCTGATTCCGGAGTGTTGGTTTGGACTTATAACACCCTAAATGACTTGGGTCTTGCTTCCCTAAGAAGCTGCCTCTCTCACCACATGATACTGCAGCATTACAATTAATTCAAGTGCTTGAGCTAACAGCCCCCTCATTTAATCAGAAGGGGGCTGGTGGTAAGTCATTCTGGTAAAAGGACTATGGGCTAGATCCACAAAAGGACTTAAGTACCCAATGGTAATTTTAGGTCCAATATTTAGGCACCATTGCGATCCTCAAAACTCCTGCTCAGCAACCGCATAACTATGTAGGAGCCTAAAGTCCCTAAGCACCTAAATATCTGCCAGTGAGCATGCACATTGCTGCCTCACTGTACACACCCTGGCTAGGGTGACCAGTTGGCTGGTCCGGCCTGGACATTTTTTTAATGGATTTGCCAGTTGCCAGAACAGTAATTTAATATGCCCGGGTTTTTTCACATGGGTCTAAAGAGTTGCATTATTATCACAATACATTGGGATATCTAATGTTAAAAGTTTCTTTGTCCAGCTAAAGATGCTGCAGTGTTCCTACGTTCACAGTTTAAGGAAGAAAGTTATCAATCTTATCTCTATGTGTTATCTCTCTAGATATTATAAGTGGATGTTGAAGGGGGGGTGCAGAACTGCCTTGTAGTTGGGGTTGCGGCAGGCTTGCCTTGTGGGGGGTTGCCGGGTTTTTTTGCATCTTAAAGGTGGTAATCCTAGCCCTGACACCTGTCTTATGCCTAAGCCAGAGTAGGATCCTCAAAGTAGGTTTTCCCCTTCTAGCTCTCATTCAGGGCACCTTCCAGAAGGCATTCTCAGAGCATGCCTGACCCAACACAAAACAGGCAGAGACGGAGGGGCTGCTCACCCCACCTCTATAACATTTAGACCAGCGGTTAGAGAACTCACCCATGATGTGGGAGACCTGCGTTAATTTCCCCCCTCCACCTGATGTGCAGAAGGAATTTGAACTTGGAGAGGGGCTCGGAGGTATTCTGGAAAAGGTCCCCCTCAATCTCCCATGTTGAAGCTGTACTGTGTATAAATAATTAAATATACAATGGAGCAGGGAGCTTGAACCTGGGGCTCCCACCTCCCCGGGCAATAGAGTCAGTCTCGGGTTTTTTTTCCTCTCTCTCTAGCCTAATGCTTATTTCCTGGAGCTCCCTGTTCAGCATGCTGGCTGTGTGGATCCCATCCCTAGGCATCTAACACTTCATGTGCATTGTATAGGAGCCTGGGTGCTGTGGATTCCAGTGGGTGGCAAGATCCCAAAAAGTGAGTTGCCCCTTTGTCCTCTAGCCCTGGAGTTTACTTCCCCCCCTTAGCTCAAAACTTGGGTGGTGACATTTCTAAAACCACGTGTGCTCCCAGGATTTTGTGTGCTCCCAGGTGAAAGGCAAGTGGGAAATGCATTATGAAGATGAAGACTGTAGTAGAGTCCAAGTTGCTTGAAAGAAGCCTGGTGTTCAGATGTAATTATGTATTATGGTAAGATTTGTGAGTTTAATGGTTGGATCTTAGAGAAGCACAATTAAAAACTGAAAGAACAAGTAAACAAGGATAAGGATAGAAAAAAGGGATCTTTTTAGATGGCAAGAAGCTTGGGTTGATGGGGAAGGGAAGAGACACAGAACTAGACCAAGAAATGTACATAGGACAAGTGGGTTTACTCTCAAGGTAGGCAACCTTGGGGGAGATGGGGGGGACTGCATTAATAATACATGCAAAGTGCCTTAAAAATTGAAATTCCAAAACCTCAATTATGATTTAAAATTCAAAATGATTCCACTGAGCTTAGCACTGCACTAACACAGTCTTTCCCCGCCCCAACCTACCCCACCTAAAATTGCTTTTTTTTCTCCCCTCATTCTTATAATGTAATTGAAAGGATGTTGAGGCTTTGGCTTTAACCACAGCAGAGAAATGATGCATTCTGAAATCAGAAGAAAAGGAGGAGAAGAAGGGTGAGCAGGCTCCGATTTTCTCACTATTCATGTCAGGTGAGATGAGTCATTTATACCATGAGACGTTAGAAAACATCATCTTTTAAGAATTCATAAAAACACAAAGCACGCATAGAAGGCTGTTAAAGAAGAGGTTTGCAATTAGCAATGTTAGTGTATCACTAATGTGTAACTATGCTGAAACCACCAGCGATTTTAAGCCTTTTTTGCAGATATAATATTCTATTTTAAGGATAAAATTGAGCTCTTTAGTAGTAACAGAGAAAATTGACTAGGAAGGCATAACAAAACCTGCAGAATTCTGAGCCAGATGGAGCCACTTTGCTTCAGATCAACTGCTGTCTATTATCCTCAAATGCCCCCAAAACTAAAATGTATATTTACAAGATTATTACTGGATTTTTAACTTTGTGCAAAATGCTCAAATTTCAGTTTTAACAAGTTTTTTTCTCCCAGAATATTTATTAGGAATAAAGAAATTGTTACCAATGGCAACAACAAAATGTCCCATCAGCTTCAGATGTTGATTGTTCTGTATAGAACTGATATGGCATAATGATAATGACTCCAGAAATGAGTCACTACTCCCACAACACTTGCATTCTGCCCAAGCAATTAAACTTAGCTGGGGTTTGGGACCCCAAGATGGCCAATGGAAGGGTATCAGAGTAGCAGCCGTGTTAGTCTGTATTCGCAAAAAAAAAAAAGGAGTACTTGTGGCACCATAGAGACTAACAAATTTATTTGAGAATAAGCTTTCGTGAGCTACAGCTCACTTCATCGGATGGAAGGGTAGTCGGTGAGTCATTATAGAATCTCTTTTTTCACACTCCACTTTAGCACAGATTTTGCTAGAAAATGCTCTTAGTTTTGTTTTTGAAGGCAGGAGACCCTGGGTTTGGGTTTCATCTCTCCTACTACTAATCCTTCTGTGCAATTCACAATGCTAATTACTGACCATGACCTCATATCCCTGTCCTAAGAAGCAGGTAAGTGTTATTCACCCAATTTAGAAATAAAGTAACTTCCACAAAGTCATTTCAGGCAGAACTGTAAACAGAATCCAGGTATTTGATAAGACCCTTTCAGAATTAATGTGCCAGATCCATGCATTCAGCTAGGCTGTCTGTAACAATTTCTCTAATCACTAAGCCACACTTCCCTCTCAGAGCCAGGAACAGCACCCAGGACCCTCAGACCCAGCTGTCTCACAACCAGGTGTGCTCAGTGAGCCACGTACCATTGGATACACTGAACCATATAGAGAATAATAGCCTGCTTCTACTACCAGGTATTCCTTTAGCTCAAGCAATAGCTGTCAGTGCTGTGGATATAACAAGCCTGGATTCAAATTCTGTTGTCAGCTTGTGGGAAAAAATAGCTATGATCATGTAACTGAAGACTGTATCACATTGTAGATAGAACTAAAGGTTAATTCTAGTATTCCTAACTCTGAAGTAACCTGAATGTCTTTTGACAGAGTTTTTTGTATGAAATTATATATATCTAGGCGCCCTGTTACATTAGCACTGTTTAGGGGACTCAGTGCTCAGTTGAATCCAGCCCAGCTCAATAGGGATTAAAAACTGTTTTCATCAAATGGACGTTTAAGTGGCCTTTATATGAGATTAGTTTGGAGAGTCTCAGTTCCTGCTCTTGCATCAGAAACTCACCACCATGCTTTGCACTAACTGGCAAATTCAGCAGAGAGCCCTAAAAATGCATGAGCCATAGAGGCTGAACTACCTGTTACCCCTCCAGACCAGGGCTGCAGCATACAGAGGGTGGAAGGAAGTCTTCACTGTAGGTAAGCAGCGGGCTTCATTCAGCAGACCCTACATCTACGGAGTTTTTTCTTTTTATACTTTTGAAGTGAAATGTACGGTTAGATGTTTAAATTTAATTTAAAAAAAATATTCAAAGTAGCTAATTAAATGATTTGCATATATTGTCAAACATGAAGCTGCACAGAACTTGACAGATTGTGATAGGGTGTCCAAGGCTTGGAAGGGGTTAAGGTGGCAGGTGGTCCAATTAACTCCCCTGACTGCACCTGAAGGAGGAACTAGGGATTGATTAAATGAGGCTCAGCTGGACAGGATGTACCTGTATAAAACCCAGAAGCTGAGAGCAGAAAGGGGCTACAGGGAAGTAGGCTGCAGTCACTCTCTGGGAGCTGGGACGGTGGTGAACCCCGAGAAGTGGGGGAAGCCAGGAAGGTAGGAGAAGGCTCAGGGGAAATCAGCGAGGTAGGACACTGCAGGCCTTGACTGCTGACCAGAGGGCCCCTGAGCTGGAACCTGGAGTAGCGGGTGGGCCTGGGTTCCCCTACCAGCCACTCGGGACATGGTACTGGCAGGGCAGCGGACAGCCTGGGATGGTTGGTCTGGGAAAGACTTTGTTACATCACTCCAGGAAGGGGAACACGAATGGTGATCTTGCCGGAGGGCTGAGTCACAAAGAGGAGGCTACAGTTCCTGGAGTGAGAGGTGCTGGAGGGTGAGATAGGACGGGTGAAGACACCACCAGAGGAGGCTGCAATGCTTGGTAGAGCTAATCCCCAGGAGGAGATGCCACCTGCGGTGACTGAACCCCATGACACAGACCTCATGGAATTCTCAGACCATAATAAACTAAAATCAAATAACCTCAGTCCCAGGGCTCAGGCCTTATGAAAGTCAAAAGAATAAAACTAACTTGGAGTTTCTGGCCCATGCTGGTTTTGAGCTGCAAGTGGCATAAACCTTTTCTCCCCCAAGAGCCAAATATTTTTTTTTCCCCAACACCATGTCAGATTACCCTAAAGTCTCTCAGATAAAACTCTCTTCCAGGAGAGGACCACTAAGATGTCTCCATTTGCCCCCTGAGCCCAAACAGACACTATGCTTGTCAGCAAGGACAGACCCCAAGATCTTTGGTTCCAAAGGTACAAGCCCTGCCACTTGAATGGCACGACTTTTCTGTTGCTGTAGCAGTATTTGGATTATCAGGTGGGGCACCCAGTTAAACAATCGCATGCTTAACCATTTCACTATCCCACACATAAGAAACTGGTGGATTGGTGTCATTTTGGTGAAATTCATGGAAGGACTCAGTGATCAAAAACACGCTTGTAACACGGAGCTAAACTTGCCTACTGAGAGACCACTACCATTCCACAAAGTAGGGGTTTGTATTTTCCTATCATTATATAAACATTACCTAGTTAACCCTCAGGCACAGCTGTGAGATGGGTCTGTATTACCCCATTACACATGGGGGAAGCAAGCCTTGGAGAGGTTTAGTGGCTTGCATGGAAGTCAGCGTGTCTCTGAGTCTCATCATCTGTAAAATGGGGAACTTACCATACATGAAATCTGAAAACATACAGGACTAAAGGATGTCCACAGCCACCTGCTGGCAGATAGGTGAGTAATATTATTTCCATTATTTCAGAGAATGAGACCCAGAGGTCAAGGTCCACATTTTCAAAACTGGCCTTTGATTTTGGGTGCCTCCAATTTTCATTGCTCAAGCTTGGACATCTACAAATCAGGCTCCTCAGTGGCTAATCATAGGCACCAAGAATTGAAGCCACTTGAGAAAATATTTGCCTTAGACTTTCTGAGCCTTAATTTAGGGTGTTGTGATTACTCATCCAATAAGGTTTTTATAGGGCTACACAAATGCAGACAATTATTAATGCTACTTAGTGGTATTGGAGGGATCATAACTCAGGATCTCATGGCTCCCAGATTTGTACTTAATCCACTAGATCATGTGGCTTTGGCAGCTCTTTTAGGAAAACGTGATGCAAATTTCCAGGCCTAGGCATTGGTGCCACAGGGACTTGCCATGATACTTCTCGGCAAAAATGTTACTAAGCCTGTACTGGGGCTAGGTATGCTTCCTAAATAGTGCATGGCACTGATACGTCGCCTAGGAAGTTGGCATCAGACCAGCACATACTTCCTAAAGTACACACAAGTCAGCCTGCAGAATTCAGAGCGCTGTGATGCTCAAAGTACAAATGCAGATTGTAATAACTTCAAAATTCCTGCCAGCTGCCCTAACACTAGTGAAAGGCATGGGTACACACCAAGAGCAGCCTATAAAACCAAATCTGAAGCTTGTAGGCCAAGTTGCCTTTGTGTTATGCCATTCCCAAGATATGTTAGGAAAATTCCCAAAGGTGAGAACAGCTCATTTCCTAAACTCACCACAGCTTCTAAATACTTCAACTGCTTCACACTTTCCAGAAAAATATCATCTTCCTCTTCTTCTTCCTCCTTGCCTTAATCCCATCAACCGGGGTCCACTCTACGAGTCCCCTCCCTCCTAAGTGCTCTGTTCAATGCCACATCCTGTACCACACCACACGCTAACAAGTCTTCCTTTGTGACATCCCACCACTTCCCCTTGGGTTGGCCCCTCAATCTTCTTCCTTCGATCTTGACATTACCCACCCAGTTGTCAGGACTGCACTTTACATGAACAGACCATCTGAGCCTGCACGCCCTCATTTTTTCATTTATGGGTGTTACTTGGAGCGTGTCTCTCACATACACATTCCTCACTTGGTCTCCCTTGCTCATGCCACTCATCGAGCTCAGTAGTTGCATTTCTGAAGAACAGATTGTTTGCTCTTATTTCCCCTTTGTTGCCCAACACTCAGTGCCATACCTTAAAACTGGACACCCCCCATTCGAGAGACTCTCCCTACCTTTCTGCAATCGTCCTGTCACATACTACACCACTTACCTCTCTCCATTTGAAACAGGCATTTTTTTATCCTAATTCTAATTTTGTCGTCCCTGTCCCCACTTTCTAGGTGTCTGGAACCCAGATACTTGAAACTTTGTGTTTTCAGTATCGTCTGCCCATCTAGTTTCAGGGATAATTCTCCGGTGTTACATTATTGAAATTATATCATATACTCCATTATTCCTCTGCTTATTTTGAGCCCAGATTTCTCTAATACATCTCTCCATTAATCGAGATTCTGTTCTAGACTATCTTTCTCCTCACTGCATAGAATGATATTGTCTACAAACAGCACGCACCAATCTGCCTCCTCCTGTATGGTCCTTGTGAGGGTATATAGGACAAAGATAAACAAGAAGGGTCTTAGTGCTGATCCCTGATGCACTCCCACCTTTATCAATACTTAGTCTGTTTCACCAGTAGAAAAGTTCTGACTATTGACACTGCACGTACATACATAGCTTAAGAAGGCATATAAAGTTACCATACCATTTTCTCCTTCATGCACCACCATGATTTCTCTTGGAACTCAAAGGCCTTTTCCAGATCAATAAACACCATGTGAATATTTTTCAGAAAAAAATCTACCAATCATATTTCTGGAGAGATTAGCGTCTCTAAGGCAGGAGCTTCTGCTTCCAATGGGCAAAGTCTTCATTTTACTGGTTTACTAGGGAAATTCACTTCCACCTCTTTCTAATATCCCAGCCTGCTTGGCAATTCTCCCCTGATCACAGCTAGTTAAGGCACAGAACTACAATAATCTCTCTGCTCCTGTCCCTCTTGCCGCCTTTACATAATACATTTCTTTTCAGACATAAGAATTTGAATGAAATAGGCAATTCAGCTGAGCCTACACACACAGTTCACTGGGAGTTCATTTCAACTCAGCTGAACTGCTATACCTGTCATTTAAAAAAACCCAGAACAATGGTGCATTCTGCTTGGATTATCAGTTTCATTTATCAAGGATTCTGTATGGGTCTAAATTCATTGCTCTTCAGGCATATTCTCTTCGCTGGATATCAGGATGGCCCAGTGAGCTATAGCACAGAACTCTTTACAGGCAGAAGAAGGTACTTTTCCTCTCCCTCATTCGCTGTACATGAGCAAAAACAGAGATGAGAGGCTGAGGCGGCTTCCTCTCCACTGTTGTGTGTCTGTTGGGCCAGGCTCACTAGAGCTGGCATAGCAATATGTCAGTCCCACTCCTCGTGAGGCAGAGCGGGCAGTGTTACTGGCACTGCTCTCCTTCAGGATTCCTGCTGGAGGGAAGCAGCTGTAACTCTCTGTAAGAGGCTTCATGGGCAGGAGCTGCCTTGAGGAGGAGACTCTGAATCTGTGCACTCCCTGGCCACATGCTCAATGCAGCCAACACGGCCCACTTTAGGAGCCGAGCAGATGCTCTAGAGACCCTTTAAGGAAGGTTGCAGCTCCTTTCTGCCATAAAAACTTCCTGCTCTGGACTCCCTGTCCTCTGCCAGGCTTCTCTCTGACACTGGAAGCAGCCAGTCTATGCCCTGAAGCAAATCTAGCCCACACTCTTAAAATGGAGAGCCTACTTCTGCACGGCCTTCCACCATGGGTCATCATCTACACCTGTGCAAGAAGTGAAACAAGGGTTCAAAATACTACCAGATCAGAAAAGCTACATCTACAGTACTAGATGGGGGTGTGATTCCCATCTCGGGTACATCTACTCACATTAGCTCTCATCAACCTAACGTGAGTATAAACAGCAGTGTGGGTGTGATAGCACACGCAGCAGCAGCAGTGGCACGACAGCCATGCCAAGTGCATACCCACCAGTGCCAGGCAGAAGAAAGTGCTTTTCCTCTCCCCCATTCACTGTACATGAGCAAAAACAGAGATGAGAGACTGAGGCATACCTATCTGTTGTGTGTGTGTGTGTGTGTTGGGCCAGGCTCATTAGCCATGCTGCCAGTGCTACACTGCAATTTACACTCCCCCTAGCATGATGAAAGCTAGCCCAAGTATGTGCCCACAGGCAAGGGAATCACATCCTCACTGGTAGTGTTGACATAACAAAGACCATGCTTTGTACCCACTTTGTACCAGTTCACTGACTGTACAATAGGCAACATAGTGAAGAAACAGGTGTGTATAGATACTTTTGCCAGAATTCTCTCACTGGCCTTCCTGCCTTGGTTATCCCCAACTACCTAAGCCTGCATAAAAGGCACGGAAGCCTTCAGCTACATATGAAGACAAAGTTCTTTTACACGTTGTCAAATATCCCAGACCAGCATTGCGAACTCACTAGCACTTTGCTACAAGACTGACACACAGCTCTCTTTCAAGAGACAAGAAAGAATCCTGACAGGTCTCACTAACTGGGACCCCTAGAAGAGTAACACTATAGAAAGAAGTCAGGTTAATGTGATAGTCTTTTAGAGACCCGTTAAGGAAGATTGCAGCTTCTTTCTGCCCCCAAAACTTCCTCCTCTGGATTCCTCCCCTTCCCCCACGCCCTCTGCCAGGCTTCTCACCGACGCTGGCCGTCTGTTATCGTCTATTCTCTCCAAACCTCTTCATCTGACGTTCACTTTGACGTCACAGTCACAAAGAATACTTTCTGGATGGGGGAGGGGAATTTCCCTACATACAGTTGCAGGCGGTGATGGGTTTGAAACATTGGCGCATTTCAGTGGAAAAAAGCAGTTTTGGCATCGCTCTGTTTAAGAAGCTGTTTATTTACAATATTCTCTCTGCTCCAGTTTCTCAAGTCTCTGCCCTCCTTGCCCCCCCGTTTTTTCCTGTAGTCTTGCTGTGTTTATGCTGGCTGTTCTCTGGGCAACACCTCTCTCCATCTCGCTCTCCTTCTCACTCATTGCCTCTCTCCTTCCCACTGCACTCTGCCCTATTCATTTGTCCCTCCTTTTCTTTTCTTTTTCTTTTCTTTTCTTTTCTTTTCTTTTCTTAATCACCCCCTCTCTGATGGAGTCTGTCCCTCCTGCTTTTGGGCCATACAGCGTGTAAGTACCATCCCTACACAGGTTTCAGAGTAGCAGCCGTGTTAGTCTGTATTCGCAAAAAGAAAAGGAGTACTTGTGGCACCTTAGAGACTAACAAATTTTTTAGAGCATAAGCTTTCGTGAGCTACAGCTCACTTCATCGGATGCATCCCTACACAGTGCAATGTGCTCTCCCCCTGCCATCGGCCATTCTTGATCCTGGCTTCCTCACTAGCTGCGTTCTCAATGGCAATCGCAGTCAAGCGGCACTAGTGAGCCATGCTAAACAGCCAGCGTGGGGAAGGAGGAGGCAGAGCCTTGCAACGATAGCCCTTAAAGACTGTTCAGCCCAAGAGGACTGAATGGCGGCAAAGAAACCAGGGCAGAATCAAGCAGTCATCAGCATCCGTGAAGGATTCTCCTGTAAAACCCAGGTCTACAAGAACCCAGGTCCCTTCTCCATAGGTCTCAAGAACATTAAGCCTAGTGCTAAAATGAGATCAATCAATGTTCACACAAAAGCTATGCTGGAATTTGATTAATCTCCTGTTACATTCAACCCCATTATCTTTCCAAGGGCTTTGCATATTAGGGCAATTATTGCTAGAGTTAAGACATTCATCAAGAACACAGCATAAATTAAAGAGGCCAGGAAAAATAATCACATACTCACCAACATCTGAACTTGAAATAACCCAATCAAACCGTTAGACAACAAATATTAGTCATTTCCCCCCATCAGGCCCCTTTTCCTGAACCCACAAATCAGGGAGAATTGTGTTCATTGCTGCTTCTCTACCAATAGATGGTGCTGCAATTTCTTCATAAAACAGCGCGGCTCCATGACAACTAAGGGCATCCAGAACACCTCAATGATCACTGACTTTGATGGGCGCTGGGGGAATTCTGTACTCCCAACATCAGGCCCATAAGTACTCTGGGTGCTAGAATAACCCTCCACAAGTATGTGAAGAGCATAAACTCCCAGGAGGGAGACGAATTACTTTGGATGAGCTGTGAGAACAGAGGTAAAAAGTACTATTCCTGGTTAAGTGCCAACAGTGACCAGCACTGCCCAGGCTACCGAAGCATTTATACTGCCCTCATTGCTGGAGTGCCTGAGTGCCTTACCCACCATGGCATACCCACCGTGCCTCCATATTTACGAGATGGAATTAAAACAAAAGAAAATGTGGGCTGAGCATCCAGCAGATCCCCCTCAGTGACATGTGCTGGATTGATAGTCCCCAAATGGAAGTGGCTCCATTGCTTGAATCATTTCAACCCAAACAGGACAAAGCACTTGGATGTATGCTGCAGGGTGACTGGTCCCTCAGGGGATGGGATATAATGATCGGAAAGTAAAAACTGGAGATGAAAAAGAACTATTCCTTCCATTTTCTTTTGATTTACACATCAATAACATTCTTGTTCCTGTTTTGTTTTGTTTTTTTTTTCAGTGCCTTCCTACACAGTCAGTACCTCTGACACAGAACACTTAGGAAAAATGGAAACTCTTCTTTGTACACCAGCTCAGGTAAGAATCAGCTGCATAAAATTACTTCCTCTTCTATTTCAATAGGTGCACTAAAGCTGGCGCACTGCACTGGAACCTAAAATGAATGACTTTGAGACCAGGCATGATACTGCAGTAGACAAAAACTCTGTCTTCCAAGGCAGAGTTACAAGGAAAGTGCAGTACACACACATGTACACAGCTGATGTGTAACATTTAGGATCATAACAGAGAAGGTATTTCTAATTTGGCTCTTTTGTGTGTGTGGTATTTTTAATTTATTTTTGACTGGTCATTACTATTTCTGCATCTATAAATAACCCCCTGGGGAGTTTACTTTGCTCCAGAATCCCCCAAACCCTTCCAGGTTGTGTGTAGTTTCCACATTGCCAGACAAAAACCCAGTTTTGTTCAGCAGAGCCATTCAGTGAATTCTCTGCACATTTGCCAAGGTTGAGCTCAGTTCCACTCATCTCCCTGATTCTTGCATTCGCCTTGCTCCCTGCTAAAGAGCAAACTGTTCCTTAAGAATCTGCAAGAACATTGTCTATGAGAAATCAAACCTGCCCAAATGACCACAGTACTGACTCATCAAATAAGATTTCTTCCTCAATATGATGCCACAGTTACCAACAAAACATTGTTCATCTTTCTTTTAAATGCTATCTCCTAAACCACTGAAGCCAAGATGCACTCAGGACAATTAGACCACTGAGTGGTTTGAGACTGGGATTTGCCAGTTTCAGTTTTCACCTGCTCTGCCACAGGTAAAACAACTTTCACAGGGGCTGTTTTCAATCTGCATAACAACCTGTGTTATGTAAAAGACATTATGGGAGACAGTATGTTGATGATAACTGGAGAGTTCAGATTTTGCACAGATGTGGGAATTTACACTTAGTATTAGGGAGATTCAGAAAAGTGAGGTTTAAGTACTAAGAAAATATTTTCCACTGACTGGAGAGTACGGGGTTTTGACTTCTAGACCAAAACCATTTGAATCTTCTAGAATGTAGTACAGGGCATAACATTATGTAAAAGTTGTTCCTCCCTTCCTCCACACCTGTAACATACAGCATTTCTAAAAATCCATACAACATATACCTTCAAAAGGAAGCATGTGGAGGTTGGGAAAGGGTGTGATGAAGTAACCTCAGTTATGTGGGTTTGCAGAGACCCAGCACATTCCCAGTGAACAGGTGATGCAGAGCACCACCACAGCTGCTCCGATTCACTGTCTCAGCAGAGAGGATGAGAACTGATTGGGTCATGGAGGTTTCACTCCTGTCTTTCCCCTAAATATGGTTGCCCTCTTCCCTGTTGATCAGGGCTAAGGTACATTGGGTGGGCCACATGTAGAAAGCTTGCTCTGTCCATGCTGTGGCTGTTTTACAGGAAGGACTTCAGCCCACAAAGCAATGCTTGAATCCAGCACTAAAATTAAATGTAAAAGTAATATTGAAGGATCTATAGCTTCTGCCAAAGAGGAAGCAAAAGGGAAAGGTTTTCACACCATCCCAGGTGAATTTTGAGGTCTCAGATCGTGGGCTTTTCTTGCAGACTTGCTGCCTTTCCTTTCGGATGTCAGTTCTAGCTACTAACATACCACAAGGCACCTGCAACTCTGGGCAGACTTCCTGTGAACTGTGAAAGTGAGCATCTTCACTTGTCTACAAGCCAGTATTCTCTGCAACATGCTTCAGGCAGGAGGAAGTACGTGTAAATTAATGACTTGCCCGAGGCAACTTGATATTTTTCTTAACTAGGTCAAATGAACTGTAGCAAACCACTCTCAGTCCTCCTTTCCCTCTGAAAAAATACCAAGTTGCAAGTTTAATGAACAGAGCTTCCTTCCAAAAAAGGGTCCAGTCCACAGCTTCCTCTACCATCTAGGGCACTTTTTTTAAAAGGACAATATGTTTAGATCCAATATCTGATCTACCTTAAATTGTTCTAAGTGATAGAGATTGAATGCCTTGGCAGATTAGTTACAAGATATGGAAATCTTTCACCTCAAGGTCAGAGGTCAAGGCCAGGCCCAGGCCCTAATGTTGTTACCATCTAAGTCTGTGGCCCCAGTCTGGAAAGGTTTAAGGGCCTGATTCTCATTTGCTCTGCACTATGTATTGTCAGTTACACCAGTGCAAAGTCAGAACACTATTTCACTAGGAGGGTGATGAAGCACTGGAATGGGTTCCTAGGGAGGTAGTGGAACCTCCATCTTTAGAGGTTTTTAAGACCCGGCTTGACAAAGCCTTGGCTGGGATGATTTAGTTGGTGTTGGTCCTGCTTTGAGCAGGGACTTGGACTAGATGACCTCCTGAGGTCCTTTCCAACCCTGATATTCTATAATAAAACGCTACTGAAACCATGATGGAATCGTTTGACATTCATTTTGCACTAGTAAATGATGATCAGGTGCATGTAGACCTCCGCGTGGGTCTACACTGCAATTAGACACCTGTGGCTGGCCCGTGCCAGATGACTCAGGCTTCGAGCTAAGGGAGTGTTTAATTGCAGTGTGGATATTCAGGCTGGGGCTGGAGCCCAGGGTCTAGGACCCTGCAATGTGGGGGAGTTTCAGAGCTCAGGCTGCAGCCTGAGCCTGAACATCTACACTGCAATTAAACGGCTCCTTAGCCTGAGCCCTGAGTCAGCTGGCATGGATTAGCCCGGTATTTCAATTGCAGTGTAGACATACTCTGTGTCCATTTCATAAAAACACCAAGTGATTGCCAACAAGGATGGCATTCTCAGCAGAGCAGTCAAGGATATAATTCCCCTTTTAGCCGTAAAGGTGGCCATTTGAGATCAGAACTGAGGTATGAGAAGAGCTAGTGGTATATTGCTCATATCCCTGCTACCTAAATTATAGCTGTCTGCAGAGGGCAGTATGGGGGAGTTTGCCCTGCTATTGGCCATGCTGTACTGGTTTTATGGATTAAATCCAAAGCAGACTGTCCAGAGTTACAAAGAGGTCTCCCAAAATTGGGTGATTGGGCAGCAAAATAACAGATGAAATTCAGTGCTGATAAATGCAAAGTAATGCACATTGGGAAACATAATCCCAACTATACATACAAAATGATGGGATCCAAATTAGCTGTTACCACTCAAGGAAAAGAATTTGGAGTCATCGTGGATAGTTCTCGGAAAACATTCACTCAATGTGCAGCGGCAGCCAAAAAAGCAAACAGAATGTTGGGAATCATTAGAAAAGGGAGAGATAATAAGACCAAAACTATCATATTGCCTCTATATAAATCCATGGTACGCCCACATCTTCAATACCTGTGTGCAGATTTGATCATCCCATCTTAAAAAAAGAGATATTAGAATTTGAAAAGATACAGAAAAGGGCAACAAAATTTATTAAGGATATGGAACAACTTCCACATGAGGAGAGATTAAAAAGACTGGAACTGTTCATCTTAGAAAAGAGATGACTAAGGGGGGATGTGATAAAAGTCTATAAAATCATGACTGGTGTGAATAAGAAAGTGTTATTTAACCCTTCACATAACGCAAGAACCAGGGGTTTCCCAATGAAATTAATAAGCAGCAGGTTTAAAACAAACAAAAGGAAGTATTTCTTCACACAACACACTGTGGAACTCTTTGCCAGGGATGTCATGAACGCCAAAACTAAGCATGGATTCCAAAAAGAATTCCTTATATTGATGGAGGATAGATCCATCAATTACTATTAGCCAAGATGGTCAGGGACTCAATCCTAAATTCCACATGTCCCTAAACCTCTGACTGTCAGAAGCAGGGAATGGGTGGCAGGGGATGGATCACTTGATGATTACCTGTTCCATTCATTCCCTCTGAAGCATCTGGCATCGGCCACTGTCAGAAGACAGGATACTGGGTTAGATGGACCATTACTCTGACCCAGTATGGCCATTTGTATGTTCTTATGTAAATAAAGAAAATGTCAGTTTCCACAGCAATCAGTGAAAGAAAGAGCTATAATAGTTATGCTGAAATAGCCACTCTGTTCCTACAATTTGTTGCATTCTGCAGCTGCCGAAGCACAAGGCAGCAGACAGAAGCCACACTAACAAACAAGGCCTGTTTCCAGGGCTGGGCTGGCATGGCTGAGATGCTAGTGCACAAACAAAGAAGGAAACTAGGCAGAAGAATGCAGACTGTATCAGATATTACACCCAGAAGACAACATGCACACTCACATGCAGGATGCTGAATTAGTGCCATTTTGCCATGGTAGTGGCATTTGAACTAAGGCTCTCTTGATATAGGAGAGGACTCCTGCAGGCTTGTCTAATTGGTCTCCCTCCCTTAGTGTGCCAGAACATGGACTTGAAATGTTTCCAGATATGCTGCAAGACTCAGTGTGTTTTTTAGGCATCTGGGAGGGAAGAGATGAGTGCCAAATGAGGGTGACATAGGGACCAGATCAGACTGGGATCATGTGGGCACTGGATTTAAGGGATTTATTATGTGTTGGGCTTTGCTTTTTTTTTTATTATTATTATTTCTGTGGCTAAGTCAGGTCAGGCGCAACCTTGGGATGGGAACGTATATGATTTGTTTTTTCCTCAACTGCAATAACAAAGAATATAAAAAAATCTCACTTCCCAGTCCAGCAGCAGTTGGATGTCCTCAGCACCTCTGAGGAGGGAGTACTGCTGCACTGCACCCCTTTGGGGGTAATTAAATGAAGCAGGCTTAACAGACCCCAAAAAGATCCCTGTCTAGTCCACTACGGCCTTGGGGTGGTGGCTGCACATTGAGGGCTAGAATACAGTGGGAGGGGTACAAACAAGGGGGAAGAGGCATTATTTGGGGCTTCCTGGGGATCATCTGGGGAAAGAGTTAACAGGGAAAATCTTGAGTCAGAAGGACAAAAAACAGCAAAGGAATGTCAGTGTCTCTGATGTAAGCTCATACCCAGAGTCAGCTCTGCCAAGTCTCACCCATTCAGAGTTTGACTCATTTGTTTTTGGATTAATGTTAAAACATCTCACCCTTGCGCTTAAGGATTCTGCACTATGTATCCAGGAGTACTTTAAAATCGTACTCTTCATTTTTGTGAAGTCTTACACATTGAAATTGTCTCAGCTCTGGGAACCCTGCAGAGTTCTGTCCAAACAGCATGATGCATCATAAATTCATTGAAGCAGCAAAATATAATAGATACACACTTTATTTATTACTTCTCTTAAAGGGGAAGTCACATGTTTTGTTCATTGCTTATGTATTTGTGAAAATATGTATATTATTCTCCCTCTCTCTGTTACACACCACCACCCTCCACAGGATAGAATCAGAACTGCTCAGCTGTGAGTCCTGAGAGTCATATCAGCTAACAAAGATCCTCCTCTACGTTCGTTAGGTAGTGAAGGCTTTGGGAGCAAGAGAATCTGAGTTTTATTCCAGATGCTGCCATGTGCCAGGCAGTTCCCAGTAGCTGCAGGATGGAGTCTAATGACAACTGGGAAGTTGCAGCTGGCTAGAGACTGTCAGTGTGCAAGTTATAGTCCTTTTCTTTTTCTTTAATCCCAGGGGATGTTTCTGGATCTTGCACAGCATCGGAGATGAGGAAGACAGAAGATGCACTATCAAGGAGAGATTGGATGGATGTCAAAAGTGAGGCAATTAGCTTATCAGTAACAATGATGTAAATGCACTAACAGTTATAGTTGTCAAAACTGAGGATAGTTAATGTTTGACAAGCTAGCTACCAGTCAGTCAAAGTCAAGAGCTACTTGCAATACCACTGAGGGTTTATAAACTTCACCCCTCCACCCCCGAAAAAAAGTAGTAATTTCCACTCCTCAATGAGGATTACCTTTATGCCAATTTTAAATTAGATTCCTTGAGCCATTTTTGAGTCACACTAGTGTAATACACTGGCTTAGTGCATGTGATTGTGTCTCCCTCTAGTGGCTGGTCCCAGTAGCTATAACAGTTTGCTGTTTACTTGCAGCTAATTGTGTTAACTCTTTCACTCAAATGCTAGGAGCTTGTGCTTTTTTTAATACTATTCTGGATTCAACCTCTGCTGATTAGCCATAGTATCCATATGCATGTAGCCACAAGTCTGTTAGACAAGAACAGAATAGCAAAATTCCTAAAGTGAGTAAAGTGGGATATTTTGCCCCATAACAAAACACACTTGAACCAACTTTGCTCAAACATTTCAAGCCAATTCACCTACAGTAGGCAACCAAAAATATGTGTTGGAAAATTAAACTCCTATTTTCAGTCACACTTAAGAGAGATTCCTTCCCAATAAGCTACAGGGTTTAGTCCTGGCTCATGCTATAATTTTAAAGGGAATAGAAAGTCTCCTTGAATGAGCAGCTCCACTTCAGATTTACGTTTAATTGAAAAACTGGGACAAAAAGTGGAGGCAGATCACTAGTTAATAATCATGTTTCTACCAATCAATGCAGAGTGCTCCATCTGCCTAGTAAATGTATATATTTGGCATGTGGTAGTTTATAATAATTTGCATAACACCACATGCCGAGAATGTGACAGTTCCTAGGAATGGCTCTCATTCAAGCACCTAAAGAAAGGTGCTTTTTAAGTAAATGGCTTTCTAACAAACTGTGTTAGTCACACAAACCGAATTTCAGCTGGTTTCCAAACCACTCATGAAGGTTTGGATAGTACATCAAAAACCTGTGCAATGGAGCCAGATGTGGTGCCATCACATGGGGTGGCCCTGCCGCGCCCTGCCCTGCCCTGCCCTGCCCACTGCCAAAGATTATTCCTACAGAGACTTGGATGTGGGTCGGGGCGGGACTATGGGATCTGTGATCATGTCAATTATTTTTTGTCAAGGTCCAAATTTCTGGGTTAAAGTATCATCAAGGCCAGACTCCAGAGAAAATAATAATAACAACAATACTGATGATAATAAGTAAATAAAAAGATTTTGGGATCCATTCAAAACATCTTGTAGTCCAGATTTGGCCTGCAGTCTGCCTATTGGTTACCTCTGTTGTGGAAACAGTGACCAAGAATCCTGCCTGTGGTATGGAGCATCAACAGGCACTATTCTAACTTGCTTAGAATGAAAAATAAGGCCCACAAACCATCCTGAAGCTGAGCTGCTATTGGGGATGTAGAATTTTAAAGCATTTCTCACATACTGAGCCCCTCCTTTCTCATCATTTCTAAAACAGGTGTATAGAGCAAAAACCGGTGTATAGAGCTAAAACTACTGCAAGAGAAGGAGCAGAATCACATGGAAAGGAAAAACAGTTTTAACCTAATTAAAAATATGTTCCTATCCAGATCTTTTAACTCTTTGTGCTGTATTTGTCTTTTCAACAAAACCTACATTTAGGTCCCAATCCTGCAATCCGCCTTGGGTGAGCACATCCCTGCACTCACATGGATCCAACTGCAGGACTGAGTTCTTAAGTAGTAAAAACACAAGAGTGTCCTGCTAACATCCTGCTGCATTACTTTTAAAATTCCATTCAGGTAGCCCCAACAGAGAGACTTGGCACTTTAATATCCCAACAGGAGCACAATAACAGTCAATGGAATTCACCCTGCAGGGTGAGACGTGCTCTATAGACAGTAAGAACATTGACGAGCCAGGGCTTTTAAATACAGAGGAAGTATGTTTTAAGTACGGGAGTAAGCTGAGAGTCAGGCAGCATTTCAAGGACTGTCTATGTGTTCTGTGTCTGTACAGTGCCTAGCACAACGGGGTCTTGCTCCAAGACCGGGGCTCCTAGCCACTATGGTAATACTAATACTAATAATTTCAGGTCGGGCCTTGTTAGTTCCACGTCTTAGAGAGCAGGAGGATATTCCTCAGGGTGATATTATCCTTTGCATGCATCCAGTTTTGTCCCCAGATCTTTATGCTGCTCAGTGTAGTGCAGCAGAACCATGAAGGGTTTCTTCCTTAACCTAAAAAGAAAAGGAGTACTTGTGGCACCCTAGAGACTAACAAATTTATTTGAGCATAAGCTTTCGTGAAGTGAGCTGTAGCTCACGAAAGCTTATGCTCAAATAAATTTGTTAGTCTCTAAGGTGCCATAAGTACTCCTTTTCTTTTTGCGAATACAGACTAACAGGGCTGCTACTCTGAAACCTTCCTTAACCTAATTACTACCTTACATTTCTCTACACTAAACGGCCTAAGCCTCTTGTCTGCCCCACGCTCTGAGCCTATGCAAATAGCACTAATGAAAGCAAAGGATTCTCATTATAGCACAAATTTCTTCTTTAAACATGGCCTGTGGCCTGTTTCATTCTGAGCCCCAGGAAGAGAAAGCAGCATACTCTGAGAGGTGAAGAGAAGGATTGTGCTGCCCCGCAAAGCACAGCCAGTAGAAGCTCTCGCTCATACCCCAGGAAGCCACCAACTGCACTCCCTGGGGCACAAGCTTGGAGGAATTCATGAGAGGGACAATGGAACATGTTGAGCCATTTTGACCTGTGTGGATTCTCTCCTCCCCCCACCCCCAAACCCCCCCATCAGGAATTTAGTTTTCAGGTTTGAACAACTTAAAGCCAGAAACTCAGTTAAAATCACCATGTGTCACTAGGCTCTAAGTGCAAACAATGGGAAAACCCAATTTTCTATGAGAATTCAACACAAAACGATGAATGGGTCCTGCACTGGCTCTGAACCGTGCCCAGCTTTGCTTGAAATGTTGTGAATCTGAGCAACCCTTTCAGAGAACAGGCGGCGAGTCTGCATCATTTGACAAACTCAGGAAGGTTTGTACGATTCCAGGTTCTCTGCTGAAAGTGTCCTCCAGCGCCAACTCCAAACCTCCTTGCACACCTAAACCACAGACTCACTAGAGAAGGGAGGGCAGTGCGGGGCATGGACTCATTTCCTCTCCCTGGGAACTCCCCATCTCCTCCCTTTGCCCTTAAAATATTCTCCTCTCCTATCTCTAGCTTCCCAGCTCTGGTGATTCTAGCAAATAAAAGCCAAGTGTAAATGTCCTGCAGAGTAGATGATCACCTTAAGGAAGACTTTATTCATTCCACAAGCTAGTCCTAGCCCAAGAAGAGAAATACTAAAAGGAGTGGATATTCCCTACTGGCCTATTTCTCCTTTCCCCCTACTCCGCAGCCCCAAGATAGGCAAAAACTTCATCCTTCCTCTCCCATCAGTGATCTAGCTCCAAGCCAGGATAAGCAATCAGCATTCCTATGCCAACCTCTTGATCTATGGTCACTTTGCTGCTTTGTGCCTCAGTTTCCCCATGTGTGTATGATTATAATATGGTTGAGAGACTGAATTCATGCTTGTAGAATGCTTTCAGATTTCTTGGTAAAAGGCACGATGGTGCAAAGTCAAACTATTATTTTATTCATACAGATCCTAGTAAAGAAAGTATTTTAATTTAAATACAGTAATTTTACTTGATTCTGGGCTCCCAAGACTGTTCCAAATTCTGCCCTTGCTTCTCTTTTAAGAGTAAAGATTGGAATTAAAAAGGTACCTCTTTGTTCTGAACTATCTAAAGTGGGGAGGGAGCTTCTTTTTCCGCACACTCAGTCCACATGTCAGAAAAAGAAAAAAAACCTGACAGCAAACACAGGAACATAATAAAGAGACTATTTGAAAAAGTCCCATTTTATCCTGGAAGCTGCTTAGATACTGCAGAGGTTTTGAACTGCCAGCTAAAATAGATCAGTTGGCCTAGGCTCATTTTAAAACATAAGTTTTCCATATAACATGTACTGCAGCATCTACAGGGTCGGACGTTCACCATGTTCACTGCCCGTCAATCAGTATTTTGATAATCAGATAATGGTACACTCCAAATAACTACTTAATCTGGTTCCCAGGAAAGTTTTGCTTAGATTAAAAAGGGCACAACATCTCCTTGTAAATTATAGAGGCCAGCATAGATTAATGGATAATGCACCAAGAGCTCTTTCTTTTGCAACTGTGGTTCAAAGCTAGCCTGAGAACAGGGCGCGGCCTTCTATCCAAGTCCATGACCAATTTGGCTTGTGAGATATGACCAGATCTCAGCACATGTTATCGGCTGAAGCCTATATATTCAAGCTCCACTGAAATCAACTGAACATAAGGAAAGGTGAGTATTCAGCACGTATACATCTTCCTTGGTGTATCTGGAAAGTTCAGAGCAATCAATCAGTTCAACAACTTTAATATCGATGCTGGGAGAGTAGTAACAGACAGACAGACTTCTCTAGATCATGGCTGGTTTTGGCAGGTCATAATGTAATGCATATTCTAACCAGTGTGTTCATCTCCAGCAATAAAGTGGAAATCTCTTAGAAAGAAAGACCCTGACAAAAGTGAGCTAGACCCCGAGCCTGCAATTCCAATGCACCTGCTCATAGCCCCACTGAAAAATTAGGAATCAGACATTTAATAAAATTCTAGATAAAGTTTAAAGATATAGTTTTATGACAAAATAGCAACTTTATAGGTAAGATGCCTATGGGAAAAAAGTGCTCTTTTACTCTTCTGCCTATGCAAATTCAAATGAGAATTTAAATAAAGTTACACCTGAAACTACTGTCAAAACTTCATTATCACATTTTATTTAGATTTTTTTCTCTCTTCCTCCCTCCCCTCCTCATGAGTTCAAGAAGGTCACATGTCACTTCTGTTTGAGCCATACAGTTTCAGAGAAAGACAGGCCTTATCTGGTTCACTGAATAAAATTATACCCCTTGCAGCACCAAAGGGCTATAGCCACTATAGAAGATGCATCCAGGGCATGCACTCAAATAGCCAGGTTAACATAGTCTAGATCAAACAAATACACGTGTATTAGTCTTACACAGCACAGGATGAAGAGAAACACCAGTAACGTCAAGTCCATGTCTAATCAGAAATTCTCTGTTTGAAAATACCAACTCTTGCCTACCGCTCTTTCATAACACACACTATCCAGCATTTCCTGGGTATTTTTTTTTAAATACTGTCTCTGTTCAAAGAGAATTTTCCACACTTTGGACACATGCTGTGTTTAAAGGATTTCAGGCCCTTTTTAATTTGAAAAAGGCAACACTGAAAACACAGACATTTGAAAGGAGGAGCACTTGGGAAATATTAATACAACTGTAGTGACTTGCATGTGCTTTTCCTTAGAAAGGCTCTAATATTTTTAAAATCACATTCTCCCCCCCCCCCCCCGCCCATAGACAATGTCAGGTCAGTCAGAATATATGACATGACATTTCTGATGATCACAGGTGACCCTTTTATCATGCCTTTTTTTTTCACTATACAATGGTTTGTTTAAGATCCAGAGACTACCTAAAGTCTGTAAACAGCAAGACTGTCAACTCATGTCAAAGACTCCAGCTTTCAACCACTGAGTATATATACTGCAAACTCTCAAGCATCTGCCTTACTATATCAAATTTTCTGTATTAATAATATTATGTATTTACATAGTTCCCTTCATCTTGAAGGACCTCAAAGCAATTTACACATTAGAGCTGAGGTTCTCAAATTGGGTGGCGGACCCCCACGGAGGAGGAGGCATGGGGGCACAGAATGTATTCGGGGGGTGGGAGGAAAAGGAGAAGCTTAGGGGGAAAAAGACGTACTGTGCACATTTTACCCACAGCAATGAATAACTTGCAAAGCAGATTGCTCCAGACATACCAGGTCCTCAGACGGTGCCGTGCATTCAGCTCTAGATGGCGTTGTACATGTTGACGGATTTCTGACAAGCTTTCAGAGCATTATACAAAGTTGTTGCCAACTGTACATTAATGCACATTTAATTGTAAGCATTGACCACAATCGCAGTTTTGCTTTTGGTCTTATTACAATGGAACACTGGCTCTATTTGAATCACTGCCTCACTGTTTTTAATATTTAGTGAGAGGTGTGTGTTGATTTTTTTAACAGTATATGTACTTGTGTGACAGGGCAGGGGGCCACAAACTACTACAGACACAAAGAAGGGGGGGCATGATCAAATAAGTTTGAGCACCATTGCACTACAGAAAGAATCGATTTACGCCCAATGGAATGCTGCAATCTGGGATAGAATATGACAGCTGTTTTCACAAAAGTTGTAGGGTGGCATTTTTGAAAGCACCTTCATGAAGGTCAGTGGTACTTGTATTCCTCAGTAACACAGGCACTTTTGAAAATCCCACCCTTAGAAAGTGAAATATTATGTAAACACTTGGAATTTAGACAAGTATAATATACCCAGATTAGAATCAGGCCAGGCTGCCATGGTTCACAATCCTATTCTTGTGCAAAGTGCCACCAGAGCTTTAATGACCACAAGTGATTAAGAACTCCATTTTATACATCATCCAACTTCCTCAGCACAGCTGGTGTAGAGTGCTTCCCACTGAGTTATCGATACTGCTTGCCTGCCACACCAGAGATTTCCCTAGATGTCTCCCGTTCAAGTATTGACCAAGTATTGACCTAATACTGTTTAGTTTACAAGTGAGATTAGAGCCCCTAGCTGTGGTACCTTGTGTGCAATGGCTCCGCAGTAAGTATTTCTGTCCTGTTCCTGGGGAAGAGTTAGGCTGAAACAAGCTGAGAATTTCTTTTATTCAGGACTTCAACCTGGATTCAAATTGGCATTTCAATAGGTGAAAGGCCACTCAGCATTTATAGATCTAAGATTCTTCTGTGCTAGGTTGATCACATATAGACCTTGAAACCATCTTCATGATTTTGCAACATACAATAGTGCATTACCACACAGTGTAGACAAGTCCTCAGATCAAGTAATTCAGTCTAATGGAGGTGAAACCAGTGAAAAAGGTAGATGATTAAAAAGGAAAGATTACTGCCGAAATAATCTGGGATGTTTGATTTCTGGCAGCCTTCAATAGGGCTACACAGCATATTGTACCTCCTCCCATAGGGACTAGCCGTAGGTCGATCTGTGGCACAGCAGGGTACAGATTTGCTTACACTTGCTGCTGTCAAGGGCCATCAATGGAATTTCTAAGTAATAAGTACACTATGCAATTATGAACTTTTTTGTTTTGTTAATTCATGCAGAAAGAATACTTAATACAAAGTATGCATTTCAGCAAGAAAGGTATTAAAGCAACAGGATTGACAAGAATAACCATGGCAATTTAAGTAAGTATAGAGAATGCCTCCTTAACAGAGAAAATAATAATAATTTAAAAACTTAGCAAAATAATATAGTGCGTAGAGTGGGAATAAAGGAGAATAAGTGGGATCTAAAAGGGGCACAATAGCCCAATGGTTATAGTACAGTCTGACAATATAGAATCTAAGAATGGAACTCCACACATTAAATAATAAGCATGACTGACTGTTTAAATAGTATACAATACATTCTACAGGTACACATGTAATAGGTAATATATTCCTCATCAAATAACCAAAGGCTGAGCTGGTTTTTTGGCCAATAAAGAAAAGGGGAATTTGCTTTCTAAATTTGCAAAAATATATTTATAAAATTGTGTTCAGAACAATTTACAGGATCCCAAATGCTATCAAAACATTAGGCACTTCAAATTTCACAATAAATAAAACAACAAAATCTCTGTTTATTAACATTTTGTATCAATATCTTGGACTTAAATATCTTTGATTCCTTAACTGGTAGAAAGCACTACTCTTTGAGATGGTTAGACTCACCACCAAGACCGCATGGGGAAAGACAGACGAATGAAAAAAAGTTTAAAAGAATTAAGAGTCTTTCTTGCCGCCCATGTTACCTATGCAGAGATCACCCTGAACTGACCAGTTTTATCTGTTTTAATAAGAACTACACTGGCCTAAATACAACTTCCATGTATTTATTTACATGTCTTTCTTATGGAGACACCCATTTAGGTCAAAGAAATATTCTAGAACATCTGAGTAGAATTCTGTACAAGAAATCCTTCATAATTAGTACAATTTGATAAGATAAGGATAAAACGTAGACGCTGGAAGAGCAGTAGCTGAAGAGAGGTGTTAGTGCCATCAATTGGACTCCAGATCAAGGCACTGTCCTATTAGAAACAAAGGGCCGAGTTCTTCTCTATTATACCTGCAGAAACCTGATCATCTGGATCAGTGAATAGTCAGAGAGGACCCTGAGGGATCACAGCACTTTGACAAATAGGAGGTACACACATGCAGTGGAAGGAATCTTGGCTACTTCTTCAAAATGTTTCCCCCTTTCAATCAGCATTGCTTCGGTCTTGCGCAGGTTGAGTTTGAGCCAGATGCTCTTCATCCAGGAGGTGACTTCTTATGACCCTCCAAATTGGTCTCATGTAGATGCTAAAGAAAGAGAAGAGAAGAGAAGAGAAGAGAAGAGAAGAGAAGAGAAGGCACTGTAGGGAAAAGTGTAGCAACTATTCACCACCATTCACTGAGGTCCACTGAAAAAGAGGGTTTGGACCCATCGTTGTGCTGCACTGTTGACTTCAGCCATGTCACATAGGGAGTTTAGCAGTACTTTGTGATCTACTGTGTCAAAAGTAGCAGCAAGCTCGAGTAGCATGAGCGTGAAGAAGTTGCCTGTATTTATAACCACAAGGGGGTTAGTTTTGAGTGCTCTGGGGGCTCTCTTCATCTTGTTCCCTGGTCTGAAAATCCACTGTGGGGCACCCATCATGTTGGTAGATGTCACATGCTGTTGGGAGTTTGTCAGCACTTCGTCTGTGATTCTCCATCAGCATCAGAGGTTAAGGACACTCAGCACCTTGCAACAGGCATATGCATTATGACGTAGTCTTTAATCACACAATCATGTACTATTTTTTCTCCAGCACCCGTGCTCCATTTCAGTGCACAAGATGGGGCAGAATTAAGGCAGCTTGGGCACCTGTAAATCTAGTGGATCCTAATTTTGTGTCCTTAAGTTTGTAATGTACATGATGTTATTTTAACATGATTTTCTTTGTATGTAATATTACATGTGTACTCTCCCTCTCTCTCACTCCTACCTGATCACGCTGGTAACCAAATATAATATTCAGCATATAAAAACAAGTACTCAGTACTTTTAACAGAGAACGTACTGTATTGCCTGCAAACAACTGTCCCAGTTCCAGAGTGCAGGAAAACGGGATCCTGAAGAAGGGAGGGAATTTATGCTGAGTGGCAGTTCATTTCTACTTTCTCTCAAAAATATTACATTTTCCTGCTGTGTTTCCATGGAACAAATCTACCGCATATTGAAAGAAATGCCTTTAAAAGGAAAGTGCTAGCTTAACCCTGAGTAATCATTTCATTAATAGACCCTGAACAGGAATGTCTCTGCTTTTTGTGTTACAGGTTTGCAACTTCTCAGGAAAATCTAAAAAAAAATCCCTAGAATAAAAAAAATACTTTAATTTCTGAGCCAGTTCTTCAGTGATGAAAACAGCATTTACGTAATTCCTCTAGTACCCAGAGATTTGAGGGTATTCACAGAATACAAACAGATCCTCACTGCAAAGCCAAGGCATGGAATTAAGAATTACACAACCAGGCAACAGTATCCTAGTAAAATCATGCTGTATCATGCAAACTGAGATACCTCCGGTAACACTGTTGCATATACATCCTTGGCTCTTTATGCAAAATCCACAGGATTAACAAGAGTTTGTTGTGACAAACTGCTTTCACTACTCCCTGCCCCTACCCTGCAAAAAACAACTCAAATGCGAGGTATTTATTGCATTTGTTCTTCAAATGATGTTTTTGATCTCCACTCAGATAACGTGCAAGCAATTGGGGCTAGCCTACGGGCACAGTGGCAGCCTGTTGCTCTGTACCCAGTCAGGGAAGCCAGACTGGGCATTCCTCCTTCTGCAGAGGCTGAACTGGAGTGTAAAATGACCGTAATGGAATTAGTGTTAGATACCGTACTCCAACACCCATAATCTGACCTCCAGCAAACACAGCTTTCCCAAGCTAACCAATCAAGCTTTAGCACAGATTAATGATCACCCTGCTTTTGTCCTGTGCCTGCACATACACTCCTAACCCAACAAATGAAAAACACTCCCTGTGCCATGCAAACATATTCTAAGAAACTTGACAGTGTATTAAAATGCAGAGAAGATTAGCTAAGTGCCTGCCCTTCATGACCCATTACCAGACTAAAGGCTTGTCTACACTGGCACTTTACGGGGCTGCAACTTTCTCGCTCGGGGTGTAAAAAAACACCCCCCCCTGAGTGCTGCAAGTTTCAGCCCTATGCTATAAAGTGCCCGTGTAGACAGTGTACCAGCGCTGGGAGCTATTCCCCTCGTGGAGGTGGGTTTTTTAGAGCGCTGGGTGAGCTCTCTCCCAGCGCTATGCCACAACTACACAAGCCACGTTAAAGCGCTGCCGCGGTCAGCACTTTAACGTTGCTAGTGAAGACATGTCCTTATATCCACAACCCACAGAAGAGTGGCTGTAAATAACAATGACCCCCTACAAAACCAATGAATCTGAGAGAAGAAGGATGGTCTTGTTAACAGTGTTGCCAACTCTCACCCATTTATAGAAAGTAATGTGACTTTGGCCCCTGCTGCAGGCAGTTTCCAATGACGTGAAAATCTACAGCCATCGCTTGATGTTGGGGAAATAAAACCAGAGAGAGGGGGAGACAATCCCACAATGTAGCCAAAGGAAATATGCACTAAACTACAAGTCTAGAAACCAAGTTAGTCCCAGTTCTCTAACTGACACCCGTTAATATTCTGTGCCATTCACAACCCTTATTATGGACCAAAGCCAAAAGGGGAGGTACCTGTCATTCACCAATTTCACAGGGCTCTCGGACTGGGGGAAATACAAGGCCCTTTAGGAATCTAGCAACTGGATGGCAGGAAAATATTGTGTGACCCTGAATGGGGGGGATGGGGAGCTGATATCATTCTCAACCGCACCCTCACAGAGCTGAGAGATAGTCCTGGATTCTTTAGGGATAGCAGGTAGTCCAGAATAACAGGAACTGGAGTTTCTACAGGAGTTGTATTGTACGCTCAAATAGAGAATCTCTTACACTTGGCTGTATAGGTCATCCTGGTAGAATCCTTTCTGCTGTGTACTAATATATTCTGGATTGCAGTGGAGCAGCATTCTTCCATGGTAATTAACCATCTAGCATCCATGGTGTCAAATGCAATGACATCAGGTCCAGGAGAAGGATCTGCCCTTCTGGGATATTATGTCAGGTACAATAGGTAATGTGACTGGAGGATGAATTGACAGGATCATTAGGACAGAATACACGAACTGTCTGGGCCAATCTGGTACCAGCATGATCATGATGAGTCCTCTCTGAGTTTCCCCAGGACCTTCTGCGTTAATGGGATCGGTGGATAGATGTACACTGAGTCCATGAGATGAGGAAAGCATCTGACCAAAAATCTGGGCTCGAACAGAACATTTGGTACTTTTTGTTCTTGCCTGTGGTGAACAGCTCTACCAAGAGGTGACCCTACTTGTGGAATATGTTCTGTGGGATGGAGTCCTTGATGGTCCATTTTCAGTCGCTTGCAAATTGCTTGAAGAACTGGTCCAATAAAATATTCTGTAATCCTGGCAAATGCTGAGCTACTGATGTGATTTGATGAAAGATGGAGCATTTCCAGAGGTGAACAGCTTCTTCACAAAAGGAGGACAGTCATGTTCTTCTCTGTCTGTTGACATAAAACATTGCTGTTGTGTTGTCCATTGAGACTTGGACTGTCAGTCTGCACAAAATGGGAAAAAATGCTGGGTAGGCTAGTTGAACACCTCTGCTCTTCAGAACATTTATGTGAAGGTAAGCCTCTTTGGAAGTCCAAAGTCCTTGGGTCTGAAGGCGGCCCAGGTAAGTTCCCCACCATAACATGGAGAAGAGGCACCTGTAGTTTTTACCAAAAAGGACCCAGGCAAGGTCAGCACTATCCCTTGTATGGTACAGAGGCTGATTTAAGTAATAGATTACATTCCACACTTCTGGGGGAATTCTGCACCACTGCACATGCACACAATTTATGTCCCCCATAGATTTCTTTGCTTCCCCACAGAAAAATGACTTTCTGATGGGGAAGCAAAGGGAAGCCACAAGAGCAGTCATGTGATCCTCCCCAGCAGTATGTTTCAGGTGCCCAGGGCAGCCAGCAGAGAGGTAAATCACTTTGGGGCAGGAGGCAGGACTGGGGAACACCTGGCTGGTGGCTCCTACTCTGCGCCATGCTCAGCTGCTAGTCCCGGCTGGCCTGGGGAGGACGGGACTTCCTCTTCCCCTGCACAGCTTCCAGGGCTGGGTCAGACCTGCCCCCCAGATTTCTCCCACAGCTGCAGAAGCTCTGAAAAATCCCTCACACACCCCCCGCTTCCTGCACCCATTGTTCCTCAGCTGCAGGGGGAGGTATCCCTGTGCAGGGAGTTATTCCCCCATCCACCCAACCCCCATGCATCCAGATCCCCTCATACCCAGACCATCCTGCCGAGCCTCACCCCCCCCTGCACTCAGAAATCTCCCCCTTCGATGAGCCCCACTCCCCTGTACCTGGACCCCCCATTGAGTCCTGCACACCCAGACTCCCCGCACCCAGACCCATACCACACCCAGACCCCCCGCCAAGCTCTATCCCCTCCATACCCAGACCCTTCCCCACCGCTGAACCCCAACCACATTCACCTGGACCCTCCCCCCCCAACAAACCCCTGTGCATCAGCTGCAGCGGCACAGGAGATAGCAAACAGAGCTCTAAACAGGGGAGTTTGAGTGGGAGTTTGAAAGGGGAGTTTGGCTTATGGTGCTTGTTTGGGGTTTGCTTTTGCTGGGGGGGGTGGTCTTTTTGGTGTGCCTTGTGTTTCCCAGATTAACAGGATTTAGGTGGGAAGGTGATGACAGATATGGAGGCAGCTGTGGGAATGACTCCTGTAGTGGAAGACACATTGAGGATGACTGGATGTGGAAGCTGTGGTATGTACACGATCCTGGAGGGGGGAACCGGTAAGAGTTTTTTCTGCATGAAATGTCGTCTGATAGAGCTGATGGAGGAAAAGATCCGAGGTTTGGAGATGCAGGTGGAAAGTCTGGTTGAGTTTAGGAAGGGGTTTGAGCAGATGATGGAGCAAAGATATGAGGTATCTGAAGGGAAAAGCTCAGACTCGCAGATGGAAGCAGGGCTGGGGAATTTTGAGGAGAGACTGGATGAGGAAAGTGGTCAGTGGAAACATGTGACTCAAAGAACCAGGCAGAGAAAAAGACGGGCTAGTGAAGGAGAAACAGAGCTTAGGAACAGGTTTGTAGAGTTGGAAAATGAAGAAGGGGCTCAGCAGGTACTTGTTGAAGGTGGAAGGGTAAGGAAGAAGAGAAGAGAGGCTAGTCCTATAGAAAAAGGGGAAGAGTCAAGGGAGACTACACCAAATATGAGCCCCAGGAGGATACAGGATGGGTTGAAGAGGATTGTAAGGGAAAATAGGAATGGAAAGAACTTGCAGCCAGAGGGAACAGAGGAGAGACTGCAGAATAGCACTGTCACCAGGAAAAGGCAGGTCTATGTGATCGGGGACTCTTTATTGAGAAGAATAGACAGGCCTGTAACTAGAGCTGATCCTGAGAATAGAAGGGTGTGCTGTCTTCCGGGTGCTAAGATACGGGATGTAGACCTGAGGTTGAAAAGGATCCTAAAGGGAGCGGGAAAGAATCCCCTAATTATCCTTCATGTGGGAACAAATGATACAGCCAGATTCTCGCTGGAAAGTATCAAGGGAGACTATGCTAGGCTGGGGAAGACACTTAAGAAAATTGAGGCTCAGGTGATCTTTAGCGGGATCCTTCCTGTTCCTAGAGAAGGGCAACAAAGGTCTGACAAGATTATGACTGTCAACAGATGGCATAGGCAGTGGTGCTATAAGGAGGGCTTTGGGATGTATGGCCACTGGGAGGCATTCATGGACAGAGGACAGTTCTCTCGGGATGGACTTCATCTGAGTAGGGAAGGAAATAGACTTCTAGGATCGAGGCTGGCACAACTGATAAAGAGAGCTTTAAACTAGGAATTGGGGGGAGATGGATGGGAGACGTCCAGAAAATCTCCACGCCAGATTTTAGCATTGAGAGGGAAGAAGATGAAGTAAGAAAGGATACAGCCGTGGGTAGGAGAATGTATATAAGGAGCGAGGGCGGTGTGGATACTAGTCTAATAGGTTATACTGGCTGTAGAATGACAGTGCCTAATAGGGTACAAAATGTGAGCGAGTCCAAACAGCAAAAATTAAGATGTTTGTACACCAATGCGAGGAGTCTAGGTAACAAAATGGAGGAACTAGAGCTACTGGTGCAGGAAGTGAAACCAGATATTATAGGGATAACAGAAACATGGTGGAATAGTAGTCATGACTGGACTACAGGTATTGAAGGGTATGTGCTGTTTAGGAAAGACAGAAACAAAGGTAAAGGGGGTGGAGTAGCATTGTATATCAATGATGAGTTAGAATGTAAAGAAATAAGAAGCGATGCAATGGATAAGACAGAGTCCGTCTGGGCAAAAATTACATTGGGGAAGAAAACTAGTAAAGCCTCTCCTACGATAGTGCTTGGGGTGTGTTATAGACCTCCGGGATCTAATTTGGATATGGATAGAGCCCTTTTTAATGTCTTTAATCAAGTAAATACTAATGGAAACTGCGTGATCATGGGAGACTTTAACTTCCCAGATATAGACTGGAGGACCAGTGCTAGTAATAATAACAGGGCTCAGATTTTCCTAGATGTGATAGCTGATAGATTCCTTCATCAAGTAGTTGCTGAACCGACTAGAGGGGATGCCATTTTAGATTTAATTTTGGTGAGTAGCGAGGACCTCATAGAAGAAATGGTTGTAGGGGACAATCTTGGCTCAAGTGATCATGAGCTAATTCAGTTCAAACTAAATGGAAGGATTAACAAAAATAAATCTGCAACTAGGGTTTTTGATTTCAAAAGGGCTGACTTTCAAAAATTAAGGAAATTAGTTAGGGAAGTGGATTGGACTGAAGAACTTATGGATCTAAAGGTAGAGGAGGCCTGGGATTACTTTAAATCAAAACTGCAGAAGCCTGTATCCCAAGAAAGGGGAAAAAATTCATAGAAAGGAGTTGTAGACCAAGCTGGATGAGCAAGCATCTTAGAGAGGTGATTATGAAGAAGCAGAAAGCATACAGGGAGTGGAAGATGGGAGGGATCAGCAAGGAAAGCTACTTAATTGAGGTCAGAAGATGTAGGGATAAAGTGAGACAGGCTAAAAGTCAAGTAGAGTTGGACCTTGCAAAGGGAATTAAAACCAATAGTAAAAGGTTCTATAGCCATATAAATAAGAAGAAAACTAAGAAGGAAGAAGTGGGGCCGCTTAACACTGAGGATGGAGCGGAGGTTAAAGATAATCTAGGCATGGCCCAATATCTCAACAAATACTTTGCCTCAGTCTTTAATAAGGCTAAAGAGGATCTTGGGGATAATGGTAGCATGACAAATGGGAAGGAGGATATAGAGGTAGATATTACCATATCAGAGGTAGAAGCGAAACTGAAACATCTTAATGGGACTAAATCGGGGGGCCCAGATAATCTTCATCCAAGAATATTAAAGGAATTGGCACCTGAAATTTCAAGCCCAGTTGCAAGAATTTTTAATGAATCTGTAAACTCAGGAATAGTACCGAATGATTGGAGAATTGCTAATATAGTTCCTATTTTTAAGAAAGGAAAAAAAAGTGATCCGGGTAACTACAGGCCAGTTAGTTTGACATCTGTAGTATGCAAGGTCCTGGAAAAAATTTTGAAGGAGAAATTAGTTAAGGACATTGAAGTCAATGGTAAATGGGACAAAATACAACATGGTTTTACAAAAGGTAGATCGTGCCAAACCAACCTAATCTCCTTTTTTGAAAAAGTAACAGATTTTTTAGATAAAGGAAATGCAGTGGATCTAATTTACCTAGATTTCAGTAAGGCATTTGATACCGTGCCACATGGGGAATTATTAGTTAAATTGGAGAAGATGGGGATCAATATGAACATCAAAAGGTGGATAAGGAATTGGTTAAAGGGGAGACTGCAACGGGTCCTACTGAAAGGCGAACTGTCAGGTTGGAGGGAGGTTACCAGTGGAGTTCCTCAGGGATCGGTTTTGGGACCAATCTTATTTAATCTTTTTATTACTGACCTTGGCACAAAAAGTGGGAGTGTGCTAATAAAGTTTGCAGATGATACAAAGCTGGGAGGTATTGCCAATTCGGAGAAGGATCGGGATATTATACAGGAGGATCTGGATGACCTTGTAAACTGGAATAATAGTAATAAGATGAAATTTAATAGTGAGAAGTGTAAGGTTATGCATTTAGGGATTAATAACAAGAATTTTAGTTATAAGTTGGGGACGCATCAATTAGAAGTAACGGAAGAGGAGAAGGACTTTGGAGTATTGGTTGATCATAGGATGACTATGAGCTGCCAATGTGATATGGCTGTGAAAAAAGCTAATGCGGTTTTGGGATGCATCAGGAGAGGCATTTCCAGTAGGGATAAGGAGGTTTTAGTACCGTTATACAAGGCACTGGTGAGACCTCACCTAGAATACTGTGTTCAGTTCTGGTCTCCCATGTTTAAAAAGGATGAGTTCAAACTGGAGCAGGTACAGAGAAGGGCTACTAGGATGATCCGAGGAATGGAAAACTTGTCTTATGAAAGGAGACTTAAGGAGCTTGGCTTGTTTAGCCTAACTAAAAGAAGGTTGAGGGGAGATATGATTGCTCTCTATAAATATATCAGAGGGATAAATACAGGAGAGGGAGAGGAATTATTTAAGCTCAGCACCAATGTGGACACAAGAACAAATGGGTATAAACTGGCCACCAGGAAGTTTAGACTTGAAATCAGACGAAGGTTTTTAACCATCAGAGGAGTGAAGTTTTGGAATAACCTTCCAAGGGAAGCAGTGGGGGCAAAAGATCTATCTGGTTTTAAGATTCTACTCGATAAGTTTATGGAGGAGATGGTATGATGGGATAATGGGATTTTGGTAAGTAATTGATCTTTAAATATTCAGGGTAAATAGGCCAAATCCCCTGAGATGGGATATTAGATGGATGGGATCTGATTTACTATAGAAAACTCTTTCCTGGGTATCTGGCTGGTGAATCTTGCCCATGTGCTCAGGGTTTAGCTGATTGCCATATTTGGGGTCGGGAAGGAATTTTCCTCCAGGGCAGATTGGAGAGGCCCTGGAGGTTTTTTTGCCTTCCTCTGTAGCATGGGGCATGGTTGACTGGAGGGAGGCTTCTCTGCTCCTTGAAGTTTTGAACCATGATTTGAGGACTTCAATAGCTCAGACATGGGTGAGGTTTTTCATAGGAGTGGTGGGTGACATTCTGTGGCCTGCGCTGTGCAGGAGGTCGGACTAGATGATCAGAATGGTCCCTTCTGACCTTAGTATCTATGAATCTATGACTCTATGCATCCAGATCACCCCACAACTGGATCCCCCACTGAGCCACCTGCTCCCAGATTGCCCATACAGAACCCTCTCAACCCACACCTGGATTCCCCAACATTAAGCCCCTCCACACTTGGATCCTGTCTTGCTGAGCCTGCCTGTCCACACAGAGGGGCAGGGTTCTGGGATGTTTCTGGGACAGGCTGGGTCCTTGCACTGTGTCAGGGTTGAGTGCAGCCTCACTGCTGAGTCCGTGTCCTGGGTGGGAGGTGCACAGTGATCTCCCACCTCCGTGCAGCCAGTGTTCTGTGCTCCCCAATGCCATGCTGGAGCCTCCACATTTATTTGACAAATAACATTTGAAAAATTTTAAAATATTGTGCCCAGAATTTTAAATTTTTTGGTGCAGAATGCCCTCAGGAGTAATAACACAGCTAACAGTTCTAAAATTTCATATTTGAGTTCCTTCAGAACTCTTGGGTGAATACCATTTGGTCTTGGTGACTTATTAATGGTTAATTTATCAATTTGATCCAAAACTTCCTCTACTGACATCTCTGCATCTGGGACAGTTCCTCAGATTTGTCACCTAAAAATAATGGCTCAGATATGGGGATCTTCCCCCATACACTGTGCAGTAAAGACCAAAGCAAAGAAATCATTTTGCACCCCTCAGAAGCCTTATCTTCCTTAAGTGCTCTTTTAGCACCTTTATTGTCCAGTGGCCCCACTGATTGTTTGGAAGGCTTCCGGTTTCTGATTTACTTTAAAAAAAAAAAAGGAGTACTTGTGGCACCTTAAAGACTAACAAATTTATTTGAGCATAAGCTTTCGTGAGCTACAGCTCACTTCATCAGACGCATGCAGTGGAAAATACAGTGGGGAGATTTTATGTACACAGAGAACCTGAAACAATGGGTGTTACCATACACACTGTAACGAGAATGATCACGTAGGGTGAGCTATTACCAGCAGGAGAGAAAAAAAACCTTTGTAGTGATAATCAAGGTGGGCCATTTTCAGCAGTTGACAAGAACATGTGAGGAACAGTGCGGGGGGAAATAAACATGGGGAAATAGTTTTACTTTGTGTAATGACACATTCACTCCCAGTCTTTATTCAAGCCTAATGTACTGGTGTCCAGTTTGCAAATTAATTCCAATTCAGCACTCTCTCGTTGGAATCTGTTTTTGAAGTTTTTTATTGTAATATTGCCACTTTTAGGTCTGTAATCGAGTGACCAGAGAGATTGAAGTGTTCTCTGACTGGTATTTGAATGTTATAATTCTTGATGTCTGATTTGTGTCCATTTATTCTTTTATATAGAGACTGTCCGGTTTGGCCAATGTACATGGCAGAGGGGCATTACTGGCACATGATGGCATATATCACATTGGTAGATGCGCAGGTGAACGAGCCTCTGATAGGGTGGCTGATGTGATTAGGCCCTATGATGGTGTCCCCTGAATAGATATGTGGACACAGTTGGCAACGGGCTTTGTTGCAAGGATAGGTTCCTGGGTTAGTGGTTTTGTTGTGTGGTATGTGGTTGCTGGTGAGTATTTGCTTCAGGTTGGGGGCTGTCTGTAAGCAAGAACTGGTCTGTCTTCCAAGATCTGTGAGAACGATGGGTCGTCCTTCAGGATAGGTTGTAGATCCTTGCTGATACGTTGGAGAGGTTTTAGTTGGGGGCTGAAGGTGATGACTAGTGGCATTCTTTTATTTTCTTTGTTGGGCCTGTCCTGTAGTAGATAACTTCTGGGTACTCTTCTGGCTCTGTCAATCTGTTTCTTCACTTCAGCAGGTGGGTATTGTAGTTGTAAGGACGTTTGATAGAGATCTTGTAGGTGTTTGTCTCTGTCTGAGAGGTTGGAACAAATGCGGTTGTATCGTAGAGCTTGGCTGTAGACAATGGATTGTGTGGTGTGCTCTGGATGAAATCTGGAAGCATGTAGGTAAGTATAGCAGTCAGTAGGTTTCCGGTATAGGGTGGTGTTTATGTGACCATCGCTTATTAGCACTGTAGTGTCCAGGAAGTGGATCTCTTGTGTGGACTGGTCCAGGCTGAGGTTGATGGTGGGATGGAAATTGTTGAAATCATGCTGGAATTCTTCAAGGGCTTCTTTTCCATGGGTCCAGATGATGAAGATGTCATCAATGTAGTGCAAGTAGAGTAGGGGCATTAGGGGACAAGAGCAGAGGAAGCATTGTTCTAAGTCAGCCATAAAAATGTTGGCATACTGTGGGGCCATGCGGGTACCCATCGCAGTGCCGCTGATTTGAAGGTAAATGTGAAATAGTTATGGGTGAGGACAAAGTCACAAAGTTCAGCCACCAGGTTTGCCGTGACATTATCGGGGATACTGTTCCTGACGGCTTGTAGTCCATCTTTATGTGGAATGTTGGTGTAGAGGCTTCTACATCCATAGTGGCTAGGATGGTGTTTTCAGGAAGATCACCAATGGATCCATCACTCTCACAGATCTTGGGAGACAGGCCAGTCCTTGCTTACAGACAGTCCCCCAACCTGAAGCAAATACTCACCAGCAACCACACACCACACAACAAAACCACTAAGCCAGGAACCTATCCTTGCAACAAACCCGTTGCCAGCTGTCCACATATCTATTCAGGGGACACCATCATAGGGCCTAATCACATCAGCCACGCTATCAGAGGCTCGTTCACCTGCGCATCTACCAATGTGATATATGCCATCATGTGCCAGTAATGCCCCTCTGCCATGTACATTGGCCAAACCAGACAGTCTCTACGTAAAATAATAAATGGACACAAATCAGACGTCAAGAATTATAACATTCAAAAACCAGTCAAAGAACACTTCAATCTCTCTGGTCACTCGATTACAGACCTAAAAGTGGCAATATTACAATAAAAAACTTCAAAAACAGATTCCAACGAGAGACTGCTGAATTGGAATTAATTTGCAAACTGGACACCAGTACATTAGGCTTGAATAGAGACTGGGAGTGGATGTGTCATTACACAAAGTAAAACTATTTCCCCATGTTTATTTTCCCCCACTACTGTTCCTCACACATTCTTGTCAACTGCTGGAAATGGCCCACCCTGATTATCACTACAAAAGGTTTTTTTTCTCTCCTGCTGGTAATAGCTCACCTTACGTGATCACTCTCGTTACAGTGTGTATGGTAACACCCATTGTTTCATGTTCTCTGTGTATAGAAAATCTCCCCACTGTATTTTCCACTGCATGCATCCGATGAAGTGAGCTGTAGCTCACAAAAGCTTATGCTCAAATAAATGTGTTAGTCTCTAAGGTGCCACAAGTACTCCTTAACTATGAGATTGTTTCCCTTTGCTCCTGCTTGATGTTCTCCTTCCCTGAGACTTTAATCCTTCTTAACAGCACAGAGGCTGTCAGACTGGGGGTGGGAGCATTCTACTGTGTCCCACAAAGTCTCCTTTGTGTACCTCTCTGTCTCCCTTAGCTCCTCTAGCTCAGCCACTCTGGCCTCAAAAGGCCATGCTAGGGTCTCTGAGGGCCATGAGTTGCTTGCACCAAATGTACACACACGCCACTTGCCCCCAAGACAGATAACCATACCTGCTGCATTCAGCCAGTGCAATAAACTGGATAGCTCCCACTCTGCTGCTGGACCATAGATGGCTGCGAGGGGACGCTCGCTAGAACCTGTCCCCTACACAAAAGGGATTTAAGTCACACAGTGCCCAAAAGAAATAGAAGCTGTCAAGGGTTCCATCTAGCAACCTGGGTTGAGATGGAATCATGGGACGAGTGGGCCTACTCTGCCCTCTGTGCCCTCAGGTGGGGGACATGAGGGCCCAGGTACAACCCTGAAGGACACAGCTGGCCAACATGAGCTCTCACACATGAGAATGTTGACATCTTAGCTCAGTGCACAGCACCATGCACCGCTGTGGCACTATGGAAATAAATAACTGTAGGCAGATTCTGCTCGCACTTACACCTCTGTAAATCCAGGGTTACTCCAGTATAGTCAGTTTAGTTTCTCTGGATTCTCACCAGTGTAAAAGAGAGCAGAATCTAGACCTCTTATCGGTAATGTATATTGTCCCCCTTTGTTTACTATGGGCAGGGGAGCCTCAGAGCAGAGATCACACCATATCAATCCAGAACCAAAAGCAGTACAGACCAGGGCCTCAAAATCATTGAGGCTTCTAATTTCCACTGAAATCAATGGGAGTTAGCTGTCTAAATACCTGTATGGATCGGGGCCTCAGTGTTACCGCTCTCAGTGGATCCAGGCCCTTGTCTGTGATGGGGACACATACAATTAAAACTTAGTAGCTGCCAAGCAGGAAGAAAAAGGAGAGAGAGAAAATGGAGAAGAGAACAGCAAGATTCTAACAGCAACTCAGGCAAGAAGCAAGTGACTTTTGAAAACTTTGGAACTATTTCATGTCAGCACTGAGAGCCATCTCCTTGTACAATGCCCTCACACAAAAATGTGTGCCCAGAAAAAATTCTTTTGTTGTTAAAACTGGAAATGGGAAAGTCACAACTGGGCACTCTCTTAGGTAACTGGTTTTACACTAGTGTAACTTTCTCTAGAGGGTTCTGCAGCAGCGATCAACTGGAAACAGAATGGCACCAATTGATAGCAAGCTCCTTTCACCTGCATTTTCTGGAAGCCAGAGTCAAGCAAAGGGGCTTCTTTTAGAAGCAGTTCATGTTACCTGGGGCCAAAAATACCAGGTTATTCCTGAAGAGCATGATTTTAATTTACTAGGGGAAGCGCATTTTTCTGCTCCCCTCTACCTTCCTAGCAGGAGAATCTTGCAGTGAATCTTTGAATCAATCAAATTGAATCTTTGATCAATCTGGGCTGTGCTAATGCATCCTTCCTTCCTGCTACCCATACAGTCTTCTCCCAGGTGATTTCTCCTCCTGCCTGCAGAGTCCCTGATTTACTTTTACTTTCTTCCCTCAGTCTATGCCTCCCAGCTCCCCCAAAACCTACCCCACCCTTGCACAGTCCACTCCTTCCCTGTTCTTACTGGCCTTGTTCTCTCTGAAACAATCCCACTGAAGACTGAACCCAACCATCCCCTGCATAGACTCCATTTTCCAGTTCCTCGCCGCTCCCACAGAGCCCATCCGGACCCTGCCCACTCTTAGACTGGCCTTTCCTTCCTTCTGCAATCCCCAACTAGTTCACCTTTTGATGACAGAGAGTCATCTCATCTCGCACTGAAACCAAGTCCAACCAATAGCCCTGGAGACAATTCATGTAGAGATGTTAATTTTCTGTTTCAACATTCCACCTTGAAACAATGCTAAGAACCACTCTCATGTATGGATTAAGGATGGTGGAGGTTCAGCCTAGGGTTGCCAACTTTCTAAAGACAGAAATCCGACACCCCTGCCCCGACCCTTCTCCAAGACGCCACCACTGCTTGCTCCATCCCCCCTCCCTTCATCGCTCGCTCTCCCCCACCCTCATTCACTTTCACTGGGCTAGGGCAGGGAGTTGGGGTGCAGGAGGGGGGAGAGGGCTCCGGCTGGGGGTGCGGACTCTGGGGTGGGGCCAGGGATGAGGGGTTTGAGGAGCGGGGAAGGGGGGAGGTATGGGCTCTGGGCTGCGGGAGTGGGCTTCAAGTGGGCCAGAAGTGAGGGGTTCAGGGTGCGAGAGAGGGCTCTGGGCTGGGGTAGTGGGGTGGGGTGCCGCGAGGATGAGGACTCTAACTGGGGGTGCGGGCTCAGGGGTGGGGCCAGGGATGAGGGGTTTGGAATGCAAGAGGAGGCTCTGTGCTGAGGCAGAGGGGTAAGGGGTGTGGGCTCCAGCTGGGGGTGTGGGCTCTGGAGTGGGGTCAGGGATGAGGGTTTTGGGGTGAAGGAGGCAGTTCCAGACTGAGGCAAGGTGTTGGGGTGTTCAAGGGGTGCAGGGTCCGGGATGGAGTTTGGGTGAGGGAGGGACCTCTAGGCTTAGGCAGGGGGTTGGGGTATGGGGGGGTGCGGGGTGCTGGCAGCACTCACTGTGGCTCCCAGGAATCAGCCGCCTCGTCCCTGCAGCCCCGAGGCACAAGGGCAGCCAGGGAGGCTCCATGCGCTAGTGCCCTTGTGCCCATAGGCACTGCCCCCACAGCTCCCATTGGTCGCGGTTCCTGGCCACCGGGAGTTGCACAGCTGGTTCTAGGGGCGGGGGCAGCGCGTGGAGCCTCCCTGGTTGCCCATGTGCCTAGGAGCTGCAAGGACCTGGCACCCACTTCCGTGAGCCGTGTGGAGCTAGGGCAGGCTGGCAGTGCTGACAGGAGCCAACAGGGTCCCTTTTCGACGAGGCGTTCCAATCGAAAACCAGATGCCTGGCAACCCTAGTTCAGTAGCAACATAGTGATTAAAAAAAGGTAAAGCTAACCTGTCCAAGCAATGCTGTTGAGACCACACCAAAGGCACTGCTTTGCTACTGCATAGCAGAGCCAGACTGGTGCTTTGAGATCTTCACTTAAAGGAGCTACCGTGTACAGAGCTAAAGGGTATAGATACATCCCTACACACACACACACAATTTACTCATTATTGGCACAGGAGTTTCATATAGGAGGGGCTTGGTGGGGGTGAGATGTTTTTACTCTTGAGAGACCTTCATTAAATGAAAAAAGAAAAGGAGGACTTGTGGCACCTTAGAGACTAACAAATTTACTTGAGCATAAGCTTTCGTGAGCTACAGCTCACTTCATCAGATGCATTCAGTGGAAAATACAGTGGGGAGATTTATATACACACACACACAGAGAACATGAAACAATAGGTTTATCATACACACTGTAAGGAGAGTGATCACTTAAGATAAGCCATCACCAGCAGCAGGGGGGGGAAGGAGGAAAACCTTTCATGGTGACAAGCAAAGTGGGCCATTTCCAGCAGTTAACAAGAACATCTGAGGAACAGTGTGGGGGGGGGAGAAATAACATGGGGAAATAGTTTTACTTTGTGTAATGACTCATCCACTCCCAGTCTCTATTCAAACCTAAATTAATTGTATCCAGTTTGCAAATTAATTCCAATTCAGCAGTCTCTCGTTGGAGTCTGTTTTTGAAGTTTTTTTGGTTTTCCTCCCCCCCCCCCCCCCGCTGCTGGTGATGGCTCATCTTAAGTAATCACTCTCCTTACAGTGTGTATGATAAAACCCATTGTTCCATGTACTCCTTTTCTTTTTGTGAATACAGACTAACACGGCTGCTACTCTGAAAACTTCATTAAATGATGGAGAATGAAACTGCTACATCAGACAGGTTTCAAGGTCTCCATGTACCAGACATAGCCTGACTCAGGGGTCAGAGAACCAAGAACAAGAAGGTTTCCGACCCATTAAGAATCCGTAACTCTTTTCTACTGGGGCTTTTAGACATAACAGCAAAGGGGGGAAATAGCAAAACACTTCAACACTCATTCATGCTCAAAGTTGCATCTGCTCTAGCCTTGAAAGAGCAAGAAACCAGAACACCACCCACTGCTGCTGCTGCACAATTGTCAGCGATCCTGTGCCAAGGAAATGCCTAGAGCAGTGTTGCTGACTGTCACACCCAGCGGGTGCTGTTTGTGGGCAGAGCCTATTAAGGATCTTCTGAGAAACAGAAAGGAGGTGGGGGAAGGAGAGAGAAGGAAAAAGAGAGAAAAGAAAGAAAAAACATTTGCTGCACTGGAAAATGAAACTTAATAGACATGGAGTTTGACCACACCTTTGACAGAAACCCCTCTTTATTACTGGTGGGCAACGGTATTTTTATCTTGTGGTTTTCTGTTTTTGCAGACACATTCCAGCAGGAAAACAGAGACAATACACACCATTGAGCAGCAGAGTTTATTTTAAGGGATACAACACTTTCCTATGAGGATGCTTTATTTGCATCTGCTGCAGGAAGCAGTAAAATGGCAGGTGTGTTTCCATGTAACCCAAAGACAGAAAGCAAAGTGAACAATGCAAAGCAAATTCTTTTGTCTTGCAAATTTCTGCTCACTGCACTGGAAAAGAAAAAAAAAAAAAAGAAAGAAAGGGGTTTTCCCCTAGGCCTGTTTTCTACCTAATTAGTCCTGCAGATGCTCACAATGCCAGGAAGGAGATTCATGCCCACCGGCATGAGAAGGTAACAGACACAGTCTGCAGGCTGAGCCATTGCTCCACATTTGTGTGCATGTAAAATTTCTAATTGCTACCATGGCATGCTATATCTTGGAGGAAATGTGTGTTGTTCCAGAAATACACTTTAGCAAAGTGTTTTTTTTCTTTTTTTTTTTTCGAGGCCCAGTTCAGAGCTCACAGCCTCGAAAATCTGGAGGACAGACTAAGTATTTGCCCAAAAAAACTGATCCAAAGAGGATTCAGAATAGAATTTGTTTAACCTGCACCAACATCTTTAGCACACTGGAACCTTGTCAATTTGTCTTTCATCCCTCCATCTTCCCAATATTTTATCTGAATGATCACTATATCCAGAGCCACAAAATTGTGAACTCCTAAATCAGATAAGAGCATAGAAACAAAGAACGTGCTTTTCCACTGCCTTGTACCTTATGTAATTACTAACAACTGTGCAGTGTTTAAAACACTAATTCTAATTTATCAGGGCTTATACCTATTGTACCTATACCTATTTTGCTTTCACATTGCATGGGTGTCAATGACAACACACTGGAGACTGGGTTCAAAGTCTTCACCTTGTAAGGAGACAGCAAGTTCTACTAAGCATTTAAAAAGAAAATACTTTTTCACAAAATGCATAATTACCCTGTACGTAATCACTGCAACAAGATCATACTGAATCTGATAGTTTAACAGGATTCAGAAGTAGATGAGACATTAATATGAATACAGTAAAAGCAATGCCCACCATTACTTGACATAGGATAAAAACACCAATAAAGGACAAAAAGCAATCACTAGCTTCTTGGCATTGAAACAACTCCCTCTGTGGCAGAAAAATTCCCCAAAAAATTTTTTTAGGAGAAAATGGCTATTTTGTCAAATGGAAATATCTGCTGGAATATACAAAGTTTTTCAGGTTTATGTTGAAAAACCGAAAACCCAACCATTTTTTTAAAAAAATAGTTTTTTGGCAACTGAAAAGTTTCAGTGAGTCAGGCAAACACATTTGATTCTACCAAAAATTTTTAATCAATTAGATTAATTATTTTTGCAGAAATAATGATTTTTTTTAAAAAAATTACTTGTTTTCAGTTTTACAATGAAAACAAAAAGCTTCTTGTTTTCATGAAAACTTTTCATGGAAAAAAAATTTTTTTAAACCAACTCTACCCCCATGTGCAACTAATTCCATAACTGTCCACTATGGGCTTTCTTGCAACTTTCTGTTAAGCTTTCCATGCTGCTGACTGTCATAGGATACTGAGCTAGATTAGCTAGTCTTATCTGGTATAGCACTTCCTACATTCCTTTTTTGATGTGACAAGTCACTTCAGGTTATTTTTTATACTCATCTATATAATTTATCAACACAGTATCTAAGCAGTTATACCTGCTTCCAATTGACCCAACCAGACTGCTCCTGATTGGCTAAGAATTGCACACATCTTATTATTTTTGTTACCTTGTCATTCCCACCACAGACTGCCTGTCTCATCCACCTGCTATCCTTTAGACTGTAAGCTTTTTGGGGTAGGGGGCTGTCATAGTGACTAGAAGAATGGGGCCCCAATCTCACTGGTTTTTAGGTGCTACTGCAACATAAATATTAAGTAAATAATAATTTCCGTACCATTCAGAAAGGTGTAAAATTCTACCCAACCTTTGAAAACATCAGAGAATATAATGCACTGCTTCTTACCTAATGAAATCATAGATTTCATGCCAGAAGAGAACAATGTGCCTCACCTCCTAGTTTGTCCTCCTGTATAACCCAGGACAGAGAACTTTTCCAAAATAATTCCTAGAGCAGATCTTTTAGAAAAAACATCCACTCTTGATTTAGATATTGTCATTGATGCAGAACCCAGCATGACTCTTGCTAAATTGTTCCAATGGTTAATTACTCTCACTATTAAAAAATGTAAGCCTTATTTCCCATCTGAATTTGTCTAGCTTCAACTTCCAGTCACTGGATTGAGTTAGACCTTTCTTTGCTAGATTGAAGAGCCCATTATTAAATATTTGTTCCCCTTGTAGAAACGTACAGAGCGTGATCAAGTCACCCCTTAACCTTCTCTTTGTTAAGATAAATAGATTGAACTATTTAAGTCTAGCACTACAAAGCATCTAACCCCTTCCAGCCAAATGCTCCCCAGAGGGACCATACATCAACACCAAAAAGCTTTGGAGATCATTTTTGATCCACAGAACATGAAAGCAGCAATCACAAAATCCAAACAACACTGAACTTACAGGTTAGCATCTCTCTCAACACCCACTATATCAACTATTCACAGGATTCACATTCCACAAGCAAAAGGGAAAGGATATCTTACAATAACTGCGTCTTTTAAATATTGTATACATATGTGCTTCAGCTTTCTGCCTGGAACTAACCAACCACAAGGGGTCTCCCACTGATAAACAAGAATAGTGAGGCTTTAGCGTGAATATTCTAGGCTCAGTTCATAGATAAATCAAAGGCTACAGGGCTGCCTCTCAATGTACCTACAATTCATCTCCACAAAGCACACTGGACATGGAAAAGACAAGCTACACAAAAACGTTTTCTTTACAGCAGAGATAATACTGTTGAGCTTCATCATCATAAGTATGCCTTAGGAGGAAGTCACCGAGCTGAGATGGCCATTTGATACTCAGACTTACTCAATTACTTATATGATAACAAAACATTTATGAAAGATAAATACTACATGCATGTACACGAAGGGACAGGTGAAACATAGCATAGCACACCATTCAATTTGCTTATTGGAGGAGAAATAAAGGGAGCAGCTCCTTATATCTTATATTACTGGCCAAATAATGTCGTATTGCCCTGCATAGTGCAGTCATGGAATGAAGGATTGTATGTACATTCCTAGGGAAAGTGCTCGAAGACAGAGGCTGGAGAAGGGCAAATGATTCCGACAATGCCAATGAAGGGAGAATGTGATTTTATTTCAAGTGAAATAAGTGGTACAGTCCACCAATGCAGCACTCTGCTGCATGAGAGCACAGAGTTCAGATGGGATCCACCGTAGGAACTGAAAGTAACAGCAAACAGGACAAAAGCCTGGTTATTGTCTTACAAGGTCTGAACTCTTACACTCAGTTCTAGTCCAGCTCCTGTGTGCTCTGTGCACAGCCAGCAAGAGACAGGGTGGGAGTGTTGTTAAGAAACTGAACTGGAGATGAAAGTTAAATTCCCAGCTCGGCCACAGACTCGCCGTGTGCTCACTTCACCTCTCCATGCCCCAGTTCTCCATCTTCCACTCTGATGGCTGCTTTTCATCCAGTGACAGGGAATTTTGGCGGGTGGGAACTTCTATGAGACACCCCTACCTCAAAAACCATGAAAAGATTGGATGTGCTATTTCACTGGTGAATATATCCAAGGCAGTTCTCTCTCTCCTTTAACACATTAAAAAACAAAAGAACTCTGCCCAATTTGCAGCTAAGTGTCAGGTGTTTCCTTTAGGATTTCCGCACTGCGCGTTGACAGCACCAAGATACTTTTTTACTGCCAGCAGGTATCCTGAATGTTATTACAAATACTGCTTTGCCCTAGAGCTCAGAAGGAAATCACAGTGGGGGCTGCAGCAGTTGCAAGTGACTGCACCCAATTCTAGAGATGTGTGTCTGGAGCGGAGGGTGACTCTGCTTAGCTGTGCAGCATTTGACTGGACCACTCAAGAGAAGCTGCTTAAAGGCATTCCAGAAACTACTAGATGACGCTGCACTTATGGCACACACACAGTCTAAGTGATAGAAAAAATCTCAGCTAGGGCAGGTCACCATTCTAGCTGTTTGCTGTGAAAGTTCAGCTACAGCTGTACACAGCTGGGGTAGTTACAGATGTCTTTCCTAATGCTGTTTGTGGAGCTATTGCTGCTGGCAACATGTGCTACCACTTGCCTATTTTTCTCTATGTACTGAGTTCTGTTACCAGCACCATTTCACCAGGGCAGAACTCAATCCTAGGCAGTGGACCCCTGAATCGGAGTTGCTATAGTATTGGTACCAACACCAGTGAACCATCCAGCTGGGCTTTCTACAGTGCGTGTAGGTCATGTTGTTCCCCTAGACCAGAGCCCATGAGTCACCTAAATCCTCTCTGGCCCAGAGCCCACAGATCAAAGTCAGCTCTTGAATGTAGATCTCCCAAGTCATTGTGTAACTTGCTGCTGCTGTGGCAACAGACTAACCACGCTGACAGCAAAGCAAGCTTAACAAGGGGAGTCAGACTTTCTCCAGGAAGCTCCAAGCATTTTGTGAGATGGTAAGGTCCAGAAAAGTAACAGGGATTAAATGAGTGAAATGCAGAACCAACAAACAGCAGCAGTGTTCAGAGCCATTTCATGTGAAAAATACCATGTCCCTGGAATGGCTCAGATGGTGTAATGCATGGACTGTGCAGCTGATGAACACTGAAGCAAATCACAGAAGGAGGATGCAACCATTTATGTTCCCCTATGCCCAAACTCTGAGCATGTTCCTGGTCCCATTGAAATCAAAGGCCAAACTTCCACTGACCTCAGTAGGAAAGGATCAGACCCACTACTGCTGACATTAAAAAAATAAAAGTTATTTCTTGGTCCTTGTTTCTGTACAATCTTCCTTCTTGTCTCATCCTGCCTATACCAATGGCAAACAGCTGAAGGTTCAGAGGAAGGTGAAGGTCTAATGCACCTGCCAGCAATGCCCTCCTGTATATAAACCGGTGGGGGAATATTCCTGCCTGATCTTTGCAGCAACCAATTTATGCCCTAAAACACAAGATTTGAGTGTGCCCATCGTTGAATTGAATTGGGCCCATTCTTAACCACACTGAATTCAATGGGATCAAGACCAGGCTTATTACTGCAGATAAAATTAATCAGGTCCAGTTTTAAGTGGAGCCATAGCATTTGATTCTGCCCTCCTGCAGTAGTAAATCCCACACATTGGTTCTGTGCTGTAGGAATTATTTTCTTTCACTGATTCTAAATGGACCACCCATTAATTTCTCTGAGTGACTGCTCTGTTCCAGTATTATGGGACAGCCTAAAAAGGAGGGATTGAGCAGTTTCCCTTTACACCCTTCATAATCCTAAAGACTCAAATATTCTCTAACTCTTCCCCTGTCCAGATTAAATATTTGGGGGGGAGGGGAAGTTTGACATAACATGTAAATCGAGTGAGACATTGACCCACTCTCTCCCTAGAGTTATCAGCTGCAACCCATTTTGTCCTTACTTCCAAAAACTTGAGCAGTATTCTCTAGAACAATTGTTATTAGTTATTCCCATTGATTCTCTTAGCATTTGCTTCACACATTAACCTGCCTACAGAAACTTCTTCTCAATCTTTTACCTGCCCAACCCTTCCATAAATTTGTGGCCACTTTTTCTAGTGTTCTTCTCAGGCCCAGTAACTTAAGGAAATTATTTTGTTCTGTTTATTTCCTTCAGAATTTAACAACACCTGAATAAGGTCCCCACTTAGTCTCCTTTTTTTTTGCAAAGACAAATGGACACAATTTCATATGCTGAAGTGTCTGTACCAGCAATAAATTACTCCATTTCCTTTTATACAGAAAAGAAGCCACAGTCTGTGCTGTGGCATATGTTTTAACTTTGCACATGATGGTCATAGAGCTGATTCTAGCAATACTCACATGATCTAGAGCTGGTGCCAGCATTGCCACCTGCCCCTATTTTTCAGAAGCTTCTCAGTTTTGTTGTAGCAAAACCATGTCTACTGCCCCTGCACAGTCCCATTCACCTCGGCACAAAGTCTGGAAACAGGCCACACGGCTCGGAAACAGGAGTACATTAAGGATGGAAGACAGTTTTCATGTGAGCTAGTGTTCTGGCTGGAAGCAACCCTACACCAAGCCCTCAGCAACAGTAATCTGTATGGCTGAGGGAGGGAAGGGAAATAAATGCAAAGATATCACTAGCCTTAGTAAAGAGGCTCATGCACACAAATGTTTGGCCCATGCTCCCTGACACCTAGCTACCCACTCCAGAACACCCCCTTACAGCTCGTGTCACAGAGGGCCCAAAAACAACATATCCCCAAGTTTTCACATCGAGTGGAGGAGCCAGAGTTGATAATGGAAACCATCTGCCTTTACGTTCCCCTGTGGTACACAGATTTTCTAACAGGTGCCAAAATAGAGCATCCTGCCAGAATATGACCCTTTGAGGATTATACACTTGCTTTACATCTATGCAGTACATACTTATCTATACATAAGTGCCTAGACACACTCAACACCTAACGTTTTCTAAGAATTGTGGAAGAAAGGCCAAATTGCCGACTAAATCTCAGATCAAACAGGGCTAAAGAGTCTTAGCAAACAGCTGAGAGCTGGGAATTCTTCTGCTAATCCTTATGCAAATCTACTAACGTTACGGCTAGTCTACACTGGCAACGCTAAAGCGCTGCTCTGGCAGCACTGCCGCAACAGCACTTTAACGTGGCTTGTGTGGTCACGGCTCTAAAAAACCCACCTCCACGAGGAGCGTAGCTACCAGCGCAGCTACCAGCACTGCTGCACTGTCTACACTGGCACTTTACAGCGCTGTAACTTGTTGTGATCGGGGAGGTGTTGCACCCCTGAGCGACAAAGTTGCAGCCCTGTAAAGCGCCAGTGTAGACAAGCCCTTACAGTACCTCTGTTGCTCCCAATGCTTCACTTATCCTTTTAGCAACTGGCCTATGCACTAACTTCATATAACTGAAGAAAAGTGAGATACCATCGTCTACTGCACAGGGCCCTCTCATGCAGCTAAATCAGTCTCGGCTCCCATATTCCCTCTCCCCTTATTGGGCCCCCAGGATGTATCAGTCCTCAGGGGAGGCATGGGATGATAAGTGAGTGCTTGAGCACCACAGCTTTACCAGGGGACATGAAGGACCGGGGGCAGCTTTACTGCATATCTCATAAATAATGTACATGTTCTGTGGGCTCTTTTTCAGAGCTCAGGCATGCGGGAGATGCTGCTGAGGCAGAAACTGGACACCTATGGTGACCCCTAGTGAAGTATATGCATGTGTCTATGTGTATGTGCGTGTCCACTTGCCTATCAACTAACCAGAGTGTCCTTTGTGTGGCTACGGAAATCCCAGACGAGGATTAGGGTTAGATTTTACTGAGGATGGTTTCAGGATATTTGTGTTCTCATTCTATGTTTGTGACATTTGTTGACAGGGGAGTTGCGGGGTGAAGGAGGGGTCACTTTAGGGGGGCAAAGCTGAGACCAGCCAGGCACTGCTTTGGCTGCTTCATTCTTCCCTTGAACAGGGCGTTGGAGGCCTGGCAGTGCCCAGACAGCTCTTAGGTCTGCATGCTGCCAGCTGGACAGGTAAGAGAGCCAGGGCTCCAAGCTGTCACTATAGAGAGAGCAGGATCATTCTGGGATTCCACTGGGAGGACCAACTGCACCACTGCAGCAGTTCGACGGACACAGTGACTAGCCTAGCTCAATGCCCAGCCTCAATCCAGATGGTGGTAGGATGGCTCTGCACTGCTGGTAATAATTTTATATGGGGATGCATGGTGAGCAACAAGCATGCTAGGAGGTCCAAACAGTGACTAGGCATGCCACTTTTCACTTGTGCAGACAAGGCCATATAGACAGTAGCAAAAAGATCCACTGCCTTGCAATGCTTATTGAAGAGTATCATAAGCAGTGATACATCCTGGTCTAACATTTTATAGATTTTTTATTTTTCCAGTCAAAATGGAAATAACCAGTTTTAAAATAGTGATGCGGTTCTCTGCCCTGGCTCTGGGATTTACCCAGCTGCAATGTCTTTACACTGCTAGCGAAGTTAATACTGACCTCCTTGGACCAGACATTCTAAGGAGGAGAGGTAATTTTTTTACTATGAACTAGATGTCTGCATCTATAGCCTATAGTCCAAGAACTCCACCTATGACTGAATCTATAGCACTGTACAATCCCAGAGTGCTTCTGGACACTCATGGCATTCCTTCTGTGTAGACTGTTTGTTTCTAAACTGACAAGCTTTTTATTCAAAAAAATCAGTCACATTCATTAACAGAAATATAGGCAAATTGTGAAAAGACAAATGCATACACATTTTAATGCAAAATACTGTACATGAAAATCACTTCCCCCTCCACATATCTGCCAAGCCCTGCATTCAGGGGCTTCTGTTCTCCCAGCAGATGATTTGCCAGCTAGTAAAACAGCATTTAGGCTTTCTATTATGTTTTACGTATTTTTGATACTATCTACAACTGCAAAAGAATTCAGGATTTAGCATATTGAAACAAAAACAGGTCCCTTCACACAAATACTCGGATGCTATTTTCTGGTTAATAAATACATTGCGTTAATTTATTAAGTGAATAAAATCTGGGAACGTGGGACTCATGAGCTGCTGTGCTAAGGCTAACCACTGTCAGCAGCCCACTATTCCTGAGCAGCCCCACAATAAACAGACAAAGGAGCATGTGAAATGGCGGGGGGGAGGGACGTGAAATTTGCTTTTAGTTTTCCAAAGATTCGTATCAATGTAAACGCTAATGTTATGAAAATCCTAAAATCTTTTCTCCTCCTGGAATCTGAAGTCTCTTACCTTAGCTACAGGCTATAAGCTATCCCAGGCTACTGGAAAAGAGAGAGAGAACAAGAGTGCGTATGTGTTACTTTTCATGCAACATTAATAGAAGACTGGATATTTCACATGACAGAGCTCATCGTCAGAGTGAATGGAGATGCCAGCTTAGTTTACAAGTTTCAGTCTTTACTACGAACTGTAACATTTTCATTTCCCACTGATTTGGTTCTGTTACTATGTTATCATATACAGTCACCGAGAACAGAATTTAAGGTTAAGACTAATTTGTAGTCATTTGTACATGTTGTGAAGAAGGAAGACACCTAATCGTGTAGCGTAACTCACCTTTGCTGATGGGATTTGTGCAGTGTCATGGCCAAAATAGCTTAAGTGCTGATTCCCTGCCCTGGAGACTAAGCTCAGATTGCGTACATCTACTCGGGTGTGCAAACTGCAGCCCACCATCTGAGGACTGGACAAGGGAGAAGTGGCACTGGCCCCTAGAGGTAAGAAGGTAAGACCAGAAAATTTCCCTGACTGTTGCTTTTACTGGTACTGCAGTTTTAGAGCTGGCATATCCAGCGATCTTCGGTGGAAAAGGTGCAGCAGCTGTTGCCACTTCATGATTTTCAACTGGGGGGAAAAGACAAAAGTGTCACAATCCTGCTATCTCAGAAACCAGTAGGTTATTTCCAGTTGTCACTGGAAGGAATGACAGGATAATTAGGCCCTATGTTAGCACAATGATAAGGATGCAGAGATAGCACTCAAAATTAAGAAAATGTAAACATTAAAAGAAAAGGAGTACTTGTGGCACCTTAGAGACTAACAAATTTATTAGAGCATAAGCTTTCGTGAGCTACAGCTCACTTCATCGGATGCAAATGCATCCGATGAAGTGAGCTGTAGCTCACGAAAGCTTATGCTCTAATAAATTTGTTAGTCTCTAAGGTGCCACAAGTACTCCTTTTCTTTTTGCGAATACAGACTAACACGGCTGCTACTCTGAAACCTGTAAACATTAAAGTTAGCCACATACCATGAAATCGTTCTTCCTTGTACCAACATATGAAATGTACGACCATATGAAAAAGTGTTTAATTACATGGTTTAAATAATACAGATGAGATTTTCAAAGGCATATAAGGGGTGAGGCACTGACAATTCAATTGGCACTTAACTCCCTTAGGATCCTTTCAAATCCTATCCAAAATGTACTCTCATTCATTGTACTACTGCATCACATGCACATAGCTGTCTACAATAACTGTGATCACATGCAGTAATTAGAGACTATCAGAACACATAGGCATAAAAGGTGGCAGAGTTAAGGTTGTGTGTTCATCCTTAACTTTTATATTCCCTTATTCCTGAGTGATTAAATATCCAACTTTAGAAAACCAGAATTATGGAAATGGGGTCTCTTCTAACAGGCATCAGATGGAAAAGGCCAACTAGTGTTGATCAGGTCACTGGGAAGCCACACACCAGTAGACTTATCATGCACCAGTCAACCAAAGCTGAGACTGATCAAATCCTCATACTAAAGCTTTAGATCTGTTTAAGGTATTTAGATTGTCTTAAGTCCTTATATTGGCACAACCTGTTTAAAATGATCTAAGACTTAAGATTGGTTTAAGCTGCTTATGCAGCTTTAAGGCTTTAGAAAGGTTTAAACTGCTAAAAACATTCCCCAAAAAAGCAAATCGGGGAAATTGCAGGGAGTCTGGGGATGCTCCTGCCACCTTAAGGATATTTTTTTAATTGTGCACTTGCAAGTATATATGAGTGTACAGGTATATAAAAGTGTATTTTGCTTGCAATACTAAAAGATAAAGTCAACCTTTGGTCAAGTGGTACATGCTAAGTCTACAAATACTCAGCTTGCTAATGACTTCAACTGGCAACAGTTGGCCTTTCATGATTGGTCTCTCTCTACCCGTGGGTTTTAAAGAATCTGGGAAATTAAATGTAAAAACTACGTTAATGCCAAACTGTGGCTGCATAGTTGAGCAAACAAAAGTCAAGAAATGTGACAGCTTTGCAGCCCTTCTAACTAGGTGCCAATGGCAGCGACAAGGGCTGGGCTCAATCTGTCGAGGGGTCCTTTTCTAAAATAAATAAAATTAAGCTTGGGCCCCCCACCCAGAGCCATTCGTCTACTTCTAGATCTGAGAAATCAAAATAGAACCTGCTGGGTCACCTTAATTATACCTGAGTGGGGTTTAAGTGGAGGGGATTGTGTGTATGTGTTCACTGCAAGAAAAATATGTATTCTTAACTTGGATTGGGCTGGGAAGTCAGCTGTGCACCATCATCATTCCAGTCTGGCTCTGCTGCAAAGCAAACTCTGATCTACTACCACAGTTGTGCTTAGCCTAGCCTGGTCCAGTCTAATCCCATTCTGTCTAACTCCATACATGGTTCAGAATCTCCAGGTAGGGAACCCAGAGCAAAACATAACCTTTTGTAAGAATCCCCACTCCCCAGCCCCTGGTCTCTACAACAGAGCCCTCTACCCCTCTTCTTGATGAACCTGAACCTCATTCCCAACCAGAGACCACTACCTGAAAGTAAGGGTGACACATCTACTCCAGGCCACACCTCCTACAATTCTTATGCCTTCTTATGGGTACCGTTACAGTAATGGTTATCATTTATACAGTCAGAACAGACAAATCCCAACAAAACACACTATGTAGAACTATAAAAACAACAAGGAGTCCGGTGGCACCTTAAAGACTAACAGATTTATTTGGGCATAAGCTTTCGTAGGCTAGAACCCACTTCATCGGATGCAGAATTATGGGTAAGCAATTTTGTAATTCATGGAAAAGAGGCTGGTGCGAGCTGGTTTTCCCCCTTTTCCCCTATAGAGGGAGCAGAGAGTTCCACCCTTCTAAGCCTTCTAGCTCTGGGGTTTATAGTTACATTTGAACATCCAGCCTTATTTCATCTATTTGCATTTATGCACTAAAATACAGAGCCATACTCTGCTCACTTTTACACAAACATAAATCCAGACTATCCCCCTGATGTAAACAGTCTTTAATTATATGATCATGGATTATTTTAGGGCATGTCTACACTGCCCCCTTTGGGGGAGTAAATAGCAGTGCACACCAAAGTGCATGTGGATGCTGTGGGTGCAAATGTAAAGGTTCCCAGTTTGCACTAATGTAATCCTCTTCAAACAGGATTACTACAGTGTAAACTAGGAACCTTTAAGTTTGTATCTGCAGTGTCCACATGGGGGAGTTACATTGCAGCACTTTGGTATGCACCTCCTATTCCCACCCCTGGAAGACATCCCCCTCGCTACATATGTACCAAAGGCTGTAGAAAACACCATACTGTATGTTAAATGAGAAATAACAGATACACAAGGGGAAGAATTAAGGTTACATGCTCAATCTAAACTTTTGCATTGCTTAACTGTGCAAACTTAACACTGCATTAACACAGACTTTGTTTGTTTGAATTTGTATTATGTTATTACCTGGTACCAGATTGAGGATGAGAGTATTCAGCCCTGAAAAGTGAAAGAGGCTTTTTGATAACCAACTTTTTCCCCTCACCCCATTTCTGTAAATCAGGAGTATGCTTCATTAGCAACAGCTCATGTACATACATGAACTGCATTCACAATGGCAAATGCTGAGCAAACCACATATGACCACAGCCATATAAATGGCTGTGGAGTGAGTATTAGAAGTAGGGGTACCTATAGATACCTATTTTATACACCCACCCAAGGAAAGATTTACACTCCATCCAAAGATCCATCCATTATGTTTTCTTCATTAAGGGGCAGGAGAGAGAAAAAGTGCTGTGGCAATCATTCACATTCATAAGAATGTGTGGCACCCTGAAAAAATGTATGGAATTCCTATCAATACCAAGTAATAATACTTTCCACTGATGCATTGCTTTGCACTTGTCGATCGAAATGTATTTTCCAAACAATAATTACTTAAGACTTGAAAACCTCTGTTAGATAGGTACCATTACACTCCGAGACACAGACATGTGAAGTGTCTAGTATTTACTTACAAAGCAAGTCAGTCACAGGGCTGTGAATAGAACCCAAAAGTTCTGACCTGACCACTAGAAACATTCCCTCCAATAATGGAAGTTCCACCTGCAGATCTCCGGCAGCATGAGTCTTGTGTGCAGTTACTACTGTTTTTCATGCAGCTTTTCTATGTTACATAACATAGCAATGAAAATTCAAAATGCACAGATCACTGAGCTTTTCTGCAGCTTTGTCATGACATGCTTCACCCTTATGTTAATAAGCTTGCAAACCATTCCAACTAAATTAGGTACTTTGGGGATTTAGTTATTTTCCTAGTGTTCCCACTAAAAGTTTGTTTTCTAGCACACTTCTGAGTTATGTCGTCATTCATAATGTATTTGCATTTGCAATACTGGTCTACCTGAAGGAACAGTGATCAGTGCCAGTTGCCATGGGTTGCTACAAATCAGAATACAGAAATGCAAATTCTGTGAATGAGGGGTGAAATAAATGGTGACTCGAATCAGCCAGCGACACCTCCACTGGAATGGACACTTAAACAATCAGGCATACACAAGTTCTTACAACTCCATACTTCATGTGCTGGTTAAAAACAACACACACACCCTTACAACTAAACGCACTACCACTTCTGAACCATTTAATAATGCCAAATATTGGAACTGTTGCAAAAGTCTGTGAGCCAAAGCCATCAGCTGTATGACAAAGTTCAAAAGTGCACTTCCCTCCAGCTACCAGACGGTTCCAAACATTTTTCTTCCCTACAGACTGAAAGTCCAGTAAGTGAAAGCTAATTGCCTCTGTATAATTTTCTAAACGGTACATGCCTTCCATTATCATCATCTAGTATTTGTATTATGTAGTGCCGAGATGCCCCAATCAAGACCAAGGCCTTACTGTGCTAGACACTGCAAACATATATAGTGACAGATAATTCCTGCCTTCTAAAACCAACAATCTAACTGCACAAGACAGATGAGGGGTGGGACAAAAAATGTATTATTATCCCCTTTTATTTACAGAAAACTGAGGCAGAGATTAAGTAACTTCCCAAGGTCAATCAGATTGTCAGTGGTAGCCAGGAATTGAATCCACATCTGTCCCAGACTGGTAAGCACAATACCATATCCTTCCACCTTTTCAGACTACATTTTTGTTTTCCAAACCATAATAACAGTAATATAATAATCATATTCCTATGTAGGAGTGTAAGCTCCCCAGGGCTGAGGCAATGTGTTTTCCTTGTCTGTAAGCCCCGGGGGCTGATGAAATAATCAGAATACCAGCATCTGCAGAGTGTATCTCAGTATTTTCTCCAGGGATGATAAATTGTGGTAATCATTGAAAGAAGACGTTATTCTATGTATTATTACACGCAATGCAATGAATCTACTGGAAAACATGTGTAATTCCAGTCCAGCTAACGTAATAGTCTTTCCAAAACTGTGACTAGTAGTTAATGGGTTTGGAGAGCACAGATGACTTTCAATGGGACTTCAGCTCCAAAGTCACTTAGGTGCTTTGGAAAACTCAATCCTTACGATTTTGGGTACCTAACAAAAAGACAGTTAGGCCTTTGCCACAAAAATCAAGATCCAAATCTAACCATCCCCAAAATTCAGGGGTGTTGATAGGTTTCGCATTGGACTCATCGCGGAAAAATAAAACCCAATTATCATTATTACATAGTTGTGCGGGTTTGCCTACATATAGTGACAGGGCTACACTTTTAATTCATTCTTGACACATCTTCCACAAACCTGGGACTCCCAACTCTGCTGGCCATATATCTATGCACCCTGTAGGCAATGTGCGATCTCCAGGAAGCTGTCTGCTTTCATAGATTAACCCATCCTTTTCATCACTGTCAAAGCTATTCCGAAGTTTACGACACTCCAATCTGTCCAATGAGACAGCCTCATTGATGCAACTGTTAAATTTCTCATATAAAACCTCCACTCTGTCTCTTGGTAGGATTAGGACATACCTCCATCAGAGACATCAGAATGTGAAGCCACTCTAATGGCCTTCCTCCAAATTTGCCTTGAGCACAAAGCACTTCCTCCCTTCACCTGATACCATCTGGCCAGGTATCAGGCTTATTATTCCCATAAGTAATATAAAGAAAATATGTTGTAATGGATTATAATATATTTGACTATAACTGTGATTAATTACAATTAAGGTGGTAGTGGTCTGTGCCTTTTGGAGCTGTCCCTGCTCTGTAGGAATGTGGTTTGCTTAGCAATCATATTGTTTATTCATCTCTAGCAACAGATGCTTGGCAGACTGAAATCAGTATGTTTTTTTTAAAAAAAAATACAGTAAGAAAACTGTTTAAGCTGTTTTTGGATTGCAGGCCATTAAAATTCACCTGATTATGGAGCCACTGAATAGCAACCTGAACCATTTTTGCACAAACTTTCCCATAACATTCACTTTCAGGTGTTCACCAAGACTGGAAAATGACAGACTGAAAATTTCAGGAAGTTACAAGCAAATGAATGTAGGGGAATAGAATAGAAACATGCCTGCAACCTGAACCGTAGTGGTTACTAATGTTCCCCCTACAATGAGATACATGTGGCCTTTTTACCATTGTGAGAAGTCAGGAACGAGGCGAATCTGTATACAGACTGAGAAGTGAGGAATTGGTGTTTATTGACTCACAGAGCTTAAGGCCAGAAGGCACCAGCAGACCATCTAGTCTGACCTCCTGTATATCACAGGCCACCAACACCACTCAGCACCTGCACACTGAACCCAACAACCCAAATGAGACCAAAGTATCACAGCTGACAGGAGACTAGACAATTATGTGTCACAGGCAGAGAAGAGGAGGGATTGAGGTGCACTAGGTCTGAGGGACAGGGAAAGGATTAAGGGAGATATACCCAGATAACCCTGGCACATGACATTGCAGAGGAAGGCCAAAAAAAAAAAAAAAAAAAGAGCCCAAGGTCCCTGCTAACCTGACCTGGGGGGAAATTCCTTCTCAACCAATCATATGGCGACCAGTTAGACTCTGAGCATGTGAGCAAGAGCCAACCAGCCCAGAGAGATAGAATGCTCAGTGCTACCCCAGAGCCCTGGCCCAACTCAACCAACGTCCCATCTCCCGCCATGGACAGCCCTGATACATGAGAGGAAGCAGGATGAAAACAAAAAACCTAGAACACACTGCTGGGGGGTGGAGGGGAGGGAATCCCTTCCTGACCCCTGCAAGTGGTTGACTGAAACCCTGAAGTGTGACCATAATGAGTAAGTGACTTGGAAAATGGCCTGTGGTTGAGCCATAGGCGGGGATTTGTAACCCATATTGCACGGGTGTGTGAGCCAGGGTGGGAGAGGTAGGAGGGTTTCGGATCTATTGGTTGAGGCAGTGAAGGGATGTGTTTGCAGAGTTAATGTTGTCCTCTGGAACACTCACTGTGATATTTTATACATGAACATTTTTTAAGAGATTATCTGAACTGTGAAGACATTTGACTATTTATCAACCTTCCCTACACTATTTCCAAACCTATAAAAGAGGATTCTTTTAACAGTAACATTCCTTGGCATACATAGTGTATGTTTCAACTCTACGGGTAACTTGTAACCTGTTAAGAAGGTAAAGACATTTTTTGTTTGTTAACATAAATAAATGCGGAAGGCTTTTGTCTGAGATTATATCTATGTTATTATGGGTGGAGCAGGTTTGATTAATTTAGGGATGACTATTATTTTTCAAGGACCTCACTGTGAATCACGCATTTGCTTAGACTGGTGGTCCCCAACCTGTGGTCTGTGAAGCACCAGTACATCAGGGAGTCCTTCCTGGTGGATCATGGGGTGCTTGCTCTTCCTTTTTGTTTCCACTTGCTAAACGTCTTTAACATATACATTAACCACTTCCGAAATACCTCTCTTCCATATAAGCAGTTGCCATAGTTTCCACAGAGATGTTATGAGATCATAAATGGGAGTGGAAGTATCCAAGAGACAATCTATCTACTAAATATTGGTCCATGCCATGAAAATATTTGGGAGCCCAAGTGTTAGGCAATCTGATTGGTGAACATTATTCCAGCTCTCAATAATATAAATTACTTAAGATGTGAACAACAGAATGATTCAGTCATGAGCCAGGTTTTCTCTTATGTATGTAACTATAAGGATTATTTATAAAATAACACACATTCCTCCAAGTTTTTTTTATGGCTGCTAGAGACCGGTGAATGCTCAGTCATGAAATAAATAAATAAACAAATAGAAAGCCTGGAGTATGCAGCAGTTGGAACTCCTCATTTCTGTTCTCAACTCTGCCAGCAACTCGTACTGAGATCTTGGCCAAGTCATTTCCCCATCTGCCTCGTTTTCCACACAGAGTAAGAAAAGAGAGAGTCCTAAACGTTAACAAAAATTCATATCACCTCCTCCTCCCCCAGCAGTTACACAATGAGCCCAAAGGGGAGCCAATACATGGGTTAAGCAGTTGGTACCTCTCTACTCTCAGCACAGATGTCTTGAGTCTTTCAAAAATTCAGATGAAGATGTTGGGGCCTATCAATTCTGACATCTCCATGGGAGTACGATTAGTAATCTTTAAACATGGTTAAGCAGCACACTGACCTTTGTCTGAATCTCACTTTGCTACCAACAAACTAGAGGCAACACTGACTAGGCCACCAAAGAAATGAATACATTAGGGCTTAAGATTCCTTTCTGATTATTTGTATTACCGTAGCACCTAGGAGCCACAGTCACAGACCAGGGCCCCATTGTGCTAGGCAAACACAGAAAAATAACAGAGTCCCTGCCCAGTCCTTGGGACATCCATGCTAATGGTTGACACACATGCTTCTCAGTCATACCAGCTGTAGGTGCTTAGTTGTTGTGTTGAGCCAGCCAGATGTTTTTAGCCACAAATCAGCATAGACTTGTTTTCATTTCCACTATACAGAGGAAAGTGACTTGCTCCCAGCTGATCCATTTACAAATGACAGTTTTGGGTCAGTGTTGTATTACTATTGTCCTGACCCTATGTCATGGAAGAGCAGACTCAATGCTCTGGAAATGCTCTGAATGAAGTTCAGACAGGACCCTCTTGTAGTGTGACACCCCTGAGGGCACACTCTCACTTGGGCAAGCGTCCTTGGTTTCAGCACCTCCTGGGTCTGACCTCGGAGCATTCAGCATCCTGTTTCACGCTGTGAGCTCCCCACAGTGAGTCCATCTGTACAGGACACCTGGCGAAGTCTTATGTGCCCCCAAAGGGGCTATGCACCCCAACTTCCACAGTAGCAATGAGTCAGCACTGTAGAACAGAAGGATTTATTAGTTGTCTGGAACACAATGTAGAACAGACCTCATTAGCTCAGAAAGCAGGAAGTTACAGCAAAGTCGATCTTGGGGAGACCCAGAGCCCTGGGATGTGTCCGTCCCCTCCCCCCGAGTCCCAAACCAAGAGACTGGCCAGCTTCCAGATGCCTCCCTTCAGTCACGCCCAGTTGCCAATCCTCCATCCTTTGACTGTTTCCTGGACAAACCGGTCACCTGGCCTCCAACTCTCTCATAGTTCTCCAACTCCTCTGGCTGGCTCTTGCAGAGGAGGGGTTCCGGCCATCATGTGCCAGGATGCAGAATGTTTGGCCATTGTCTGGGCCCAGGGAGCTAGATAGATGTCACACCTGCCCTCTAGGGGTCTCTGCAAAATCACACACCCTCGTCACACCACCAACACAGAGGGGAAACTGAGGCCCATACAGAGTACTCAGACAAAACTTTAAGAAAATTCCCACTTTGTCACACCCTGTTCTATTCCTCACCAGCTTCACATCATGAATGAAGAGAGCTAAGACTCATGGTAATTACTGAACCAACTGAAATCTAGGTGCAAATCCTGAACTAAGCAAATGAAATACAGGATGAGGAGAAGGCAAAGCACTCTCTAAACCAGAGCTTTTCAAACTGGATTCACCATGTTTGCCACATCCACAAGTGTCTGGATTTTGCTTCGAAAATTTCTTATATTTACATAAAATGTATTTAACAGGACAGCCATACTTCTTTCCAAAAATCAAAAAAGGTATCAGGATATTTGAGAACCACTGGTCTTAACCATGGCTAAATACAAAAATTACCATACACCACATTTCGGAGGCATTCAAGGGGGCTCAGGTATCTCTTTTCAAAGGCCTTGATTTCCACACTCAGCAATGACCATATGCCCAGAACGGTCTCTGCTTTCCAAGGCATCAGTTTAGATTATCAGGCTGGTCCAAGTCACATTTCAGAATTTTCAACATCTTGTAAACCACTATTCTATGCACTTATCTCTTAGTGTGTGGGTGAACACATTTACATCAACAGCTGTTTTACAAACACCACAACCAAAAGGACCAGTAGTCTCCTATGAGATTGTGGTGCTGCTCTGTGACCCAGCTTCTAAAGGTGTTCAGAATGATTAACTCTACTCCTATCTTCCCCTTTCCATCCCCAGAAGTTGGAGAATAATAATAATCTCATTTATGGAGGGCCATAAATTTCCACAAAATCCTGAAGTACTTTAGAAACTATATACAGTATTGTACAAGAGTTACTACATATACCATGTGAATGCGGACACCTCTGGGGTAGAATAAGATAGCTATTTAGAAGCACGCAGCAATCCTACATTACCATTCACAACAGAAAGTAAAGTTAATTACATCCAAATGAAATTACAGGGGGAATTTTGGGAGGAACAATGAAGTTACCCCAACTGGAATTTGGCCAGAACACCCAGGTTTCCCTATTTTGAAAAAAAAAAAGCAATGGAATCATTAATGACCACAGAAAGATGAGGCCCTTGATGTTAATATCCGGTCAGCAGCACGTCACCCCCTGACACCATGATGAAACAATGGTTCTAAAGTGACTCAGTAGGAAGAGCATCTCCTAGTGAGTCACCAAAACCACTTTCCTGCAGCTCCTAGAGTTTTCTTTGGAGGTTTCTCATCCAAATACTATATCTCAACAATCCTGCCAACCCCTGCTAGTCTGAGTTTACTGAAGCCCAAAGACTGGAAATGAACAGGGTCTCTCACATGGTAGCGTTTCACATGACAAGCTGTGCAAACAAGCTGGCTACAACAAAATAAATAAATAAACCCAGTTCATTTGCTTCCAGCCAAGAGGATTCCTGCCCCCTTAAGTGGAAACAAAATCTTGAAAAGAATCTATTAAATAGCAGGGCTACAGCTTCGGTTCACTGACGGTCATGCTCCTAGAATAAAACCAGAGACAGACTCTTATCTCTGCAGAAACAATGCCCCATAACTATCTGCTCTGAGGTTTATTGGTCTGCTATCGGGGTATGCCAGAGTTGTTAAAATACAGGTTACATTTTCTCCACGAAGTATGAACTTGGATGGTGACAAGTTCACATTAGGATAGAGTTGCCATTTCAGGAAAGGACAGGAAGGGGAGGGATGGGAGAGGGAGAGAGAGGTGCACACACACGCGTGTGCACAATGCACACACACATTGCAGAAGCAATCCTCGGAATCTCCAGGGGCCGACTAGCCAAAGGGTCAGCCGCAGCACAGGTAAAGGATCAGCGGAAGAGTACTTAATGACAGTTCAGACACGTGGTGAATGACTCAGAGGAAGAAACTGGGCTTGTAGGAATATTCTCAGATCAGCACAGTCACTGAGCCAACAATTTGTTTTGATCATACTGCATGCACATTATTCACCCATGTCTATGAATTCCTAATTAAAGTCATTAGTTGGGGGAGATATAGCCACAACAATTCTGTTTTTAGGGGACTCACTTGGGTGTTCCTACGAAACACCATGTGTCATGCTTTGAACGCTCTTGGCTTTTACAATTAATCAATGGCAAACTTCTTGCAGACTATTTCCTGAATACCTGGTTCAAAATCAATGGCCATTTCTACAATAGGCAGCTATTCTCTATCACACAGAACAAAATCCCGACTGTTCACAAAACTCCCTAAAGATCTAGCTCCAGATTCCCAGGCTAAGAGCTAACTTTTGCCCTCAGAGGTTTATAGCACTGAAGTCAACAGGAGATCATACATAAGATGAGGGCAGAATCGGGCCCCAAAAGAGCCCTCTGCAGTGGCTGCTGCAATTCCAGTCTTGCAGTTCTGTGAAGCTCAGCCGAAAACTGAGTGCATGAACCAGCCAGGTACTGCATGAGGTTGCTGTACAGCATCTGCAGAACAATGTCACAATAGCCCGCCAAAATCTAAGAAGGCTCATAGAAAAGGGCAAACCTATGAAGATAAGAAAATCCTAACACTGACTGCATCCAAATATTATCTGGCAGGGTATAAGGAGAACTGCCGGTGACCAGGCTTTGTGTAGGAGAGAGGACATTCAAATTCAATCATGGTCAGGGATTTGCCTGTGAAAACGAGGGATGGGTCAAATCCCCCTTTTTTTTACATCAGATGGCACACCCATGAGTAGCTCTGGCTATTCACCAGAGACAGAGTACCAATACCAGACATGACAACAGAACGGGGCCTTTTCATACCAACTCAACATAGCCGTGAGAGGTGGCACAATGCTGGTTCTAGCAGGATGAGGCTTCCCAGAGAGCAACATGCTCATTTTTCCTGAATGCAATGGTCAGGACCTCTGCTAGGGGTAAATGCCCCAAACAGCAGCATGTCAATCTTATTCTTAGCCAGCAATTTACTTCTACTCACATTGGCCTCCTCTGTTCCACAAGCAAAATATGGCTACACTGGGAGAAAATGAAGTTGCTGTCAATTGACGATGAATTCAGGCGACAGCCAAAGCTAATTAAAAAAGAACGAACAGCAGTGTGGATGTCTTAGCATGGCACAGATAGGGTTACACTCTTGATGTACGCTGATTGACACTGCTAAGGTTACTTCAGGCTCACAGATCTCACCCATCACGCCATGCAGAGCAGTGAGCTCAGCCCACCCAGGGAATACACAGACTCACACACACAAACACAGCATACAGCAGCACAGCCCAACAGGCTGTCTCAACAGCAACCTGACACCTTTCATAAGGAAAGCGCAGCCAAAATGGAATCTCGCTGTGCTGTTCTCCAACTGCTGCAATAGTCAAAAATACTACACCACCACACACGCATACGCAGACACACGCAGAATGCAAAACCCCAGTGCCTACCTTTGCTGTCTGACGGCAGGCAGATTCTGTACTGGGTTGGCTTGGTGATTGTTCCCTTCTTTATGAAGTGTTCTGATCAACCAATGCTATTTGCATTCTTTCATTAGCACCTGTTTCAAGCAAGGAAGGGAAAAGCTCATTATGAGATCAGCTTCCTTTTAAAATAAAAATAAGATTAGTAGATTGACTGTGCCGAATAATAACAATGGCAATAATAAAACATGTACATTAAAGCCCCAAACTAGGCAGTTTAATAATGGGAGATCCTGCAGGTTGTGAGCATGCTCCAGCCGGAACAAATCCTTCCTCTGTTATTCCTCTGAATAAAAATAAACCATGGTCAAGAAACCGAAATGGAAGCGTCCTCCTAGAATCCCTGCTGCTGAAAAATCTGTAATAAATTCAGCCTGAAGATGCAGAATCTAATCAGCAGCTGTTTTCTGGATCCAAAGCTAGCCAAAGCCTCTCTTGTCTTTTCCCACTATGAGTCTAGGCCTTTTTGAAAAGGGTTTTAACCTTTTAAAGATACAGTACACCAATTATCACTTCAGGAGAGCTGTCACTGGGTGCTCAGAAAACCCTGTCCACACAACCCAAGAGGAGAGAACAGCCATTGTTTGGGCTAATGATCTTTCTGAATAAATGTTGTTATTATCATCACAGACTTTAAGAATGTAATTTTTGCTTGGACAATAAAAATAAACGGATAAACTTGCCATTCAACTGCTCAATAGTCACAACAAAACTGAACAGCGGTTAGTTACAATACACACTGAATTCTCAATATACAGCCTCTCATTATTGATATTATTTTTACTGCTATTGAATCTTGGAACGAAACAGTGACCGAAGCAGCGGCTCTGCCCACTTGCTATGACAGGGTTAAGTACAGGCAGAGAACAGCCCCTGTCAAGTACTTACCATCAAAACTAAGGGCGAGGGCTCAAAGTTTTAAATGGGCCGTTTCGGGATGAAATACAGCATTCTTCCAAAACACTCTGACCAAAACAAAACAATAAATGAACAGACCCAACCCTCCACTAATACACATTTTACTGGCTCGGACCATCCCATCCCTGGTTCGCTTCCATACCTCGTTTTTAAAGGACGAAGACGAAGCGCCAGCTAAACCTCTCCGGAGCACATTTCCTGGTTCTTTTTAGCAAAAAAGAAACCCCAGAACCAACCCAGCCCCCGGATCTCCGCGTGTGAACGGAGCTGATGCGCCCCGCGTACTTCTAGGGAAACAATCGCTGCCATCCATTGCAGACACACACGCACCGTGCATTCATCCAGCCGCTACATGCTTCTCCCCTGCGGACATGCATCATCCAGCCCACCTGAGGGGCAGTCGGAGCAGCATCCTCGGCGGCGGGGGAAGAAAAGCCTCTCCCCGGGGTGCTCTCATTTAGACCCACCAAGCTTCTGTTACCGGTATAGTCCTGGATCTGCAAAGCCTATCGGACAAACCATTGCAATCAAGCGGTACTCTTCCCCCCCTTCCCCCCCCCCCGTCCAACTTTCTCTTCCTCCCTCCCCCTTCCACGGCTCTTCAGCAGAAAATTATCATATTTCATGTGTCGTTGCTCCAGCGCGCTGCCTGCTCTCGCCAATTGGCTGGGCACTTGCAGCCGGAAATGTCAACAGGGCTGGCTCCGCAGAGCGCAGGCTCGCCGCGGCCAGAGGCTGCAGGCTGGGCTCGCTCCTTTGCTGCCCGGCCGGGGAGCGGGACCCGCTGGCCCCGGGGGGACCCGGCGGCACAGGCACAACCTTCCATCGCACGAGCCCTTGAAAACCAGCCCAAAGGCAGGGAGCCTGCAGCCAGAGGAGAGGCGGGTGGTTCCCCGGCTCCCCTCGGAGGCGAGCAGGCTTCTCCAGCCGGCGGCCGCAGGAGGAGGAGCGGCATTGTGGCTCGCCCTTCTTCCAGGGGGTGACGCGGCGAGGCCAGAGATCGCCCCCTTCCCTTTCCAGAGCTGCGCAAGGGTCAGAGCATTCCGAAGAGCAGGCTGCTTTGGAGACGCATCTGCTTCCATCTCCAGCCCACCGTATATCTGTTCCTCCGACCCCCTCCTTTATTGTCGGCCGGGCTTTTCCGTATGGAAATGGGAATCTTTATTACCAGATCCAGTTGTTCCAGCTGCAGTCCCTCATCCCCCCGCCCCCCCCCGACCTGAAGTCATAACAGAGCTGGGCAAATGGTTAACAATTCATCATTGATATATGTCATTAAAAGCGCTTTAGCTCACAAACAGATCAGAACCTTTTCTAATTAATCCATTATCTGAAATTATTTAATTTCTTCTGCAGATAATGCCTGACCTGTGATATTTTTCCAGTTTCTTAACTAGACAGTTTACATAACTAACCACCATAGCAAAAACTGTTGAATTTTACAGTCAGATATACAATTCAAAAATTGTTTGGGGCAAATACCCAAGTTTAAAATTCACTTTTAATAAGTGAGTCTGGGTCTAGGCAGTTATGTCGCCCTCATGGCCATGGTATTTGGGAGTTTTACAGAATTATATGGCTCCCCATATTTCCCCCCTAAAAGTGGTGATATTCAGAGTCATTTTTGTGTTTATGAAGTGTGAGTGCTGAAAGTTCAGATTAAACAAACCAACAAATACAGTGACACTGAAATTTGATTCCCCCCCCCCCAATTTTCTCAGATCTAAGATATCATCCTCTGATTGTGGCATTAGGAACTAATTGAAAATCTGATATCATTAACAGTGGCCTGTTAATAATACTTTGCACTTAACTTATGTAGGCCCTTTCACGTGAGCTGGGTAAACATTATCATAATCATTTTACACATGGGAAAACTGAGAGCCAGGGTCATTAAGTGACTTGCCTGTGGTCAAACAGCATGCATGCAGCTGAGCTGGGAAGAAAGCCTGGACTCCAGCTTCCACTAGACCGTTCTGCCTCTCATCAAGTGAGATATACACTTGGGAGACAGAATGGTAGAAAATCAGAGGCAGATGAACTCTTAAGGAAACAGTTATCCTCTTTGCATGCAAATGTGCCTTGTACAAATAAACAAGGAAGGAAGGGGGAACAATCCTATGACATCCGCAGAATTGTATCTTGCAGGACATTTTTTGAAGTTTCCCATCAGGTTCTTTAAAGTACAAATGAAAAAGGAGCAATAGAGATATGTTAGAGTAAACAGTTTTCTTTTTATTTCATCGCTGCTTGCACAGGGATAAAAAAAATCCCTGTCACAAAAAATAAAGAGGATTTAAATACAGTATTTACAATACAAATCAGCTTACGAAGCCCACAGTTCTGTACGGACCATGTTAAAACAAAGTAGTAAATTAATGACATATTGGGCAGAACATTACTGGACACATAACGGTTCCAAACATTAATGAACTGTAGTTTCTCTTGCACAGGGACATAAGGGTAGAGAATAGAAATAAGGCCATCTTAAGAACAGCCGTGAACGCTTGTCAGCCCAGAGGACAGTGAATGTGCTCCTCTGAGGGGAACTCGGCAGACACCATTTTCAACAAAGTTCAGTGCCCTCTGTCTCCCTTTGGCACAGCAAACACTCATCACCACTGTGTGTCACTGCAGGCACTGAAACTAATGTGGTGCGAGAGAAGAAAGTGAGATAATCAAGCTATTAAACAAAAACACTCTCCAGTCCCCCAACCAGTACACTGGTTCATGCATTTCTTCCCCTTCCAGACTTCAACAAGAAGCCATAAAAAGGCGATTTCATCACCTAAACAGCTCCTGGAAGCCAAGTGTGGGCTAGTGGTTAGAACAGCAGCACTGGCACACTTGGTGACGGGGCAAGACACTTTGCTTTCTGTGCACCATTTGCCCCATCTGTAAAGCAGGAAAAACAATAACTACCTCAGGGCAGTATTGTGGGGCTTCTTTTAGCCTATTCAGTCCATGTTCAGGCCCCTAAAGAAGTGACCTAATTTGCAAAAGTGTTAATCACAAGCAACTTCAATAGGAGTTTTTGGGTCTACAGCACTCAGATCACTTAATAAGGAACCTAAATGTGGTGTTTGGAGCCTAGCTTTAAGCACTTATTGTTTAAAATCTTCAGCTTAATCATGGGGAGTTTTCCAGCCGTGCTTCTCAGCTCACCTGTTCTGTCTGATGTATCCTTCTAGAGTGTGTTCTGAGCCAATCTGTGGGGGAACTTAGTCCCACTCGGAGAGCCTTCCTGCCCAAGCTAGCCCCCTATTCTACAGTGAATACGCTTGGTTATTTTGACTACTGTTTGTTTTAATGTTGAGGTGTCGTGGCCTTTTCCTGCAAGATCTGTTTGTTTGTTTTTCCAGGAGGAGACAAGCTCCAGGGGACCAGGGAGACAGAGCTGAAATTAAGAGCAAAAGGAGACAATGTGGGTCCTTGTTCCCAAAAAAGGCAAGGCATATACCACACTGAAGATGGCTAAAAACATATAACCACAGTGCTGCCAACTCTCATGATTCTACCACACGTCTCATGATGACATTTGGTGTTTTCCTGAAAGCTCTGGCTGCTGAAATGACGTGAATACATGAAAATCTTGGCTCGCCTTAAAAAAAAAAAAAAAAAAAAAAAAAAGAAGAAGAAGTCTAGCCTTTATGGTTGTGGGAAAAGCTTGAAAGCGTGACCCAAGTGCGTCCTATGGGCTCAGAAATCAGAATACAAAGAAAAAGCACTCCAAATGTATCCTTTTTCAAAATTCTATCAATATTTAAACCAATCTCATGATTTTTTTTGAGGCCTGCCTCATGATTTCTGAATGTTTAAGGCTGGTGGTACTGTAAACACTTCTTTAATATTACTCTTTCCTGTAAGCAGTTATTGTAGTTGCCAAAGGGGTGCTGTGTTGTCCTGAATGGAGCGTGATTGTCCATGTGCAGGGATGCTAGAAAAATTTATATAATGGGGGTGCTGAGAGCCATTGAACCAAACTTTAAATCCTGTATATAATGGAAACCACTTCAAGCCAGGGGGTGCAGCAGCACCTCCCACACCCCGAGTTCCAGCACCCATGTCCATGTGACAATCTCTATCAAAATGTGGCACACACCGTGGAAATGTTTGAGAACCTCTGGATTTGACAGACAGGTTAGATAGGCTGACACCCCTTCTATTGGAAGCAAGGTTGTGTTGTAAATACTAAACATTTCATGTATATACAACTGTTCATAATGGAAGGGATACAATGACAAGGAGTTTGGGCAGTGAATTAAGAAATAGACTGACTCTCAGATGTATATAGTGAAAAACACATTAAAAGTATGCCTGACTTTTTAGGAACATGCTCACTGAATACAAAACAAACTCTTAGAGTTACCAGCTTTCTTGCTGCTCTTCCTATCACAACTCTGTCTACATTGCAACCTGTGTAATCAGTCATGTGCTGCACCTGATTTCATGCTGCTTGCATTTTTCTAGCAGGATAGCATGATTCAGCAAGCTGCGTTTGGGGTTTGGGTTTTTTTTCATGCTAATTAAGGTAAAGATTTTGACCCTTACAATTAATGTGCTTTTTACTTTGAAAAGTGACTCTAACTAGAAGACATGTGAGGCTCCATAGTTCTATTTTCTGGCTGACTGCAAATCAAACCTGCTTATTTCACAAGTAAAATGTTGTTCATTTGTAACTGCCAGCACCACTAGTGGGTCTGGCACCTCACAGACACCTATGTAACCAAACCCAATTGCCTCCCAGGAGCCTAATACATTTATAAAAGGAATGTTCTTGTTGCAACTGCATAGAGATTGCATAATATAGAATGAGATGCTAAGTGGCTTTAAAAGGTGCAGAAGGGAACCAGAGAGATAGACAGCATGTGCAGAGAGACAAGAGGAACCAGCATGCACAAGGGAACTGAACGGAGGGCTCCAGGTACATATGAAGAGCACTAGATTTCCATTACTTATGCAGGTGACAGGAATCTTCAACATTTCTTCAAAGAGAGGTCAGATTCCTCCCAGCTTGTGCTCAGAGGATTGTTGCTTAGGGCACTGTGTGGGCAACAGTCTCTGCCTCTTGGAAGGAAGGTGACAGTGTGCACCATGCTTTCATGTCTGAACATTCCAGGAATGGGATTTAAGCCACACGTTCATGACCAGAGGTCAGAAGGGTTCTCAATATTTTCAGGCAACTGTACCAGTTACCCCAACTATACAAGCTACTGCCTGCCACTTCGCAATCAACTGAGTACATTTTAAACCACCATGAAATACTGACTGTTCCAAACCCCACTATCCCAGCTGCTAGACTGGCATGTAGAGCAAACCAAACTCCACAGCAAGATAGAATGTGCACAAGTGAATGGAAGGGATGCGGGGGTAAGGGAGAGACCAGAATTGGAATGTGTAACTCAGTCTCATTATGCTTAGGATGACTTATCTGAGGTGATCCCAACACCAAGAAAATGGCACAACTTGTTTCCAAAGGAGGGAAAAGGGAAAGTAGATGTGTGGCTGATACTCGGCTCTCAAAAGGACAGTCAAATGGGCTCCTTCAAGCCTGAAGGCTGTTGCTTAGCAGAGCCATAAGAGGCAGATAGGGTAGGTCTCCTTGGAGATTTATGACTCCTTCTAGGCTGGTAAATATGTTGCTGTGACTGTTCCTGCAGCCTGTACTGCTTCTTTCATGGAGCTGGGTATGAACCCCTAATGATCAAAGGGGAGCATCAGAGTCTGAGTCTATGTAAGCCTTCACCTGTTTTATTGTGAAAACAAATTACAGCCTTTGAAAGGCAAGTCCACAGTGGTCTGTTCGACCTCCACAGCTGTGCCAGAGTTCTGAAGCCAAGAGGATCTCCTCGTGGTGACAGCTGTAGACATCAGTCTAGCTGCAGTCTGTGGAATCCAACGCAGCCTGAAGGGAAGATCTGGCTACAAAGTGCCGTTCAGACACCAGGACTTTGAACTCATTCTTTGCATCCTATGGAAACTCATCCACAAATTTCCCCACCAAATCCCAGCTGATATATTTAGAAGACATGCGTGATGGTTGTCAATAGGCATCTGCAGACTCGTGGTGGAATAAATTCTTCTCCTAAATAAATCTAACTTTTTTGGGTCCTTTTTCTTTGGGAGTGGTACGAAAATGGCTGTGGTGAGAATGTTTATTCACAGCCATGACTACCAGGAAGTCCAGGGTGGGATGCGAATAAAATTGCTTATAACCCTGAGAAGGGACCTGGTAGCACTTATCAGTCCTTTTTTGCTGTTGGTGTGAGGCTAGACAAAGATTGCCACAGGGTTTTGGCTCAATCTAATTAGAGCCTCATTAACAGGCAGCACAACTCTGCATGGACTCAAAAGCTGCAAAGTATCTATTAATTTATGGGCACTTTCCTGGACAAGCTTGACTTGTCCTCTCACAGAGATTGCCACTAGTCTCATAAAATCCTTATACATTTTAAAATAATCTGGTATTGGGGTGGCAAATCTGATACCAGGCCTCATCAGGAGAGGATGACAAAATATTTATATTCTTCCTTCTGTTGAGATGGATCCTCATGTGGGCTTGCATTTACAGGCAGGATCACAACAGCAGGACCCTGAGTAGCTGCTCAGCACTATGATCTAGGAGAACAGGCTGAGGAAGAGGTAGTACTTGGAGCTCCCCAGAGTGTCCAATATGGCCACTGTGGGTATGGCAGAGAAGGCTAGTCTGACCAGCTCCAAGGATACCCCTTGCAGTATGAGTGTCTTCTTTAAGATCTAGATCTGAAATGTCTCTCAGAAATGTCAAGAGAGTAACAAGATCCTCTCGATGTCCTAGAGATGCCCCCCTACTGTTTTCTGACTCAGACCTGCAATCATCTGATGGCAACGGTGGAGCTGTGTAATGGTATGTATGTGGCACCCATTTAACCCATGAGGTTGGTGCTAATGTTGGTACTTAAGTCAGCATCAAAGCTGTATAGATGGGTGCCAAAGACTGTAAACCAAGTACATCCAATGAACCAGTGGTCAGTACCAATGCAGATGTGATTGTTTGTTCCAGACAAGACTGAACAGCCATCAGTACCAAAACAAGATGATGCATCAGTGTCAAACCTGTAAATGGAGTTATTGTCAGTAAAAAGTTGGTACCAGTGCCGATTGGAATGATGAAGCTGTGATAGATGAAGCTGTTGATACCAGTGTTGAAGATGGTACCAATAAAGTCAAAATTACAGTTGAAATGTTCAGTTGAATAAGAGGAAACAGAGGGACCGAGATGCACAACCAACCACTTGCTGCTTCATAAGCCTCAGGTTTAGCCTGTGCCAAGAACCCTGGAGCTATGGAAACAGTTGCTGTGTCAAGAAAGCTCTGATGGTGCATGACTCAGCAGAGTCACTTGAGGAAGACTCTGAAATGCTCATCTGGTACCTCCTGATGGATGAACCCCAAAAGATTCACAAGTCAGTTCCGAATTAGGTCACTAGTTGATATTCAGGCCAGTTTTTTCATGTCAATCCACTTTGCCCATCTCTTCCTTACAACCTGGCATCTCCTTTCAGTGACCAGGCAAACACCCGTTGTGACCATCAGTTAACTCGATAATCCACATATTAGAGGTCTGATTTGCCAGCTTCACAATATGCTAATATATCAGCTGAATAACCACCAACAGCCCTGTCCATAAGTCTCAGGTTTCGGTAAATAAATAACAATACTTTGAACTTTAGCACCTTTCCTCTGAGTATCACAAAGTGATGTTCTGACATAACTTAATTAAGCCTTTTGTAATCGTTGTGGACAGAACCCAAAGACTTCTAGTCACCACCCTCCAACCACTAGACCAAACTTCTTCTCAGTGTAAATCAGCCTATTGTTTAACACTCACTCCTGACCTTTGCTTTAGCTAAGATGTCTATTGTGCCATAGTTCAGTGGGAGCACCAGGGTGAGAGGGGTCAGCTTGTTTAAAATGAATTATTTTCTTGAAGTTGGGATTGTGATACTCAACAGGATTCAACTTCATTCCTGGCCCAAATTCTGTCAGAAAAGATCTATAAAAATAGCTAAGCAGTACGGCTTTTTTCCCCACCCCTTGTCCTTGAGACCAGAGAACTCTAATTCTTCTACATGTATAGGATTGCCTGCTATCCTGCTACAAGGATCTATATTAAAACCAGCCACAGACAATAACCTCATACCGTTCAGTACAGGAAGCATCATGATCTGCAATGCATTACAGGTCTAAAAAAAACTCGCTTAATGTTAGAAGAGTCTCAAGCTGTTAAGCTACTACTCATCTATGATAATTCACCATAAAATCTCTCCCTTGGCACAGCTAGGGAGTTGTTTTCACTTTCTAATAATGAGCATGTGAGACAGACATTTAATGAGTTACCAGAATAATTTAACCAAAAGGCAAAACCCAAGAGGTTTTAGTGCCAGGGGTAAATAATCATAATTAAAATAGTGACTGGACAGAAAAATAAAATAAAGGCTGGAGGTGATTATAAAATCATTTAGCTGGAATAGTGACCATACTGCTTTCATTTCCGAAAAGGATTCTTAAGTGTGACAAAAGGCAGCTGTCCTGGCAATAGGTACCTGGGGTTCCAGTGCTCCCTCTACCCTTTATCTTCCCACATCACTGAGAACATGGGTTCCTCAGTTAATGACTGATTGAATTACTGGCAACTCTGGGCACTTCTGTAGCAACTTTCCTCTGCATTTCCAAGCATGTTACAGATGTTAACGAAGCTGTGCTGACTTATGTAGACAGGTGACATTATCCTCACTTCAAAAATGTGTAAATGGAGGGACAGAAAGCATGTATTTGCCCAATGACATGTTTCACGTCAGTGGAAGAGGCAGGAATAAAATCCACGAATTCTGACTACCGGTCCCTGCTCTCACCACTACACCCCTTTGATACCTGTTTTGGTCCCTACATACCATTTATCCCAGACAGCCATGTCATTCACTTCAGGCAGCCCTCAGATTTACGACACAATTGGTTCCTGAAAATCACGTTTTAAGTATAAACGTCGTAACTCAATTTTCCCATAAGAACAATGTCAGATCGAGCATCATAAAGTCAAAACCGACGTTGGAAAGTTGAAACCGATGTCAGAAAGTTGAAACAGGATGTCGTAAGTGCTATTCATTGTAACTCGAACGTCATCAAGTCGAGGACTGCCTGTAATGTATTGTACACAGTTGGAGATGTGTCATGGGCGTAATTTTAAACTTTGTAAAAGAACCTAACATTTGAATCAAAATAGATGCATCATTGGACCCATGATTCTGCAGTTCACACACAAACAAGCACACAGACTCAGACAATATTTACCTGTCTTTCTTCTAAGATTGTTAATAGGTAGCCATTTGTCTCAGAGTCACTTGTGGCATTGTAACCCATACGTCTGGCTTTGTAGCATGGACAGGTTTCACTTAATATTGTACATAGAGCTAACGTGAACCAGACAATAAAAACCTCAAGGCAGAAACTTAATTCATAAACTTAGTTCAGAGATAGATATCCGGCCACTAACAAAAACTATTTAAAAAGCACATAGTGCCAAGCACTGCTGTCTGTTTCACTGGGATAAATCAGAGTAATCTAACTAACTTGAAAGGAGTTACTCTGAATTTATACCAAGGCCAGGATTTGGCCCCTGGCATCTAGCTTAACCCTGCAAGAGTTGTGAAATACTTAGAAGTGAACATACTCGACACAGGCTTATGTTGGTAGCATGCAAGGAGTTGCCTCAGACCCATAGGTCTGGATATTTGATACCCGATTCTCCACTGACTTGTATCTTCTGTCATCATTTACATCCATCCAGATTGAGTGCATCGTGCTACCAGGTCCAAGTACCGGTAGTTCAGAAGACTGAGGGTGACTGTGTGTTGTGCTGCCTGCACACATGGGTAAAGCCCAGGGGGAGTTGGGCCAAAGGCAGTTTTAGGTCCCGTTGGCATCCCTGAGATTGGTCTTGGTGCAGCCTGAACATAGCTGAGGTAAACTAGGTTGCTACTCTAAGTTATAGCATCCCTGCTTGGGCTGCCACTGAGTAACAGCTCAGAGTGCAGCTCAATAGCGCGTCTCTTTCACCAATAGAAGTTGGGCCAATAAAAGATATGACCTCACCCACCTTGTCTCTTTAATGTCCTGGGACCAACAGGGCTACAACGTCACGGCAAACAACATGGGAGGGGAGCGCAGTTAAGCACCTAGACAGAAGATGGATCTGATTTGTTTAGCTCATGTAGTCCACATGGGTGATACAGGTATGGAGCAGTACTATGTCTGTGCTAAAACCATTAGTAATTTTTGGTTCTGAATTTTTGCAACATCCCTTAGGCATGACTTTTAGACACCTAAATCACTACATAAATGCAATAAAATGTAGAACCCAATTTCACCCTCAGATTTGTGAAAGTGGCATCCACTGAAGTCAATATGTGTTTTGGGTTGGATCAAGTGCATAGTGTGAATTGTGAATAGGGTTTCAGAGAGACAGCGAGACACTTCAGAACTATCCTGAAACTCACAATACAGGAGCTCTTCGAATGTACCAGTGTATTTTTCCCAGGCCAGAAGGCATAGTCCCTGAGCTCCTGGGTGTTGGGTAAATTTTTCAGGTCCTGGGGATAATAATTATTTACCTGCCTACTCCATTACGATGTGTGGGAATTAGCTCATGTTTCCCATGGACTATTTGCACAGTGCTTTGCAGATGTAAAGTGCTGGAAAACTATCAAGTATTATATCACTGTCTTAGTTTCCTATAGCTTCTTTTATTCCCTTACATATTTAATATGCTGCAATTTAGTGTAACTTTGACTATGGGAGATTTTCTCCACAGAGCTCTGCCATTTCAGAGGCTACTTCAAGCCCCATCAGCCCATATATTATTTCTAAGTAGTTTTTAGAAAAGTTAATAGCTAGCCCAGACACAAAAGAATCCGGCCCATGAGAAAGAAGAACTATAAGAGGAACAGAACACTGTTAGTTTCCATATTAGCATCTCTTGGACTGAACAGCTGTAGGTGGTCACAGAAGCTTGAAAGCTCAATGGGAAAAAATGAGGCTGGTAAAAAGAATCTTCTGCTTTCAGAATGAAGGCAAGTGGTGTATAGAATACTTTCAGCTCTATTCCACACTGCATACATTCATGAACTGCCTGTACTTCACTGGTCTCTGTGTTAAGCTTCATTTTGGTTTGAAATTTTTTGAAACATTCCCTCTACTCAGTCTGTCCTGTAGCTTTATCAGACTGAATTTCTCAGGGAGGGTTGAACTGGGACATTTTCTTTTTCAATTATTTACATTGTCTCAAAATGGGTCAACTTCTGAAACCATGTCATGTTACAGTGGACAGGTAACTTAGAAAGCGTCACTTCCAGAGTGAAATTCTGTAACAGCCTTCTAAGGGGAGCAGTGAAGGCAAAAAACCTAACTGGCTTCAAGACTGAGCTTGATAAGTTTATGGAGGGGATGGTGTGATGAGACTGCCTACAATGGCATGTAGCTGATCTGCAACTGCTAGAAGCAAGTATCTCCAAAGGCCAGTGATGGAACACTAGGTGGGGAGGGCTCTGAGTTACTACAGAGAATTCTTTTGCAGGTATCTGCCTGACGGGTCCTTGCCCACATGCTCACTGTCTAACTGATTGCCGTATTTGGGATTGGGAAGGAATTTTCTTCTGGGTCAGATGGGCAGAGATCCTAGGGGTTTTTAACCTTCCTCTGCAATGTGCGGTAAGGGTCACTTGCCGGTGTAAACTAATGTAAATGGTGGATTCTCTGTAACTTAAAGTCTTTAATCATGATTTGAGGACTTCAGTAACTCAGCCAGAGAATAAGGGTTTATTACAGGAGTGAGTGAGTGAGATTCCATGACCTGCAACGTGCAGAAGATCAGACTAGATGTTCATGATGGTCCCTTCTGACCTGAAAGTCTATGAGTCTACAAACATTGAACAAGAAACATTCAAGGAAAACAGTATAATCCCTAAAATTATTCTCTCTCTCTCTGCTTCACTGTACAGCTTCTGCCTAGAACTATCTTCACCCCCTTTCCTGCCTGGCTTCAGGCTACACATTTAAAGAAACAGTACAAAAAGCCTCACAGGCGCTATATGACAGTTTAGTAATTTCACAGTAGTGTACTTAGTAGAGGGCCAACATTCCAGAAGGAAAAAAATATCCCCTCTGTAGTAAAGTAGCTCCTGTTGAGTCATACACTACGGCAAGACAGGAAATACTGGCACCAACTCTTGAGTCTTTATAACAACTTCGAATTCACAAGAGTCTAATGATGGGAATTTCAAGTGCTATAAAATCCAAAGGAAACCCAGAACATTTTCTCCTTTACCTTTTAGTTTCTAAAGAGATTTTTTTTTTAATTACGGCTTGGACTACAGATATCCGATGAGTTGTGAGATAATATAATTGATCTGAATAGTTCTAAACAGGCATTTTTCACTTTGCAAATATCTTTGAGGTCTTCAGATGAAAGGTGGAAAAAAGTAAAAACTGAAATATCTTACCAGCTCATAAGCAGGGAAGCATTATCCCCATTGTACAGATGAGTAATCTGAGATTGTACAGAAAAGTGACCTGCCCAAAGTCTCACAGCAAATCCATGGCAGTGCTGGGAATAGAACCAATGAGTCTTAGGCCTTATCTACATTACAAATTCTTTGCCTGATGGCTGTACCGGCCTGGCCCTAGTGTAGGTGCAGCTCATACCAATAGTTTTTCTCCCAGCATAGTAACCCCACCTCCCCAAACAACATTAGCGCTCTTCTGTTGGCATAGCTGTGTCTACACTGGGGTTTTTCCCAAGACAGCTATGTTGGCTATGAGGTATGGGTTTTTTCAAACACTTGATCAACATACCAACAAACCTTTGTAGTATAGACCTGGCCCTATGTGCATCCTCTCAACATGCTATGGAGTCCTCTGTGTGGCAGCATGTTGGGTTTGGGTGGGAGCATGAGCAGGCCAAGGTCAGAGGAGCCACTACTGCTGGATACTCCAGGCCACCCTGCAGTAGGGACTTTGGATTGAAGTAGCCCCCATATAGAAAAGCCACAGCTACTCTGCTGGCTTGGCTCACCCTGCATTTCCCAGCAGCCAGCACCCAGGCCAGTTAACTGGGATTGGCTGAGCTGTAGGGTAAGATGCGTTAGAGAAAAACATCTTAAAGAGGTAGTGTGCATTTTTCCACAGCTTTCAGAGTAGCAGCCGTGTTAGTCTGTATTCGCAAAAAGAAAAGGAGTACTTGTGGCACCTTAGAGACTAACAAATTTATTAGAGCATAAGCTTTCGTGAGCTACAGCTCACTTCATCGGATGCATTGATCTGCATCAGAGACATCGAAATGCATCCGATGAAGTGAGCTGTAGCTCACGAAAGCTTATGCTCTAATAAATTTGTTAGTCTCTAAGGTGCCACAAGTACTCCTTTTCTTTTTCCACAGCTTTGTGACAGTTAACCACTGTCATATACTGGAGCTTGGGCTCATATCAAAAACTCACAGGCAATGCAGAGCTTGGGGGCAGTGGAAGGATATGCAGATACCACTCTGGCAGAAACAGAGGTGGACAATGAAAAGTCCATCGCTTTTTCTGAACAGTATTTGTAGTTCAGGTGTGGGGGTTAATCCAATTGCCAAGCCTATGGCCTTGCAGCATGAAAGGTGCAAATGGCAAATAGGTTTCCCTTTCTTGGCTACTTGATCCGCAAGGAAGGCAGATCAAACCTCTCTCTTTTGTATTAATAACTAACAAAGATAGCAGCACACAGACACATGCACACATTCTCCATTCCACCAGACTGTCATTAGCAGACAGTCCTAATTCTCTGCTCAGGGCATAGGACTCTGGGTGAAAATAAATGCCTAATACTAATAACCGAAGCAATGTCTTGTTTGTTTGTTTTTAGACAGGATTTTTAATCATCTCCTTATTTCCAACCTAGATTTGATGAAATCATTTGTAACAAATTTGTGAGCTGTGGACAACAGATACTATTACTTCAGAAACCACACATCAAGTTGGGAAGTCAACACTAGATGCCTTGTTTATCTCAAAAAAACAGGTCTTTACCTTTGAGTAGGACTTCTGATTTTTCAATTTTAACTGACAAACACCAATAAAACTCCCCAACACAAAAAAGCCCACCAATAAAATAAAAAATTGTTTATCTGATAAACACCGGAAACACTGCAGAAATGGGTACTTATATCTAAGGGTTTGTCTACATAGAGCAGTAATGTGGACTACGGGGGTGTGAATTCTAAATCACACTAACATGTTGCACATTCATTGGTCTAAAGATTCCATGCTGCACTTTAATGTAGTGCTGTTTCAAACGGCACTACGTTAAAGTGCACTAGGGAACATTACAAAGAGATTACTCATTACAGTATATACTACTGTAATAATTGATGTATATAATATACATTAATCATTATGGTATATACAAAGAGAAGGCCCTGAAAACCCCTGATTTTTGGACATCTACATAAATTTTAGTGGCCAAAATTGCTAAAAATAACCCACCCCCCCAAATAAAATTAATAAACCTCGAAAAACAGAAACCCTACTCTGGAGCTAAAGGAGAACTCCAAGAGCTAATCTTAGGAGCAGACCCCTTCTTCTCCCTGTGGACCTTTAGTGGAGGCAATATCTCACTCGCTCTCTCTACACTTGCACTTCATCTGAGCCTCTGAACCACTAAACATCTTCCATCGAGATTATTAAGGCTGAAACATTCATTTTATTTTTTAACTTTTAACACTGAGAGGATAAACATGAGCTGGGGTGTGTGGGTGATGAGATGGTGTATGAGTGTGCTGGGTGAGGGTGCTGGGTGTGATAGGACAGGAGATGCAAAACTACTCAGTACAAGTAAAATTCCCACAATAATTAGGATCAGTTCTGAAAAAAGGAAGCCCTAGGATGAAATCCTGGCCCAATTTAAGTTAATGACAAACCTCCCATTAATTTCTTTGCGGCAAGGCTTTCACTCCTATCAAGTCTAAGGAATCATGAGTAACTGATTACCTTTGCTCAGGTGAATAATGCAAGTGAAACCAGTTCAAGTAGGAAAACATGAAAACAAAGCTTTGACCTCAATGGTTAAGAATAAACATTTACTTAAGCTCAGGAAGTAACTGGGCTAGTATGAAAATTAGAGTCATACACCAGACTCAGGTGCCAGGCCAAAACCAAAATCTAAACCTACAGCTGAATAGGGCAAATCAGGGGGTTTACACTGAGTCAGATCTTAGCCAAAAGGCTTTCTTCTCATCAATGAGTATTTTTCATAGGACAAATTCCTTAAGTAAGCAAAAACTTAAACCACATATAGCATTTCCTTCTCTCCTTTGTTGCTCAGAAAGGTAAACACCACAAACTATTTGTTTTATTTAGAATGGAATGCAAGTTGGCTAAGCATAAAATACTTTGGTAAAAATTCTCATATTGTTTTGGTTTGGGTCCAAATCTGGGTACACATGAGAATTACACTTTGTATTTCACACTGCACTAATCACGAACAGGGAGAGAGTGTCTTATTTAAATACAAAACTGAATGATCCACTTCCTACTGCTCTGCAGTTTGAGTTGAATATTTTGCATTAGCATTTGAAATCAGCCCTCCTTTGAGTTTGACTATTGGAACTATGCACTTTTTGCAAACTTTTTGGTCTATTTCAGTTTCCACTATCATTTTGAGGCTACTGTTCACCAGTAAATTTCAAGTTCAAACTGTGTTCACTGTGAAAATCACAGCTAGTCACATGGGCCAAAAGTCCCATCTTCCATCTCCTGATGACTTTGGGCATCCCATGCAAATACCAACCCGTCACTACTTAATGTATGGTAGTGCCTTATGTAGATGAGTGATGCTACCCTCTACTGGATGGCCCAAAGATATGAACAGGAATCTCTTATTACTACAGAGTTACAAGGACACTCTGAGTTTGCAAGGACGCTACAACATGGGAAAACTGGGCTTCTTCAGATCTAACCCTTGTGACGGGGAAAGGCCAGATGGCTATGGAAGAGTAGTCTTATTGGGATCCGGGAAGTGGGCGGGTGAAGCCCGTCCACCACTAAAGGATCCCCCCCAACCTAAAAGGGGGATCCACAGGAGCTAGATACCAAATAATTCCGGGGTATTCACAACTAATGAAATAACAGGGACAGGAGTGTGGTCAAAGGGTCAAACGAAGGGAACTGGACGGGGACACCGAGCAGAGAAACCCGGACAGCGCCCACTGCTCCTCAAAGGCATCAAGGGAGCCAGCGGACGCCGCCCAGAGGAACTCTGCCCGGATGCGTAAACAGACCGAGGATCGGAAATAGGCCCCACAGTCACAGGAGACTCCATCGGCCAACCTCCTCTCCCTGGCTTTATAGATGGCCATTTTAGCTAGGGCCAGGAGGAGGCTGACCAGGAGATCCCGTGACTTTGTGGGGCCATGGATAGGGATGCATAGATAAGAAGGTGAGGGGAAAAGTGCAACGAAAAGCATAATAAAATATTGGTGAGGAGTCGGAATAGGGGCTGCAGCCTGGCACACTCCAGGTATATATGTACCAGGGTTTCCCTCACGCCGCAAAAGGGGCAGGTGTCTGGGATTGAAGTGAACTGCGCCAAGTACACGCCCGTACTCACGGCCCCGTGGAGGAGCCGCCAACTGACATCCCCGGCGGGCCTCGGGACTAAGGTGGAATATAGGCTGGCCCACCGGGACTCCTCACCCTCCAAAGGTGGCAGGAGGTCCCACCATTTTGTATCGGGGCGGGACACGAAGGTGAGGGCGTGAAGGGTACGGAGCACGAGCGTGTAGAGATGTTTTCTTGGCACGGTTTGAAAGCAGACCGGCTGCATCTCGTGCAGCCAGCTTCTAGTGAAGGGGTGAAGGGATCGGTTGGGTCCACAGGCAGGGGTCCAATTAAAAGGTCCGGCGGGCCTGGGGACCCTGGGTTTCCTGGCCAACCTCCGGACATCGATTCTGGAGTTCTTTTGGTCAGGACTGAACTGGGTCCCTGCAGGGGTTCTCCATCTACCCCTGGAGGACGGTGGGGCAGCACAAGGGAGGGAAGATTCCCCTTGGGGCGGGCCCTCTCCTATGCCTGGCGGTGTCCCTGCCGCACCCTCCTCCACAGGCCCCGCCAGATTGCAAGCAGCAGGGGCGGGGCTCTCCCGCTCGTCTGGGCATAGTTGGGGAGGTGCCCCTTGGGCCCAAGTGGGAGCAATGGTGGGTCTGGGAAGGACGAGGGGTGGTTTCGGGCGCCAGGCAGCCAGGGGCACAGGGGATGACGGGGCCGGTGCCCTGCCGGGGCTCGGGGTCCCGGATGCCCCTCCTTGCCGGGCCAAGGGGCAGTCGCTCTGGACGTGCCCCATCGCCCGGCAGAGGTAGCACCAGGCCTCCCCCGTGGAGTAGTGCACCCGGTAATGGGCCCCCTGGTAGGGGACTAGGAAATACCCCTCCAGCGCCTCTCCGTCACGCGCCGCCGGCGGCAGTTGAAGCTGCACTTGCTGGAGGAACAAGAGGACGTGACGGAGGGTGGGGTCTTTGCAGCCCAACGGGAGAGGGCTGATGACAGAGATGGGTTTCCCCAGGGTAGAGAGGGCGGGTAACAGGGAGGCATTGGGCAGAAAGGGAGGGACGGAGGTCAGGACCAGGCGGACGCCCAGGTCCTCTAGCGGCTCTAAGGGGATGAACACGCCCCCCACCGCCAGGCCCTTCTCCACCGCCTCCTGGGCGGCAACCTCCGATGTTAAGAAGAAGGCGACCTTGCCATACATTTTGGAGGCCATCACAATGGATGTGGGCCCCACCACCCTCGCCAACACCCACACATAGGTCTCCACGTGGGGCGAGGCGGGCACCAGGAGGCAAAGGACGCCATGCTTCCTGGTCATGGTGGGAAAGGAGTCCCGGCCGCTATAGATGGTAGCGGAGGCGGTGGGCAGGAGAGATGATGTAGCGGCAGGCGGGGGGGGCTGCTGCCACCTGGGCGTACGGCCTGGGGGCTGGGGGAGGGACACCCGCAGAGCTGGTGGAGGGAACAGCGGGGAGGGACGCCCCAGCCATTGGTGGGGCTGGGGCACTGGGGGCAGCCCCTACCATGAAGGGCCTGGTCTTTTTAGCGGGGCCCTTCCCCTTCTTACCCTGGCCCTTCCCGCTGGTTGGGGGGCTCCCCCCGAATCTGAGGGGGTGAGAGACGTGGCAGCAGTGGAGGTCACCCCGGAGCCCATCGCTGCTGATGTCCCAGCGGGGGCGGTGGCAGATGGTTCGACAGCGGAGGTAGAAGCTTCGGGGGGTGACAGAGGGGCAGGCGGGGGAGAGGTAGCTGGGGCTGCTGGGGGGGCCCCCACTCGTCTCATCCCCCAGCATCGTGAACAGGAAGGGAAGGGGAGATACCAGAAGGAGGAGGGGAAAGGGGAAGCAGGTCGACCACTCCTCCCCGCTAGGCTGCAGGCAGGGGAGGAGGGCGCCAAAAGGGGTGGGCTGGACGGGGGGCAGTTAGGGGTTAGGGGTCAGTCACCGACACAGGGTGGAATTCCGGCTCCTCTAGCTGCACTAGTGAGGGGGGAATACAACAGCATTGGGGGTGCAGTGAAAAGGGTTGAAACTAAAATGGGGAGTTGCACAAGCGCATGGAAGGGGGCATGGGCACACGGAGCGAGGGATAAGCAGGCTGGAGTTAGGGCAGGAAAACCAAGGGGCTAGCTTCAGAGGCTGGGGCGGGGCAAACAAACAAAGGCGGCAGAAGGAAATGGGTGGGGCAGGCAAACAAACTGAAGCTAGTAAGGGTGGGCTGGGGAAAAGGGTGGGGGGCAAAAGCTGCAAGTGGCAAATGGGGCAGGTTGCAAGGGCAAAGCTGTGGGGTGGACAGTCCGGGGGGGGGGGGGGCACATGCGCCCACGTGCGCTTGCACAAGTCAATTTGGGCTGGTTACTGCTTCTGGCCCAAAGGGTGGAAATAGGGCGTGGCAAGCCAAGCAAGCAGCTGAGTCCAGAGGCAGGAGCTGAGGCAGATGGTATACAGCCAGTGGGGGTGGTAGTAGTGGTGGGGGTTGGGGGGACACACAGATGGATCGGGGGGCAGCTCCACGCCACACCCCCAGTGTCCCTACAAACACAGTCAAAACCCCCACCACAAGAGCACAGTTTGAAAATTACTCAGTCTTAGGGCCCCCTCCACGGTGGTCTGCAAAGTCTCTAGGTGCTGCCCCACTGGCAGATGGGCCCCCTCTCCTTCTCCTCCTCGGGCTTCAGCAGCTCCAGGCAGCGGCCTCTGCAGCAGCAGCAGCTCCAGGAACTCCAGGTGTTGGTCCAGGCAGGCAGAAAGGACCCCTCTCAGGTGGTGGTGCTGGTGGTGGTATTCACAACAGCAGTGGCTGGGGTCCCTCACTCCTCCTCTCTGGGGAGTGGGCTAGCAGCCCCCCCCAGGGCTGCAGTTGCAGCAGTAGCAACACCCAAGTGTGGGGGGTCCAGCAGCCAGGTAGCAGAGAACGGGGGGTGTCTGGCCCAGCCAGGGGAGCAGCTGGAGCAGCAGGGAGAGTATAGGGCCTAGTAGCTGCAGGAGTAGCAGCTTCCCACCTCCCTCCAAGCTAGAAGGCTATGGGAGAGTCGTAGGAGTCAGATAGATATATTAGCTCCAGGCTAAACAAAACACTGGTACCAGGATAAGTGAAATGGCAGCTGCTCCAAGTCAATTAAGACACCTGGGGCCAATTAAGAACTTTCCAGAAGGCAGGGAGAAGGCTAGGTTGTTTGGGACACCTGAAGCCAATCAGGGGCTGGCTGAAACTAGTTAAAAGCCTCCCAGTCAGTCAGGTGGGGGTGCATGTCAGGAGCTGTGGGAGGAAGTTGTGCTGTTGGAGAGGCTGAGTAATACACACCATATCAGGCACAAGGAAGGAGGCCCTGAGGTACTGGTGAAGTGGAGCTTGAGGAAGTGATGGCTGCTGTGGGGGAAGTAGCCCAGGGAATTGTACTTGTCATGTTTCTAAAAGGTCAGCTACCATAGCTGATACTATTAGGTTCCCTGGGCTGGAGCCCAGAGTAGAGGGTGGGCCTGGGCTTCCCCCCCCCATACACACCTTTGCCCCCTTATTAATCACTGAGACTGGGAGACAACAGAGACTGTGCAAGGAAGGATAACTTCTCCTCACCTCCCTCGCTGGCTTATGATGAAAATGGCTCAGTAGCCTGTGACCCTTGTCTCTAGAGAAAGAAGGGTAACGTGGAGGATCACAGTGAGCCTCTGAGGCTAATGAAATCCGCCAGGAAATGTGGGACCCACGGAGGCAATGACAGAGCTTTGTCACACCCTGTTCCAGGGTTTAACAACCAGCTGCGGCAAAAAAAAAAAAATATTCAGACCTGTTTTGAACTGAACTTGGAAGGGTTTGTATAGATCCAGTTATAGTCTGTGCAGGAAACAACGCCTATAATTAAGGTTGCCCAACACTTCCCATAAGATCCTCATGTCAGTTGCTTATAGCTTTGACAAACTTTAACCGTTTGGGTTTAAATTCCCCATGCCAATTATCTGCCTCAGGCTGAATTTTTTGTGGGGGAGGGAAGGGGAATTTCAGCAAAAACAGATCAGTCATTTCTCAGAATGAGATTAAGGGAAAATATGTTGTTTTGTCCAGTTACAAAAGTTGTTAAAATTTCACTGAAATGCTCTAGTGACTCCGTACTTTGGAGAAGGAACTAGAAACATTGTAGAGAGGGTCACCCTGGTGTTAGTGATGTGCCTTTTGCTGTCCTTATGAAATCTGCCCAAATGTGGCCAAGCGATGAGCCTCTGAAAATCTCAGTTTGTGCATTGTCAGTGGAAACTTGTTATGTTTTGGCAACTAAATTCTCCAAAGATTCCATCTGACCTGGATATGCTCCATCCCACAGCTGCAGGGTCTGAGGAGGACTTTCCCTGCATTTGCTCTTTCTGGCAACCAGGGTCCACTGTGGGGCCTGGCAGTGATGAGCTGCCAAAATCTTAACAACCGGTTCCCTCCTCATCCCACGAGGGGGTCGTTGCCCTGCCCGCAGGGACTCCTGCCCCACCCACTCGCCTTCCCTGTCCCCTGACTATCTCCGGAACCAGGCAGGAGGGTCTTGTGGGTCACCGTAGTAGGTGCCCACCCCACTGCTAAGAACCAGAAGGACCTGCTGGGGGGTGAGGTGGGGAGTCCCAGCGGTGCTTACCTGGGGCAGCTCCCAGAAAGCATCCGGGCAGGTCCCTCTGGCTCCTAGGGGCAGGATAGCATAGCTAGGGAGGAAGCAGGGGGAGCAGCCGCTCCCACAACTGATCACATCAAAAGTGGTACTTTAGGCGCCGACTCTTTGGGTGCTCAGGGGTGGAGCACCCACAGGGAAAATTTGGTAGGTGCAGAGCACCCACTGGCAGCTCCCTGCCCGGCCCCAGATCACCTCACCTCTGCTCTGCCTCCTCCCCTGAACATGCCGCCCTGCTCTGCTTCTCCGCTCCACCCCCGGCTTCCTGCAAATCAGCTGTTTGCACGGGAAGCCAAGGAGGGCTGAGAAGCAGGCAGCGGCTTCAGAGGAGGAGGCGGAGATGAGCTGGGGCGGGGAGCGGTTCCCCTGTGCACCCCCCGGGTTACCTGCTGCGGCATGGGCGGCCCACACCTCACCCCCCCCCCCCCGCCCCAGCTCACCTTCGCCTCCCTGGACCTGAGCGCAAAGCCACTGCTTGCTTCTCAGCCTCCCCCCCTACACCTGGCTTCCCGCATGAACAGCTGATTCGTGGGAAGCCGGGGGCAGGAGTGGAGAAGCAGAGCAGGGTGGCACATTCAGGGGAGGAGGAGGAGCGGAGGTGAACTGGGGCCGGGCATGGGGCGGGGTAGGGAGCTGCCAGTGGGTGCTCTGCACCCACCAAATTTTCCGCTTGGGTGCTCCAGCCCTGGAGCACTCATGGAGTCAGCGCCACTAAGGCGCCACTTTTGGCCAGTTAATTTTAGAAGCCGTTTTAGAACCAGTTGTCCCTCACAGAGCAACCGGTTCTAAAAGGACTTCTAAATTTAACAACCGGTTCCAGCGAACCGGCTCCAGCTCACCCCTGGGGCCAGGCCCAGGAACAGGGAGCATGGAGTCTATATCTCCTACTCTCAGTGCTCATTGCACCCAAGCAGTGAGGCAGAGAAGGATAAATAAGGCTGGCTTAGATGCAGGGGAATAGTGACCAGGGGAGAGACTGAGACAATGGGCTGGGTTGCTTGGGATTGGTGTACTGCAATGAGGAGCTGAGGGAATGGACTGCAGGGAGCAGGAGAGGAGAAACAGGGCTCGGACTTGCAGACAAGAAGGGGTAACTAAGGGTGGAGGAAGACTGGGACAAGGACAGGCTGGTGGGCCAGGGACAGGAGAGGTCAAGCTTGAAGGGGTAGGGAGTGTAGAAGAGTCTATAGGCACCAGAGCACATGCCCCTCAGGATCTGAAATAGAACCCAGAATTCCTGAGTCCAAACATTCCTCTGCAGTGACCAAAGAGCTACAAAACCCACTAGCAAAATGTGCATCTCATCTCCCTTTGGTGGCAGAGCCACACAAAGCACAACCTATTACTGCGATCACTTACTCTGTTAGTTCAAAGGCCAGTTACTCTGTTAGGTCAGAGGTCTGTGCAATGGAGCTAAAGGTTTCACCCTGATTATGACCCATTGTGACATCCCCCAGGATACAATCTGGACTGTTGAACCACTGTGTCCCTTTAACTATCCAGCCCAGGGTATCTTTTACACTGCTCTGCTAGTGAACATAAGAACAGCCATACTGGGTCAGACCAAAGGTCCATCTTGTCAGTATCCTGTCTTCCAACAGTGGCCAAAAATGACAAGCAGCCTATCCAGGCTCTGCTCACACACAGCCATTAGCAGGTAAAGTCACTCCCAGCCACTCATGAATTACATATAGGATGCAAGGCTGGGGCTAAAAATTTGTGGGTGTCACTACACTCTTGACTGAACTTACACAGAAAAATGATAAAAGACAAAACCACCACATCACCCAAGGGCAAACACTCTTCACAAAACGATCACTCCATATTTGACTTCTCAGTCCTCATCCTCAAAGGAATCTGCACAACACCTTCAAAAGAAAAGACTGGAAGCTTAAATTCATAACTTTGCTAGACACTAAAAATCATGTACTTAATAACGACACTGGATTTATGGCTATTACAACAACTAATCCACTAACTGTCCTTTTTTGTCCTATGATTACAGAGGTGTTAACTGGCCACTTCACTTTGAATATCTCCAGTGGCTGGTGATGGGACACTAGATAGGGAGGGCTCTGAGTTACTACAGAGAGGCAGGTGGGTCTTGCCTACATGCTCAGTGTCTAACTAATCGCCATATTTGGGGTCGGGAAGAAATATTCCCCCAGGTCAGATTGGTAGAGACCCTGAGGGTTTTTCATCTTCCTCTGCAGCATGGGGCACGAGTCATTTGCAGGTTTAAACTAGTGTAAGCAATGGATTCTCTGTAACTTGAAGTCTTTAATCATGATCTGACTTAAGTAACTCAGCCAGAGGTTAGGGGGCTATTACAGGAGAGGGTGGGTGAGGTTTTGTGGCCTGCAACGTACAGGAGGTCAGACTAGATGATCATGATGGTCCCTTCTGACCTTAAAGTCTAGGAGTCTATGAATATGTATATGTGCAGGGGGATGTGCCTTGAATCCTCCTAAGAAATCTCGATGAAACTTCCATGGAGGTACACTGCAATCCTCTCCCAAAGGTTTCCAGGGATGGCAGCCTTATTGCTTCTTCCATGGTAGGAAACTTTCCCATGCCAGTTGACAATAACTGCGGTGGGCACCATTGCAGTACACAGGCTAGCAGCACATGGACCCCAGTGACTTTGGGGTGCCAGCAGCTGCTGTGCTCTCTGTGCCTTTGTCACCCTCAGGAGTAAGATAACAGCTAAAGTCACCACCCTTCACAGAAAATGGTGCCAGGATTCAGTGCCATTGCCCTATGCTCATGGAACCAAGCAATTCCATCCTCATTTCCCTCACACCTGGCAGGCCATACATGCCATGGCTGGTGTTGTGCACAAGCACTCTGAGGCAGAAGTGTCAATCAGTATGTCTTATTTAAAACTTTAGGGGAGCAAGGGAACGGAGTTCAGAATCTTTCGCTTTCCATTGTGACTACACTGACAATGTAGTTTGTGTTTTATCTGTAGCTGCTGCTGTTGCAGCCTTGAGGGGTTCCCCCTCTGCACCGATGGAACGTTTAAGCCAGATAAGGTGAAAGAAGAGGACTCAGGATGACATGTTTAGCAAAATCCTGCAAGCCAGTGCCGCATCAGACTGTGAGCAGAGGGCCTGCAGGGTGAATATTGCAGACTATATGGAAAAGGAAAGAGAGAACAGAAGACAGGCCCAGGAGTCCCAGCAGAAAAAGGAGAGGGAGATGCACCAGGACACAATGGTTCTTCTCTGGCAGCAAACACAGATGCTGCAGACTCTTGTGGACCTACAGGTTCAACAATCCGGGGCTCACCTCCCTCTGCAGTCCATGGAGAACTCCAGTATAGCACCTCCCTAAACCCTCCTTCAACATTCCATGTGTCATCAGAGGCTGTATCCCCATCCCTACCACTCCACACCAGGGGACATTAAGGACAAACACAGCTTCACATACACTGACATGTGAGAGCCACGGTTGCTGTGCCTGTAGCTAAAATGGACATGAATATTCTTTCCCCTTCAGAAGTTCTGTTCCATACATTTATTATGTTTTAATGTATTTGCTTTTAACTTGCACAGAATTTTTTTGGGATTGTTTTCATTACTCAAGAACATTCTATTGTTTGGAAAATAATTCATTTTTATTAGTTCCCAACATATGCTGCAGAGTGCCTAGCAGTACTGAAAGCATGCACTTGTTATTGACAGTGTGACAACTCAGAGGATCAGTGAAAAAAACACTAATAGTCATAAAAGTTCAGCAAGCGCCACAAAATATACAGGTACACTGACAGTGCTATATTCATAGAGGTACATCAAGCACCACACAATTCCTAACAGGCCCCAAAACAGCAGGGTCAGGTAGAGCACAGTACATCACAATGCATTACTGTGGCTCACTGTTAAAGTGCTCTTTCATAGCCTCCCTGAGCCATGTAGCTCCATGTTGAGCTCTTCCATTAGCCCTTGCATCTGGCTGTTCAAACTTAGTAGACAGCCACTCCACCTTTGCCTTCCAGCCTGGCAGCAACTTTCCCCCCTTTGCTCCACAGATATTATGCAGGACACAACACACAGCTATAACCATAGGGATATTTATTTCACTGAGATCCAATCCTGTGAATAAACAACACCAACATCCCTTCAGTCTACCAAAGCACATTCAACTACCATTCTGTATCGACTGAGCCAGTTGAATCTTTGTTTGGTGCTGTCGAGGTGGCTGATGTATGACTTCATGAACCAGCAGGGGGTAGGCTGGCTCCTCAGGGTCATTATTGGCATTTCAACATTTCCAATGGTAATCTGCCAGTTGGGAAAGAAAGTCCCTGCTTGTAGCTTTCTGAAAAGTCCTGTGTTCTTAAAGATGCAAGCATCATAAACCTTCCCTGACCAGCCAACATCAATGTCAGTGAAGTGTCCTCAGGAGCCCTTTCTAATGATGTACTCTGTGGCAAGATGCTCTGGTGACAAAATAGGGATATGCATGCCATCTATTGTTCCGTTGCAGTTCACGAACCCCATTGCTGCAAATCCATCCATCCTGCGTAGCAGGAGACAATTAACCGTCCTGCACACTTGCATGACAATGGTCCCCATAGTAAATTTCACAGCTCCAGAATGATTTCCCACTGACTGGTAGCAATCCAATATTGCAAGCTTCCACAGTGGGACTGTGACTCGCTTCTCCACTGTCAGTGTAGCTCTTATTCTGGTGTCCATGTGCAGGAGGGCTGAGGCAAGCTTGGCGCACAGATCCAGGAATGTGGCCTTGCACATCCAAAAGTTCTGCCTCCACTGCTCGTCATCCAAGCCTGCATTATGATGCGATACCAGTCAGTGCTCATTTCTCAGGCACAGAAGAGGTGCTCCACCATCTGCAGCTGCTCTATGAATGCTACCAATAACCTTGAATTGGTTCTCGCTGTGTCCCATAGCAATCTGTCCTCCACAAAAGGGTCATTTTCCTGACTGATTTGGTACTTCTTGCGGCTCCGCAAATATCAGAGAATCCTGCATCCTGAGCTTGCAATGCTCATGACAATAGTGCTGCATCGTGCAGACTCCATGCTTCTGTCAGAGATGGTGGACAGCGAGGACGGACATGCAGGTTCATGTGATTTTTTCAAAAGGTGTGAAAATTATGAGATATAGATGACATAGTGGGATGGAGAAAGTTGCATGCTGGGAAGTTGACCCTTGCTCCTAGTCACCCCTGCATGACTCATTTCTGCCCACCTTCCCAAAAGACAGTGCACTGGACAGTGGTGAGTTGCACACTGGGATACCTACGCATGGTGCACCGTACTGTGCATCAACACAAACACTCCTGGTAAGCATGCGTGGCACCAATGCAAGGAGCCAAGAATGTATGCGCAGAAGCAATACACTGACCATGGTGGCTTTTTGCTGACATAACTTGCATTGGCAAAAGTTTGTAGTGTAGACATGCCCTGAGTACCTTTCCCAAACCTGAAGAAGAGCTCTGTGTATCTCAAAAGCTTGTCTCTTTCATGAGCAGAAGTTGGTCCAATAAAAGATATTATCTCACCTACTTTATCTCTATATATCATACTTAGTTCTCTGAAAAATCAAGCCATAGGCATCATAAAGTGGGCACACAGAATTAGTGTATATTTTTTATAGTAATGATTGTGCCTCAGTTCCTTAAAGGTGAAAGGGGGATAATACCACCCCTGTAGCCTGCAGGGGTGTTGTGAAGATAAATACATTCATATGTGTGAAGGACTCTGATACAATAGTCATGAGCACCATAGAAAACTTCTTAAGGAATTTCTGTATTCAGAGGTGGGTTTGAATAGTTAGAAGTAAATAAGGCATGGGCTACACATTGGATGATGAGGATATTAATATTTCAAACAAAATATTGAATAGCTGCTCATTCAGTCAGCCCCATTCATTCTGGGCAGTGAATTTGGACGGGGTCCTGTAAAAAAACTGTATGTGAATCATGTAGCTCATGGACTGTATCACAAGTAAAGGGCAAAAATCATTATTAACGAAGAGTTCAGGATGCCTGGTGGTATTGTTAACATTCTGCAAGGGAACTTCAGCAAAACTCAGACTTCTGAAAACCAGGGAATGTACAGAACAGGTTCATTTGAAAGGACTCCAACAAAGCATTTCCATTTCTGATGACTTAGAAAGATTGATCTTTAAAAAGAAAGCTGGCCACAATCTTTATTATAGTGGAGCATACGTTTGTATGCCAGAGCTGAATTAAGGTTGCAAAGGCAACCTTAAGTCTGGCATTTCCTAACTTTACAGTGGTTGACTTTGCAACCTTGGTGTTCTTTTAATGTTTGTTTTTGTAGTAATATTTACAAAGACTAGAACAATAGTTTGCAACAGCAGAAAGTGACCTTCTGCTACCAAGCCGTGATGTGAGAGAAAAAATTGTAATAGTATTAAAAAAAATTTCTAAGTATTTTAAAATTCATTCTACCAACACATTTTAAACAAGTACCTCAGACACAAATAAAATTTACTGGGGATACAAATTAGTTCAACTGTTCAATTTGCAGACATAATTCAAACATGTATATACCTGACACTAGGTAGGTGAAACTTTTGGGACTTTCCAGTACCAGGGTGTGCTGCGCTGCAGTTAAGGTGCTCTATCCATAGAAGTTTTCTATCAAAATAATTGACTCTTCAGAAATCTGCAAGAACAAGAAAGCCAAAATTGCTCCAAATGAACATTCCTTTTCTCAGAGTGCTCTAAAGCTCCCTGGAAAATCTGTGGCTTGTTTTTTGGCAGGGAGAGACCAGGATAATCAATTAATAACAATAAGAGAAGCAAGTGCGTTGACTAAGGTCAACCACCAGGCCAGTAGCAGTGCCAGGAATAGGACCCAAGTTTCTGGAGACCTGGTCCAGTGGTCTAGCCACTAGACTACACTGCCTCCCATAGGGGATATATTATCTGCATTTCTCTCATGCATACTCCATTGAAGACCTAGTCCATACTAATCCAAAAATTGTGGATAGCACTTTGAAAAATATTGTACCCAGACATGGGATTAATAAACTTCCTTTTTTGTTATTAACACTTAAAAAGTAAGCATTTTCTAGCCTGCTTCCTAAGTTTATACAGTGCTCATCAGAGGATCTCAAAGCACTTTAAAAAAGAAAGGAATTGTATTATTTTGGCACCATGGCATGTTTTTTGTTTGCTAGAGTGGGCATAAACTGTAGGCAGTAGCTCTGTATCTAAGGATGATTCCAGTCACTAAGGCCTTGTCTATGCTAGAAAGTTGTACTGCTAGAACTATGCCAGTACAGTTAAAGCAATACAACCCCCTATGATGGATGCAGTTATGTTGGTAGAAAATGTCTTTACTATATAAGTATAGCTTCTTTACTATGTATAATATTGTTTATTCCTGTACGGGAAGGGAAAGTGTCAGGCACCTGTGACAGAGATGGCAATTTCCTGCAATAACTTCGGGAGATCTTACTGTATTAAGTTTATGTATCATTGTGGGCTAGGGATTGCATGTAATTCCATGCGGGTGGTGGATCACAGCTCTCCAGGAACTGTGGGAGGTGATTAGGCAAGGAGAAATACCACACTTGGAGAGGCCTGCATATACTGGTTCAAACTGGATTCTCCAGAGTCCAACAGACAAGAAAGGACTCTTGGAGAAATAGCCTGAGTTTAAACTAATTCAGGGTCTTCTTTCTGATCCAGCAAACAGATAAGACCTTCTGTCCAACGGGGGCTCCAATCCCCCCGGAAAGGTTGGGAGGACTGTGGCCTACTGAGGCCCCCATAAGACTGATTGGTGCCTTTGGAAAGCTTTTAGCATGTGTATAGGAATGTTTATTGTTTTAATATGTTTCCTCTGTAATGCTTTCACCTTAAGAATAAATGTGCTTGCTTATAAAGGACTGGGTGGTAACTTATAACTGTGGGCAATTACACTGTTAACAGCCTATGGAAGAAGAATGAAGTGCAGGCACTGGCCTGTTTAGACAGTCAGGTTTGCTGGGAATAACACAGTGTAGGCAAGCAACTCTGCACCCTGGAAAAAGCCTTGTCATAAAAGAGAAAGACATGGGTCTCTAGCCAACAATAGTTCTCTGAATCGCATTTTTGTTATCTGAAATTACAAAGAGGTCAGAAATGGAGATACGCCATTTGCCTTTGCCCTCCTTAAAGAGGTATGGATTGGATGAATAGACTACAAGGTGGATAGAAAGCTGGCTAGATTGTCAGGCTCAATGGGTAGTGACCAACGGCTCGATGTCTAGTTAGCAGCCAGTTTCAAATGGAGTGCCCCATGGGTCAGTCCTGGGGCCGGTTTTGTTCAACATCTTTATTAATGATCTGGATGATGGGATGAATTGCACCCTCAGGAAGTTCACAGATGACACTAAGCTGGAGAGAGAGGTAGATATGCTCGAGGGTAGGGATAGGGTCCAGAGCGACCGAGACAAATTAGAGGATTGGGCCAAAGGAAATCTGATGAGGTTCAACAAGGACAAGTGCAGAGTCCTGCACTTAGGACAGAAGAATCCCATGCACTGCTACAGGCTGGGGACCAACTGGATAAGCAGCAGTTCTGCAGAAAAGAACCTGGGGATTACAGTGGATGAGAAGCTGGATATGAGTCAGCAGTGTGCCCTTGTTGCCAAGAAGGCCAACGGCATATTGGGCTGCATTAGTAGGAGCATTGCCAGCAGATCTAAAGAAGTGATTTTTCCCCTCAATTTGGCACTGGTGAAGCCACACCTGGAGTATTGTGTCCAGTTTTGGTCCCCCTACTACAGAAGGGATGTGGACAAATTGGAGAGTCCAGAGGAGGGCAACAAAAATTAGGGGTCTGGAGCACATGATTTATGAGGAGAGGCTGAGGGAACTGGGGTTATTTAGTCTGCAGAAGAGAAGAGTGAGGGATGATTTGATAGCAGCCTTCAACTACCTGAAGGGGGGTTCCAAAAAGGATGGAGCTCAGCTGTTCTCAGTGGTGGCAGATGACAGAACAAGAAGCAATGGTCTCAAGTTGCAGGGGGGTCTAGGTTGGATATTAGGAAACACTATTTCACCAGGAGGGTGGTGAAGCACTGGAATGCATTACCTAGGGAGGTGATGGAAACTCCGTCCGTAGGGGTTTTTAAGGTCAGGCTTGACAAAACCCTGGCTGGGATGATGTAGTTGGGGTTGGTCCTGCTTTGAGCAGGGGTTGGACTAGATTACCTCCTGAGTCTCTTCCAACCCTAATATTCTATGATTCTATTCTATTATTCCTTCCTGTGGGAAACAGCAAAGGAAACCCCATCAACAATAACTAACCCTTTTGGTAAGTAGGAGAACGAAAGCCAAATTTCCCATGCCAAGAGAGAGGGTTATCTTTAATTTCATACCACATTCCCCTCTCAGAAAATAAACAAACACAAACCTATGACTTACTGCACTGCTCGTTGCCATATCATATATCTATGACTCTTTTAATACTTGCAAGGTTTTACTTAGTGTACGTAGAGAAGGAAGGGGAATGCCATGCTCTGGCTTACTTTAATTTTCCAAGTAAATATGGTGTGTAAAAGCTCACACACTCATTTGATTTCATGATTTTTTAAAATAAACTGGCTTCAGTCCAAGGACAGTGCAGTATCCTTCATGACAGAGAAGACAGGACTCAAGTGCAGTTAACCACAGGGTTGCCAAACTCTCTTGATATTATTGCAAGTCTTGCAGTACTTGAATCCCCAGACCCTGGACAAACTTGACTACAGGTACATCTCACCTTTCATTTAAAACTGGTAAGATTCTAGATCTCATCGCTGTGAAGAAAAGCTTGACATTGTAACTCAAGTGTGACATAAAAGCTCAGAAATCAGAATGGCAAATAAAAGAATCAATTTTTAATCTAATGATTTTAAGCCAATTTCATGGGTTTTGGGGGGCCTGGCTCATGCTATTTAAATGTCCGCGGTTTGCAAGACTGATGTACTGGGCCCTATAGCTCCCAGGCACCTTAGTTTGCAAAAATGAAGAACACAACTTGTGCTGCAGAGTATTACCACACACTGTGACTATCTGATCATCACCCTGACCCAATTAAATCTTGGGGTAAAATCCTGGCTCCACTGAAGTCAAAGGGCCAGGAGTTCTCCCCTGGAATTGATTGCTGACTGCACCACTATTCCCTGGAGGGTTAAAGGGATATGAAATCTTTCACTTCAAGGGTCACAGGTTAGGGTTGCAGACAACAAGCTGAAACCATGTTGTAGCAACAGGGGTATCTGAAGTAATGAGTCAAGACCACTTTGTCTAACCCCCCAAAAACTTAAATGCAGCCACAGTCCCAACCTCACAGTGCCTGCCTCTCCTCAAGCTATCAACAAGCAGGGCCACCCACCAATAGAACATTGTGTTGAAATTCCTGTTTCCCCAGCCTCTCTCGCAAACCACACCTGCATGCCACCCAACAAATGGGGAAATGCAATATAAAGGAATCCTTTTAATCAGTTTGGGAGCCTTCTAGTGGGCTTCCTTGACTTCTATTAGGAAGCAACCAGAAGCCAACAGAGCAGCAATGTATATATGTAACTAGGCCTTGTATGTTTGTATATAGACAGAAACAGTTATTTGGAACCCAACTGTGTCCATGTGGTGTCCTTGTATTGTCAATGTTGTGTAGAGAGAAAAGACACCTTCCCAGGGAGGGAAGCGTGGTAGACTCTGGTAGTTATTGAGGTGCCCATACAAAAAGAGTTTGGTAGTCTCAGTCCAGTTCCCAGTCCATATAAGAAAATTAAACCAAGTGAAACCCTTGCGACAGTCTCAGCAGGAGGCCATAGATAGGTTGCTACCTATAACAAGACTAACACATTCTGTGAATACTGCTTGCAGGACAATGTTCTCTTTCTTCCCTATATGGAGTTCAGGTCGGCAAACTGTCAGCACATCCCAAAGTGATGACATTTCAGATTATGTCAAACTCCAAAAGGCAACAGCCCTAGGATTCCACTAGCCCCTCATCTCAGAGGGTTCTTCCAGGTCTGAAGAACATCAGCAAGGAAGCAATGACCGTGACACACTTGTTCTGGGGAGAGAGAGATTCAGACAGCAGAACTGTCAGCCTGGCACCTTTCTCCTGCAGTACATTCAATTGTTTTTAATTGACTTCTGTCACATCTATGCATAAGTATTTAAACTGAATGTTCTCTTCACTTCTTGCAACTCTGATATGGGAACCTGTTTTTGCTTCAGTGATCAAACAAAATCCCTTATGAAAAAGTCCTATAGGACTGACGGGCAAAAACTAACATGGGGTTACACTGATTTCAATAAAAAGAAAAGGAGTACCGGTGGCACCTTAGAGACTAACAAATTTATTAGAGCATAAGCTTTCGTGAGCTACAGCTCACTTCATCGGATGCATTTGGTGGAAAAAACAGAGGAGAGATTTATATACACACACCTCTCCTCTGTTTTTTCCACCAAATGCATCCGATGAAGTGAGCTGTAGCTCACGAAAGCTTATGCTCTAATAAATTTGTTAGTCTCTAAGGTGCCACCGGTACTCCTTTTCTTTTTGCGAATACAGACTAACACGGCTGCTACTCTGAAACCACTGATTTCAATGGGAGTTGGGCGCCTAAGTGCTTTTGAAAATCCCACTAGATGCCTACCTGCATCTTAGGCACCTAAATACCTTTACAAATCCGGTCCTTGGTTACACATATTTCCAGTTTCCCCTCTTGCTATTGCCCTCTGTTGGAATTTCTCCTTATGATTCACATCTGAACCTCTGTGTTCTAGCACTGATTTGTATGACTTTAAATGGTTGGATGTTTCCAAAGAAAATACCACAAGTGGGAAAGCTCTTGCAGTGTGTATATGTGTAAAGAGGCGCTTTCATATCATGTGTCTACTGAGAAGGTGGGGATGAGGGAAGGAATGGTCGTCCTCCTCTTCTCTTGTCCCACCTGCTGCCACATCCACTTTCAAACAGGGGAGAGCAACTGTAAATGTTTTATTACCATTATGAACACCAGGCCTATCAAGGGTTGGAGTAATGCCACCTGACTTGGCTACAATTAATGTCTGTAACCAAGACATACATTTTACCTCCAATTATACCACTATTTCTGCAATAAATTTAGTGCTGTTGAAAGGTGCGGAACTGAAAGCCCAGGAGAATTATGTTCTCTCTAATTATACACAGACGGGACATACCACAGACAGCAGTTCACCTAAAACTTGCTCTGGGAGGTATCCACACAGGGTAAGATAATACTGTCTCCATGTGCCTTCAAACCACTGACCTCTCTGCAGAGACAGCAATCATGGGTTTTAATCAATTTATTATTGTTATGAAGACATCTGACCAATGGGAACTGGATTTAGATTTAACACCATAGAACATCAGTCATCAGATGGTGGTACTCAGTCATTACTCATCCAGATTTGATTTGACCTAGTGGCTAATGTCATAGTGGCCAGCCATATTTCACCAACAGCTTGTCTCCAGGGGAGGCACACCCCAAGTATTTTCACACATAATTTATGTATACATAAGTGTAAATGCAGTTGTGTGTACCTAACTTGCAAATCTGTCCCAAACTGTCTTCAGTCACCTCTCATTACTCAAAAAGAAAAGGAGTACTTGTGGCACCTTAGAGACTAACAAATCTACAGCTCACTTGCTCACGAAAGCTTATGCTCAAATAAATTTGTTAGTCTCTAAGGTGCCACAAGTACTCCTTTTCTTTTTGCGAATACAGACTAACACGGCTGCTACTCTGAAACCTCTCATTACTCAGTTACTTTAAAGGAAAACAACAATGGAATACAAAATAGTTTCTAATCCCTAGAACTAATGTAAAAATATATAACAAAATTCTGTTATTGTTATTAGCTATTAATATTACCATAGCAGCAAGGAGCCCCAGCCATGGATCAGAACCCCATTGTCATAACAGTTTTTCCTATATGAAATAATTCAGCAGGAAAAACAATGCTGCTGCTGATACTTTACCAGGAGCCCTGTGATGGGGCGTCTGCCCCACACTGGTGGAGAAAGGGTTAAAAGCAGCCCTGGGGAGGCTGCGCAGCAGACAGCCAATCAGAGCGGGGCTGCAATGAGCAGCCAATCATAGAAGATTAGGGTGGAAAGAGACCTCAGGAGGTGATCTAGTCCAATCCCCTGCTCAGAGCAGGACTAACACCAACACCAACACCAATCAGAGCTGCAGCGGGCCCATATATAAAGAGGAGGCAGTTCCCTCTTGGGAGCCCAGGGAAGAAGGACTGGGTCCCTGAAGGGCTGAGGGAACCACCAGCACCCTGGACAGAGCTGGACCAGGCTAGGCTGAGAGGGGAGCGATAGGGAGCTCCAGCCTGACTGGATGAAAGACTGAAGCCCTGATACAGGGGCAGAGAAGGTGTTGGGCTACGGGGAAGTGGCCCAGGGAAATGGATGGTGGGGGTTGAAGGAGACGCAGCGTGTGGCTGCAGCCTAGAGGGTCCTTGCGTTAGGGCCCGGAGTAATGGGCAGGCCTGGGTCTCTTCCCCCCCCCCACTTACTACTGAGGGGAGTAGCCAGTGAAGGGCTGCAGTTTGCCACTGAGGCAAGTGGCTAGAACCTTGGGCTGCAGTCAGCCATGGAGGTGAGCAGCTGGACAGAGAACAGCCGTTCCCCAGGAAGAGGGGAGAATGGAATGGGGCACAGCTGGAGGGCTCTGTTCTGAAAAGGATGCTGCAATCCTTGAGGCAATGCTGGTCCAGAGCAGAAGTGACAGCAGCAAGACACCTCCAGAAGGGGGTGCTCTGCAAAAAGACTGAGCTAATTCCCAGCATGAGGCACCATGGTGGTGAGTCACACCCCGCTACAAGCCCCCACCAAACTTTCCCCCCTTAGCTTGTGAGAGTGGAGCTGAGCTCCCAGACAGGAGCAGCAGGGACTAAGGGATCTATTCATTTATTTTCCTATTTAAATACAAACACTTTCTCAGGAGGCAGCACCACTAAACAAATCAACGTATATTACATGCACTTGTAACATACCATTATATTTTGCTCCTAATAAAAATACTGGAGAGGCTGATCTTATAGCACTGGATGAGAGGGTGGTCAAAGGGAGGGACATAATCCTAACCCTTGCTTCAGTTTGGCAGTAGATTTTTAACAAGGGACTCTTGGAAACATCTGACAGCTTCCTCCAGTACATCAGTGGGACTCAAAGATTAGTGCCATAGACAGACACACAGAAGAGCAGGAGGATTTTACAGCTCTTCTTAGGTAAATAACGTGTTTTATTTTGTGATTTCTTTCCTGGCTCATGTGTGTGCTCAACAGAATCCTCCTTATTAGAGCCAGATTCCAGAGGAGAGTAGTCTGCTTTCAAGAGCTTCTGCGAAGTACTGCTCTTCCTAGTGGGCCTGATTCTTCACTATCTTGTGCAGTGACTGAAGCACTGCGATGCTGATTAAATAGCATTTTACACACACTTTGCACAGGAGTAATAACAACCAAGAGGCAAGTCAGAATCAGGCCCTCTGCCTGCAGCTTTACTCTTCATATCCAATGAACATTAGTACACCGACTCCCTATTAAAGCTATTATAGTAGCAGTCCCTAGGATACCACAGCTGCACAGTCAATATCAATAGAGATCTTAATACTTATTTTCAGACATTTTAAATGTTCCTTTTTTAATTACCATATTGTGATTCTGGACATTTTTCTATAGTCATTTAAGGCAGCTCTTAAAATTATCCTGGTTTTCTTTTTAATCCTCTGTTCCTTTGACTATTCATTTCCTGTCCATACATTACATGCATTTCAGCCCAGTTAGGTGATGTCATTCTGAATTTCTGTAACTGGGGGGAGGGGGAGAATAGAACTCCTTCCCTTATTAAAAATGCCCTTAACTAAAAATTATCTTCCTCAGGTGTTAACAATTCTGTTGGTGACTCTTTCTTGGCTAGGACTCCTTTCAGTTTAACACGTTCTGCCAAACTGGCTTTCTCCCAATAGCTTCTAAATTAAAACTGTGTTTGTCTTAACATGTGGTTATACTCAATTGACCTCACGGGCTTCACTTTCAGTGAATCCACAGCAAACTACTCTGTACAGAAAGATTTTTCTGTTGTCAGTCCCGCAAACTTCAGCCTGGAACTTGAAAATCCATCTTAGTTCTTTCCGTTTCTTACATCACCGAGAGTGACATCAACTAGAAACGCTCTGCCAACTGAAATGTAACTGACTATGTTGTTCCTGACAAAGGAGGCAGAAAGAATCCTGTTTGCTCTCAACAGCTGCATTGGCCTTCCAGTGCCAACAAGAGTGAACATTTGTATCAGGAAAGTAAGCAGAGATGACTGTTGATGTGTAAGCAAGATAGAGCGACAAGCTGGATGAGGTAATATCTGTTATTGGACCAACGTCTGTTGGTGAAAGAGACAAGCTTCTGAGCTTACACAGAGCTTTTGTTCAGGTGTGCAAAAGGTATTCAGAGTATCACAGCTATTTGTCAGCTGTCGTCGTTCTGACTACATCATGCTAATTTCTGCTGAAATACTCTGAGCCACAACCTGCTTGCCTTACTCACATAAGTTGTCTCATGCATTTTGATGGAATTAGTCATGTGCGTAAGCTGGGCAGGCTTTGGCCCTTATCCATAACTTCATTCCAAATGGTGGTTCTGACAATTACTTCCTTTGTAGCGCTAGACAAATCGATTCACTACTGTGTGCTTCAGCTGCCCAATTTTAAGATTAGGATAATACTGATCTAACTTGCAGTAGGGTCCTGAGGCGTAATTAGTGTTTGAAAAGCACTTTGAAGATAAAAAATTACATAACAATCCCCTTTTTCTCCACAAGCTGCCAATATTATTTTAACTCCTTTACTAACACAGCTTTATTCCTGCCCGAAACAGAAGTATTGTGTCTGGTCTTCTCTTTTTCAATATGGCTGAACTTCTGTTCTGACCCATTTCACCTAATTACAGTTCCATATAATTTCATTTGTTAATCAACAGTATTTAAATTATCTGCTTCTGGCCCATTTCTTACAGAGAAGCCAGGGTCCAGTCCCTGCTGTATAATCTCTCACTACTTTCTTTACATAGAGATTGGAGGCTCAGTCATCCAAGGTGCTGAGCACTCTGACCTCAGTCCAACTAAGCACATAAAGCCCACACACATATGCTTAACTTTAAGCATGAAAGTAGTCCCAAAGGAGGCCAGAGTACTCAGCAGTTTGCAGGACTGAGCCCCAGATGGTTATTTCCTGCTATGTCTTAGCCAATGGAAGGTAGGATGTGTTGAGATTGGGATTCAGGAGATGTGTGTTCTAGTCCCTGATCTGCTATAGTGCCACAGTATCTCTCTGTGCTTCAATTTTGTGATCTGCAACATGAGGATATTTCCCCACCTAACAGCTGTGTTCTGAACTTGAATTCATTAATGTCCGAGAGACACCCGGGTGAGGGCCACAAAGCTGTCTAAGTAAATAAAAAGGGAGACACATACTTAGAGTAACCAAAAAGAAATGGACTACTTCTAAATGTCTCAGCTAAATTCCTAAACTCCTTTTACTTTTTACATGCACATTGACCCCTACGGTCCATCAATGTGCAATGATGGTGGAAGTCAAGGAGATTGTTATCCATTATTCCTTGGCACAGCCGCAATACAAAGCCATGAGAGTGGGTTTGAGGCACTCCTTCAGAGGGCTCAAACCTGCAGTAGGATTTTTAGTGTGAATTTGAAGTGTCCAATAACTGCAGGATCAAGTTCAGACTCTCAAAGACGTGTTTCTATTTTTCTCCGTCAAAGAGAGATCTGAAGTTAGCTAAATTATTCTGTTAAATGGCTAAAACTGAGCCTTATATGGCTGTCAGGAAAAACATAAGCGACAAGTTATATGCAAACCACACAGGAAATAGTTTAATATCCAACATGCAGTGTTTCTTCCGATCTAAGATAACAATTTTAGTGCTGTTTGTGCTCCCAGAAGCCATGAAGTCTGCAGTATTCTACAATGTTAACTTATCGAGGTGTGAGGGACATAACACAGTGCATTCTCTGTATTTGGGGGGGGGGCAGGAGAGAGAGAGAGGGAGAAATATCACACTTACCGGGTTATTTCAAACTGCTTTAAAGTGTAGTTATAGTATGAAAAGTAACTTAGAACCTCATCACAGTGGCATTTTTACTATATTTATTGTTTCTCAAAGACTTTGGATCAAATCTTCTCGGTTACCAAATAAAAAGATATTACCCGTGTTCCCTGGGGTCTGAGAGTCACACTGGTATTTTTTGTCTCTCGCATCACTGACAAAGATTCTTCATATGAACTTTAGTTAACAATTTTGTTGATACACAAGCCAGAACTGAATCTAGCTCACTCTCTCTTAATTGTGTTGGCTCTGCAGTAAAGTAAGCAGATCTGACTCTGAACACAGATCTGTTGGAGAAAGAAAGTGCCTTTTATAAATAGTTGGGATTTTTTTTTTACACAATAGAGCTGAACTTTTTAAAAGCTGCTGTGGGAGGACTGAATGACTAATAGGATTAAGAATGGGCTGCTTATCTAGTTTAATCCTTCATAGCCTTTTATCTTGTGTCATCAGTCCAAATTTTACTCATGCTGGTAGTGAGCAGAAGGAATTTCCACAAGATGCTGCTTTGACAGCTACATGATTTATTTGGTCATTCTCAGTACAGTTCCTAGTGAGAGATGACCATATCACAAAAAGCACTATCATAATTGCTACTCACTGACCTCCTGTCATAACCATACAGCCAAGCGTAGCCCAGAATTCCCTCTTACCTGTAAAGGGTTAAGAAGCTCAAATAACCTGGTTGGCACCTGACCAAAAGAACCAATGGGGAAAAAAGATACTTTCAAATCTGGGGCAGGGGAGGTTTGTTTGTGCTCTTTGTTTGTGTGTTTTCTCTGGACTGAGGGGAGTTAGTCAGAAATCCATCTCCTCCAAACAATCCTGAAGCAGTCTCTAATATTACAAAAATAGTAAGTAAAAGCTAGGCAAGCCGTGTTAGATTATCTTTTGTTTTAGCTTGTGAATTTTCCCTTTGCTAAAGGGAGGTTTATTCCTGTTTTTTGTAGCTTTGAAACTAAGTCTAGAGGGGTTCCTCTGTGTTTTTTGAATCTTTTGTTACCCTGTAAAGTTATCTTCCATCCTGATTTTACAGAGATGATTATTTTACCTTTTCTTTAAATAAAATTCTTTTTTTTAAGAACCTGATTGAAAATCAATCAGTGTCCTAAAGACCCAGGGGGTTTGGGGTCTGTGCTCACTTTGTAACCAATTGGTTAGGATATTATTCTCAAGCCTCCCCAGGAAAGGGGATGAAGGGACTTGGGGGGATATTTTGGGGGAATAGAAACTCCAAGTGGTCCTTTCCCTGAATCTTGTCTAAATCACTTGGTGGTGGCAGCATACCGTCCGTCCAAGGACAAGGGATTTGTGCCTTTATTAAAAACTTCCCATAAGCTTGTAGAAATAAGCTTAGGGGGTCTTTCATGTGGGTCCCCACATCGGCACCCCAGAGTTCAGAGTGTGGAGGGAACCCTGACACCTCCACAGTTGACAGTCACAGGAAAAAGGCTAAGGACTGAATGTTCCTGGATGAGGAACTCTCTTATCACCTGATATAGGTTTCTCCAGGTCAGAGATGGGAAGCATTGATGGAAGGAAAAGGGATGGGATAAATACAGGACATATCTCCTGGGTTGTCTATCTGGTACCTTTCACCAGCACTTACTATAACAAAATTCCACCAGACTTTTATGAATGTTGCAACAACCGTCATTTGAGTATTATTTTCATGCTAACTACTAAAGTCTACATAATGCTCTGTCAGCTAGTCACCACTTAAACTGCGTAACAGTATCACACGCAAAGAGCATATAAATATGGGTCTCTATATAAAAGCGGAAACACAAATCATGGTGCTTTGTAATGGCTCCAGACAGAAGAACTGCTGTAAATAGCAGAGGAAGAGAGCCCTAGACAGGGCTCGGCAGTACAGTTAGTTCTCTAGCCATTTACCCCTGGAGATTTGAGTTTAATTTTCACTTATAGCCCAAGTAGGATATAATTTGGTTTCCTTCTAGTTCCCAGTGGACCTTTTGCCCATATCACAAAACATACTGTACAGTACAACTAGCAATCTCTGCACAGGAGACACGAGGCCTGGAATAGCAAGGAATGTTACAGGTCAAGACTGATTAGAGAGAGCTACCAGAGTGCCTGACTGCATTATGTCTGGCTCTAGTTTCATGCTGGAGAGGGAAGAAATGAATGGCTTCCTTAGGAATGTCACATAAAACTGCAGCTGGGGATGATTTAACATTCACCTATGATAACTAAATGAGTTTTGAAGACAAGGGAGACTCATCCCAGGACAGTACCATATTGTCCAAATCAAGTCTTTGGGGATCCTGGCAGAATTACTGGGCTCACAGGGTACATCTACTCTATGATTAAAAAAACCTATGGCACTGAGTCACAGAGCCTGGGTCAGGCTCATGAGGCTCAGGCTGCAAGGCTATAAAATTGCAGTGTAGATGCTCAGGCTCAGAATGGTGTAGGGTCTCTGAGACACACACCCCACCCCCGAGGGGGAAGGGTCTCAGAGCCTGGCTCCAACCCAAGCCTGAATGTCTACACTGCAATTATACAGCTCTGCTGCCAAAGTCCCACAAGCCCAAATCAGCTGACCTGAGCCAGCCATGGCTTTGCCACGGGTCTTTTACCACAGTGTAAAGACCTATTTAACACTCTGCTCCACAGATGTGAGTGAACAACTCTGAGGCCTCTCAGTGCAGTGTATTTAAACTTTCATAGAATATGTGTTTTGGCCACGCCTACTAATTGGCCATGCCTACTATTTTCAGATCCGCAGAACTTTTATTATTTGCCAACCATATTTCTTCATGCTTGCGAAAGGCAAAAGTCATCAGACCCAACTAAATCTGTATTAAATTTAAAGAGAATATAAGACATAAATAAAAGCAGCACAGACTGGACCTTCATTTTGGAAGGTCAAAGCAGTGTGGCTAGGAAGAAAGATAACACCTCAACAGAGCGGAACCAGCTGCAGATGCTATGAGCAAGACAAAAAAACAACTGGGGAAGCCTGCCTGCATGCCTGAAAGGAAGGAACGGGGCACAAAAATGCGGCATCTGGATTGGTTATCACCTTCCAGCCTGAAAGATGATGAGAACTCAATCTTTCATTCATGTAGATGGCAGCCACAAACATAGAAATAGCTGATTATGTTCCAACAAGGATCCATATACTGGGCACAACATCTGCTCCACTGTGCTCCTTTATTCTTTGTCTGGTTATATATTAGTGCCTACAGTGATTGGGACATTCTGCATGAGGCATCCAGCCTTCAGTCTCCATCTATGAAAAGATTGCCATTCAAGAAACTAAGCATCCATTTGACATGGCAGATGGCTGCCAGTCTAGAGGTGGTTTCTGACTGCATATTGTTTTTCTCTCTCTTGTAATCTGGGGTCCTTTCAAAACGATGATCAGCAGGTCTACATTCTGCAAGATGCTCCCTGAACCATCTCCTGCCTTTGTGTTAAAGAAGTGAACCTTCTTAGTTACAAGAACTACACCTGTATCCATTGGCTCTCCTGATGGATGCAGACTGCTGTTAGGTGGCAACTGGGGCTGCACTTAAGTTTTGCAGTGAGGACTTTTGCAAAGCTACTGCCCATTAGACTCTCACTTGATGATGGTGTGATGTTACACCCCATATTCTTCATAGAAATATGGTTATATGATATGAATATGCCATAAATAAGATGGGTCACGTAAGATATCATTGGAAAGGTTATGATTTACTGAATGTGATTATCCAATTTGTATGCACGTATCATTTCTGTATCTGAAGTTAGCAATACTGACTATGTAACAATTACAACTGTGTGTGTACTTGGGGAATCACCCATCAGACAGTAAGCAATCAGACTTAATGGGCCCTTAGAAAAAGGCAACAAGTAAACCTGGTTTCATAGTTGCTTTGACATTGCAAGGTCTGGTGATAAGATCACCTGATAAGAATACCACCTTGGACACTGCTGGTTCTTTTCCACTGGAAACAAAGGCTTTCCACCTTATGTAAATTCTATTTAAGGCTGGGGAGTAAGGCAAACAGGATTTTCCTCCATTGCTTACCTAAGAAGAAAGACTGCTGAAAGTACCTGAAGGAACAAAGGAACTAGCCTGAGGGGAAAGGCAAGGGAAAGTCCAGACTGAGGCAGGGGTCCAGACTGTAAGAAAAAATCACTGGAACTCTATAAGCTACAGAAACTCTGCAACTTGCCCAAAATAACATTTAGGGTGAGAAATTACTTCTTGAAACCAGTCTCTTTAAGATCTTAAGCTTAGCATGCGTGTTTTGTTTCATTTGCTCAGTAACCTGCTTTGTTCTATTTGCTATCACTTAAAATCTGCCTTTTATAGTTAATAAATTTGTTTTGTTTATTATTAAACCCAGTTTGTTCAATTTCTAACTGGGGAGGCAAGAAGTTGTGCATCTCTCGCTTACATTTAGGGAGAGGGTGAATTTTTATATACTTGCACTGTGCAGATATTTCTATACAACACAAGACAGTATTATTTTGGGTTTATTCCCCAAAGATGGTGTGCACGTGAGTGCTGGGTGAATCCTCACACAGAGCGGACTTCAGTCTGTGTCTGCAGATGGGTGTGGCCCTACCTGTGTGTGTGTGCAGCAAGAGGCTGGAGAGCCTAATTCAGCAAAACAGGGAGAGAGAATCCAGGCTGGTGGAGCAGGAGGGGCTCAGTGAAACCCCAGTACATCAAGTGGCATCCCAGAAGGGGGGTCTAACCCATCACAGATGGATCCTGCCAGCTGCCCACATCCCCAAAAATATTCAAATGCTCCCCCTTGTCAACAAAAGAGGAAGAACAAGTGATACATCCTACATCCTATGTAGAATTGCCCCACCCTCTGCATGTTGTCTAGGAGAGAACCAGTTGGTGAAAATAAGGATGACCATGGCAGAGAAATCCTAGAAGCATAAGGATCTGCACGACATCATAATAAAAAAAATCCACATACATTTATCACAATAAACCCATGTTTACAGAAGTTGGCATCACATTCACTGAGAAAGCTCACTGGGAACTTGATCATAAAACTATTCATCTCAAATGGCTAACAGAGATATATCACATATCTCATGAGAATTGCCAGAGTCAGTCAAACCAATGGTCCATCTAGCCCAGTATCCTGTCTCTGACAGAGGCCCATAGCAGAGCTTCAGGGTGAGTGTACCTGTCATAAATATAAAGGAAAGGGTAACCACCTTCCTGTATACAGTGCTATAAAATCCCTCCTGGCCAGAGGCAACATCCTGTTACCTGAAAAGGGTTAAAAAGCTCAGCTAACCTGGCTGGCACCTGACCCAAAGGACCCATAAGGGAACAAGATACTTTCAAATCTTGGGGGGGGGGGAGGCTTTTGTTCGTGCTCTTTGTTTACGTGTTTGTTCTCTCTTGGCACTGAGAGAGGCCAGACAGAAATCCATCTTCTCCAACCCATCCTAATCCAAGTCTCCAATATTGCAACCAGTAGAGGTAAGCCAGGCAAGGCGGATTAGTTTATCTTTTGTTCTATGTGAATTTTCTCTGTGTTAAGAGGGAGGTTTATTCCTGTTTTCTGTAACTTTAAGATTTTTCCCAGAGGCGGATCCTCTGTGTTTTGAAACTGAATACCCTGTAAAGTATTTTCCATCCTGATTTTACAGAGGTGATTCTTTTACCTTTTCTTTAATTAAAATTCTTCTTTTAAGAACCTGGTTGCTTTTTCATTGTTCTTAAGATCCAAGGGTTTGGGTCTGTGTTCACCTGTACAAATTGGTGAGGATTATTATCAAGCCTTTCCCAGGAAAGGGGATGTAGGGTTTGGGGGGATATTTTGGGGAAAGACAATTCCAAGTGGTCTCTTTCCCTGTTCTTTGTTTAAAACGCTTGGTGGTGGTAGCAAACTGATCGAGGCCAAGGCAAAGTTTGTACCTTGGGGAAGTTTTTAACCTAAGCTGGTAAGAGTAAGTTTAGGGGGTCTTTCATGTGGGTCCCCACATCTGTACCCTAGAGTTCAGAGTGGGGAAGGAACCCTGACAGTACCGAACAGGGCAAATTGGAGAGATCCACCCATCTTCCCCTCCTGGCTTCTGGAAATCACAGGTTTAGGGTAACCCTGAGCATGGGGTTCCATCCCTGACCATCTTGGCTAATAGCCACTGAGGGACATATTCTCCATGAATTTATGTAGTTCTTTTTTTAACCCAGTTATACTTTTGGCCATCACAACATCCCATGGCAATAGTTTCACAGTTTAATTGTGCATTCTGTGAAACAGTATTTCCTCTTGTTTGCTGCCTATTAATTTCATCAATATTAATTTCTCAATCATCATCCTTGTGAAATGTAGTTGCTTAAAAAGAATCTGAATGATAATTCCTGGGATAATTTCTGAGAACATTTTCACATTGTTCTCCTACAGCTTTATGATTTTTGATACTAGTACTGTATTATCATTATTTCCATGCTAAATGACTGCAGTCCAGTCTTTGGGAAGACATGGTTAACAGCACTGGCAGCACATGTGGCTCACCAGCTCATTTCTTGGTTGTAATCGGACAAATGGAATAAGGGGCTGCTCCAGTTACCCAGCTCACTTTCCCTCTGGCTCCTCTTGGTCTCATGGAGTGCACAACTCTAGGCCTCTCTTGGGTTTCTCTCACCTCACTCTGGGCTGCAGTCCCTTGTGTACCAACTGTGATTACCTCAGCGAGCCTGACTTAGGCGCTCTACCTGCAGTCCTGTTTCCTCTGGAGCTATGACCAGTGCTATCTACTGACCAGACACCCTTCTTTAAGTAACATATTGTTGATTTAGAACCAAAACACTGAAGAGAAAAAGATCTTAAAGCAATAAACACTCTATGCATATCTGCCTTTCCCTGGGTATGTCTACACAGGGATAAAAAAAACATATCTAGCCTGGGTCAGCTGACTCAGGCTCATGGGGCTCAGGCTCCAAGGCTGAAAAATTGCTGCATAGACATTTGGGCTTGGCCTGGAGCCTGAGCTCTGGGACACCGCAAGGGTGGAGGGTCACAGAGCCTGGGCTCCAGCCCAAGCCCAAATGTCTACACAGCAATTTTTAACTCTGCAGCCCGAGCCCCAAGACCCTGAGTCAGCTGACCCAGGCCAGCTATTGCCGTGCTGCTGGTCTTTTATCCCTGTGTAGACTTACCCCTACAGGCTTATCATTCCTGGAAAGACACCAACTGCTTCAGACACTCCTGTAGAACATATCTCGGTCCAGGTCAGTCTGTTCTCCCTATGAACAGTTCACTGGAAACCTTCCCCTCCCTCTCTCTCAAGAGAATCTTTTTAACTGTTTAGTGTCCCTTTGATCTTCAGGCTTTCTGACAAAACAGTTGTACAACATTGGGCTGGAGCCTGGAAGCAGCATCTTCACCGCTAATAGCTTGACCATTGCTTTGTAATCACTGCTTATCTAGAGCTATTGAATTGCCTTCCTTTGTGTTTTTCCAAGCTAGATCAATACATTCATACAGAAAGCCCAATAACCCAATCTAGCTATTCAGTGACTATCATCCTGACCAGTCACATATAGTGTTCATAAAATTATTACAGATCAGTATTCCTAGGTTATTATATAGCATCTTCATGTCTGCCACAGAGGCCTTGGACAACTATGATTCTATAAACTGATGGGCTCATACCACCTCACACAAATATTAGGACATTTATTTGAACAGTTGAACTCTGACAATAAACTGCAGGTGACTTTGCGGTGATTGTTTGATAGAAAGGTCAAATTTCAGGTTTTGGAATTCCCCTCCACTCAGAAACTCAGTGAATAAGCGCAAAAACCTCAAGACTCTTAGCTCAAGGGGAATGTGTAAATTAATTGGGTCACTGAGTGCCTTGTTACAACCATATATTATTAGATTTATTTATCCAGTACTGGGCTGGGGTTACTGCTGTGCTTTGTTAGCATTTCAAAAGAGCGCCCTGTCCCATCATAATTATGATATATTTCACACAAAGCATGCCATATAGGATATCATATGAAAGGTCATGATCTGCTGAAACCCATTCTTCTGTCCAAATATGTATAAGAGGCCAACCCAGGGTTGTGAGTTCAATCCTTGAGGAGGGCATTTAGGGATCTAGGGTAAAAATAAGGGACGGTACTTGGTCCTGCTGTGAAGGCGGGGACTGGATTCAATGACCTTTCAAGGTCCCTTCCAGTGCTATGAAATAGGTATATCTCCATATTATTATTATTTTAATTTTATTTTACTTTATTGGGGAGGGGGGAGATAGCTCAGTGGTTTGAGCATTGGCCTGCTAAACCCAGGGTTGTGAGTTCAAACCTTGAGGGGGCCCATTTAGGGATCTGGGGCAAAAATTGGGGGATTGGTCCTGCTTTGAGCAGGATGTTGGACTAGATGACCTCCTGCGGTCCCTTCCAACCCTGATATTCTATGATCTAGTGGGGTGAGAAAACTGCCTGATCCAAATACCTCCCAGTCTAATAAAGTTTAAGATTTAGACTGTGCACTTACCTTTTATTTTCTTTGGTAACTATCTCTGACCTTTTGTGCCTACCACTTATAATCACTTAAAATCTATCTTTCTGTAGTTAATAAATCTGTTTTATATTTTACCTGAAATAATGTGTTTTGGTTGAAGTACTTTGGAAATCTCAGCTCAGATTACAAAGGCTAGTGTGTGTCCTCTCCACATTCACGGCGAGAGGCAGACTGGGTAGTAAACTTACATTAGTCAGGCTTCTGACCAGGGCAAGACGGTACAGTTCTGGGGTGCAAGGCTGGGGACTTGGGAAATTTGCTGGTGCCTTTCTCTGTGTGATTCATGAGTGGCTCAGGGAGCATTCATGTAATCTAGCTGGGAGTGGGGCTCCACATGCAGTTGTAGTGAATAACAACAGTGCCTGGAGGGGTTTGCTGCTTGTCACTAGCAAAGCATTGTGAGAGATAGCCCAGGCTGGAGAATAAGGGGACACAGCAGTACCCCAGTTCCAGGTTGTACCCCGGGGACACCATCACAGCTAGTGTAACAGGCATTTTGCTGCACACTGCACCAAAAAAATCAGACATGAAGCACCACCTATACCCCTTATTTTTATAGCAAACGAGCAGGGTGGATTGATTAAAATCAGAAAGCCAGGAAACCTTGATTTAAATCATTGATTTTCATTTTGTTTTGCATTTGTACTTTTAGTTATTTTCACAAAGGTTCATTGCCATGTAACCATTAAATCATGTTGCTTTAAAGCCAAATATAGCCTTTACACTAAATTTGGTACATCATTTTATTAATCAGGAAGATGCACTAGATCTATATAGAAATTTATTTAAGCAATTATGTAGCTTTTAACATACATTTATTCAGATTCTTAATTGTTACTTTTTATGTTAAAAAATGGTAAATGACATTTCTTCTTTACCAGATTATTTTTTTTACTCTGGATTTTTGTCAAGCTTGTTTTGGATGGGAATTTGAATTCCATTAAAAATGTACAGAAATAATATTTTAAAATTGCTTTCCATTAGTGAAATAAAATTACCTTAAATGTGCTGGCTACATAAAGGGGAAAAAAAGTTTATTGAAGTACATTTTGCATTTAAAACTAACTGATTTAGTGAACAAAGGAAGTATTAACTGTAGTTACTGACTAGATGTTTCTGGTCACCGTGGGCCAGATTTTCAAAGGTATTTAGGTGTCTAAATATTTTTAGACTTCCTCAGAGGTGCCGAAGCAAGTTAGGTAACTAACTCCCATTGAAACACATGGAAGCTGAAATCAATGGGAGTTAGGCACAACTGACTTAAGCCCTTCTGAAAATACCATATGGTAGTTGTTATCTGCATCTTTAGGTGCCTAAATATCTTTGAGAAATTGTCCCCATGTCCTTCAGGTTTTTTGGATTAGTAGATCTCCTCTCTCACATGGTTTTTATTCATATATTAGAAATGCAAAACAGGTTTTCCTGTCATTTCTCATCCAAATCAGTTTCTCACCTTTAATGAACTAGTCCAAATAAGTCTTTAATAAGGCTAAAGAGGATCTTGGGGATAATGGTAGCATGACAAATGGGAATGAGGATATAGAGGTAGATATTACCATATCAGAGGTAGAAGCGAAACTGAAACAGCTTAATGGGACTAAATCGGGGGGCCCAGATAATCTTCATCCAAGAATATTAAAGGAATTGGCACCTGAAATTGCAAGCCCATTAGCAAGAATTTTTAATGAATCTGTAAACTCAGGAATAGTACCGAATGATTGGAGAATTGCTAATATAGTTCCTATTTTTAAGAAAGGAAAAAAAAGTGATCCAGGTAACTAAAGGCCAGTTAGTTTGACATCTGTAGTATGCAAGGTCCTGGAAAAAATTTTGAAGGAGAAATTAGTTAAGGACATTGAAGTCAATGGTAAATGGGACAAAATACAACATGGTTTTACAAAAGGTAGATCGTGCCAAACCAACCTAATCTCCTTTTTTGAAAAGGTAACAGATTTTTTAGATAAAGGAAATGCAGTGGATCTAATTTACCTAGATTTCAGTAAGGCATTTGATACCGTGCCACATGGGGAATTATTAGTTAAATTGGAGAAGATGGGGATCAATATGAACATCAAAAGGTGGATAAGGAATTGGTTAAAGGGGAGACTGCAACGGGTCCTACTGAAAGGCGAACTGTCAGGTTGGAGGGAGGTCACCAGTGGAGTTCCTCAGGGATCGGTTTTGGGACCAATCTTATTTAATCTTTTTGTTACTGACCTTGGCACAAAAAGTGGGAGTGTGCTAATAAAGTTTGCAGATGATACAAAGCTGGGAGGTATTGCCAATTCGGAGAAGGATCGGGATATTATACAGGAGGATCTGGATGACCTTGTAAACTGGAGTAATAGTAATAGGATGAAATTTAATAGTGAGAAGTGTAAGGTTATGCATTTAGGGATTAATAACAAGAATTTTAGTTATAAGTTGGGGATGCATCAATTAGAAGTAACGGAAGAGGAGAAGGACCTTGGAGTATTGGTTGATCATAGGATGACTATGAGCTGCCAATGTGATATGGCTGTGAAAAAAGCTAATGCGGTTTTGGGATGCATCAGGAGAGGCATTTCCAGTAGGGATAAGGAGGTTTTAGTACCGTTATACAAGGCACTGGTGAGACCTCACCTAGAATACTGTGTGCAGTTCTGGTCTCCCATGTTTAAAAAAGATGAATTCAAACTGGAGCAGGTACAGAGAAGGGCTACTAGGATGATCCGAGGAATGGAAAACTTGTCTTATGAAAGGAGACTTAAGGAGCTTGGCTTGTTTAGCCTAACTAAAAGAAGGTTGAGGGGAGATATGATTGCTCTCTATAAATATATCAGAGGGATAAATATAGGAGAGGGAGAGGAATTATTTAAGCTCAGCACCAATGTGGACAGAAGAACAAATGGGTATAAACTGGCCACCAGGAAGTTTAGACTTGAAATCAGACGAAGGTTTTTAACCATCAGAGGAGTGAAGTTTTGGAATAACCTTCCAAGGGAAGCAGTGGGGGCAAAAGATCTATCTGGTTTTAAGATTCTACTCGATAAGTTTATGGAGGAGATGGTATGATGGGATAATGGGATTTTGGTAAGTAATTGATCTTTAAATATTCAGGGTAAATAGGCCAAATCCCCTGAGATGGGATATTAGATGGATGGGATCTGATTTACTATAGAAAACTCTTTCCTGGGTATCTGGCTGGTGAATCTTGCCCATGTGCTCAGGGTTTGGCTGATTGCCATGTTTGGGGTCGGGAGGGAGTTTTCCTCCAGGGCAGATTGGAGAGGCCCTGGAGGTTTTTTTGCCTTCCTCTGTAGCATGGGGCATGGTTGACTGGAGGGAGGCTTCTCTGCTCCTTGAAGTTTTGAACCATGATTTGAGGACTTCAATAGCTCAGACATGGGTGAGGTTTTTCATAGGAGTGGTGGGTGACATTCTGTGGCCTGCGCTGTGCAGGAGGTCGGACTAGATGATCAGAGTGGTCCCTTCTGACCTTAGTATCTATGAATCTATGAATCTAAATGAAGAAAATATTCTCCCTGAACTTCCTCATAGATTCACAGATTCCAGTCCCAGAAGGGACCATTGCAATAATAATCTGGTCTGTCCTCCCGTATAACTACCTGAAAGGGGGTTTCAAAGAGGATGGCTCTAGACTGTTCTCAATGGTAGCAGATGACAGAACGAGGAGTAATGGTCTCAAGTTGCAATGGGGGAGGTTTAGATTGGATATTAGGAAAAACTTTTTCACTAAGAGGGTGGTGAAACACTGGAATGCGTTACCTAGGGAGGTGGTAGAATCTCCTTCCTTAGAGGTTTTTAAGGTCAGGCTTGACAAAGCCCTGGCTAGGATGATTTAACTGGGACTTGGTCCTGCTTTGAGCAGGGGGTTTGGACTAGATGACCTTCTGGGGTCCCTTCCAACCCTGATATTCTATGATTCTATGAACATAGGCTGTAGAATTTCCCCAAAATAATTCTTAGATAAGATCTTTTAGAAAAACATCCAATCTTTTAAAAATTGCCAGTGATGGAGACTCCAAAATAAACCTTAGTAAATTGTTTCAAAGGTTAATTACTCTCACTGTTAAAAATGTATGCCTTATTTCCAATTTGAATTTGAATTTGTCTAGCTTCAACTTCCAGCCACTGGATTGTATTATACCTTTCTCTGTTAGATTGAAGAGCCCACTATCAAATATTCGTTCCCCATGTAGGCATCTATAGACTGTAATCAAGTCACCCTCTTAACCTTCTCTTTGTTAAGCTAAATAGATTGAACTCCTTGAGTCTATCATTGTAAGGCAGGTTTTCTAATCCTTTAATCATTCTCATGGCTCTTCTCTGAACCCTCTCCGATTTATCAACATCCTTCTTGAATTGTGAGCACAAGACCTGGACACTGGATGCAGCAATGATCCCAGCACCAAATACAGAGGTAAAATACCCTCTCTACTTCTATTCAAGATTCCCCTGTTTATGCATTCAAGGATTGCATTAGTCTCTTTGGCCACAGCTTCGCACTGGGAGCTCATATTCAGCTGATTATTCACCATGACCCCCAAACATTTTTCAAAGTCACTGCTTTCCAGGATAGAATCATGGAATCTCAGGGTTGGAAGGGACCTCAGGAGGTCATCTAGCCCAACCCCCTGCTCAATGCAGGACCAATCCCCCAATTTTTGCCCCAGATCCCTAAATGGCCCCCTCAAGGATTGAACTCACACCCTGGGTCTAGCAGGCCAATGCTCAAACCACTGAGCTATCTCTCCCCCAAAATTTTAAGACACAAAATAGAGTCCCCAATCTCATAAATATGGTCTACATTCTTTCCTAGATGTATACATTTACATTTAGCCATATTAAAATGCATATTGCTTGCCTGAGCCCAGTTTACCAAGTGATTCAGATCACTCTGCATCATTGACTTGTCCCCTTCGTTATTTACCACCCCCTAATTTTTATGTCATCTGCATCATCAGTCAAGATTTTACATTTTCTTCCCGGTCATTGATAAAAATATTCAATAGCATAGGGTCAAGAACCAATCCTTGCACTACTTCACTAGAAACACACCCTCTCTTTTTTCCCCTCCTACTGTTCCTCACTCATTCTTGTCAACTGCTGGAAACGGCCCACCTTGATTATCACTACAAAAGGTTTTTTTCCTCTCCTGCTGGTAATAGCTCACCTTACCTGATCACTCTCATTACAGTGTGTATGGTAACACCCATTGTTTCATGTTCTCTGCATATATAAAATCTCCCCACTGTATTTTTCACTGCATGCATCCGATGAAGTGAACTGTAGCTCACAAAAGCTTATGCTCAAATAAATTTCTTAGTCTCTAAGATGCCACAAGTACTCCTTTTCTATTTACGGACACAGACTAACACGGCTGCTACTCTGAAACCCTCTCTGTAATGAGTCCATGTTTAGAATTACATTTTGAGTCCCATCAGTTAGCCAGCTTTTAATCCATTTAATGTATGCCATGTTAATTTTATATTATTCTAGTTTTTTAATTGAAGTATCATGCAGTATCCAGTCAAATGCCTTATAGAAGTGTAAATATATTACATCAACACTATTACCTTTATCAACCTAACTTGTAATCTCATGAAAAAAGATATCAAGTTAGTTTGACAGGATTTATTTTCTATAAACCTATTTATTGCCATTAATTATACAACCCTTCTTTAATTCTTTATTGAGTCCCATATCCACTGCTCCTTTATCTTGCCTGGGATCAATGCTTGGCCTATAATTACCCAAGTCATTCTGTTTACCCTTTTTAAATTTGGCACAACATTAGCTTTCTTCCAGCCTTCTGGAACTTCCCCGGTGTTCTCAGACTTATTGAAAAATCAACATTAACTGTCAAGCAAGCTCCTCAGTCAGTTCCTTTAAAACTCTTGGATGCAAGTTATCTGAATCTGATGATTTTAAAATGTCTAAATTTAGTAGTTTAACATCCCCCTGAGATATTAACGGACTGGAAAGAATGTTATTATTTGCTATGACTACATCATCTGTGTTTTCCCAAATACAGAACAGAAATATTTATTGAACATATTTATGCCTTTTCTGCATATTATTGATAAATTTTACCATTGTCATCTAGTAATCAACCAATAGATATCATTGTTAGGACGCCTTTGGTTCCTAACTCTTGCTAAACTGAAACCAAAAAATTAAAATAAAAGCTTTTCTGCACAACTGAAAGTACTTTACACTAATTTCGCTACTTCTTTTTGCTAACTAGGAGGACACATTAGATCTACAAACATTTATTTAAGCAATTATATAGCTTAAACATTATTGGAAAAATGTGAATACCGGTATTTGATTGAATATAAAGACTGGAAATAATATACTTAATGCAGTATGTGACATAGTATATTTATAAACCTTGAGTTGACCTCAAAAATCAAAGCTGTTTTCCCCCCCGATTCTTCATACAATTAAAAGAGCAGCACCCTTTAACTCATTAAAATTCAAGGAGGGCTCTTTGATGTTGCATATTTTTATTTATTTAAATGATTTTAATAGATTATAGTAAGTTTAGGCCTTAACATAGGTTGTCATAATTACAAAGTTAATTTTAAAGGGGTTTACTTTTTGAAATAAACATGTTTTAATTTAAATTTTAAAAATTTAAATCCTATTTAAATCTTTTTTATTTTTACGCACCCTGCAAACTGGGAATTCTGAGGCAATACAAAGTGCACGAGGAAGGCTTTCAGATACAGTTATGTTTATTGAAAGTTTTCTCATGCATTCCACACAGCTGTGAAACTTCCAGCTTCACACATAATTCAGTACTAGGATGGAGCAGAGAACAGAGGCCTTTCCACAGAATGTAGGACCACTGTGCCATAGAAGTCTTGGCTCTACAACTCCTTTACCTTCCCCTAGCTGTTGGGAGAAAGTGGTAAGGTTCCAATCACTGATCTTAAATATGTATTAAGACTTTGCTATATATTAGATGTTAAGAGGTTCTGCAGTAATGGGACTAGACCCCAGATTTGTGAGGTGCAAGATGGCCAATGGTTTCACGCAACCATCCAGCAGCCCTGCTAGGCCCACAAAAATTACCACACAGACCCTGTGAAGAAAACCACCACAGGAAGTTCCACCTCAGAAAGCCAGACTGACAACTTCCCTCTGGGCCCCTGATTGGTCCAGGCATCATATTTAAGCCCAGGAGGAGTGTCAGGAAGTGTCTGTGCAACGAGTTGGGCTCCCTTGCCAACCATGACACCTTCTTTGACACCTGGCTTCGGTATTGGGTCTCCCACTCTGGGTTCTGACCCATGGTCTTGGTACTTGGGCTCTGACTTCAGCTTTGACCTTGGGCTTTCTCTTTCTCTGGCTATGGACCTTGGCTTTGCCTCTTGAACCATGGCTCCATTCCTGCCCCGGTATCAATACTAGAACCCGAAGCCCAGTGCCAAATGCAGGCTACTGCTCCTAGACTCTGACCCCAGCTATGACTCTCAACCTGTGCCTCTGGACTCTGGTACTAACCCTGACTACTAAGCCTGGCCTCCCCAGCCCCATGAAAAATTAATGTGCCAGTGGAATTTTCGAGAAATATGAAGACTCATTGTTGAGCAATATAATTACAAGAAAGCTACTTAGGTATTTGCCCATGTTTGGGAGGCAGTGCAGCTGTCTGACTTTAGTTGTGCCATTTGATTCTGACACTAAGACATGAATACACATCAGCATTACTGTAGGATGTCTAGGCTGAAACAAACCACATCAATAGGCAGGAAAGTAACATGAATAAATCCAATGAATTAATAAATAAAGAATAAAATTTCCATGACACAGTTCCAATGTTGTTCCTAATCTTTTTCATGGTGATAAAATGTAAGAAGATGAAGGGGAGTAATGCTACTTCTAACATAATTATCAGTTAACATCAAAAAGAAAGGCAGAAAATCAAACCATTAAAACAATTCTGTACTAGGGATCCACAAAGCTGCACACCAGAAAGTCAGGATCCAAAAATTTCATTCCCAATTATTTTTTCTGCAAAAGTATTTGCTCTCTTACCTCTGGGAACAACCTCAATAATTCTAAGGGACCACTAAGAAATTCTCATACCAAATTTCAGATTTGAATAGGATGAAATGAGAAATCTGATAATGTGAAAAAGAGAGAGAGAGAGAGAGAGAGAGAAATGTTTAGAGTTGTGAGAGAATCAAGGAAACAGAACATGACTGGCAATAGTTTAGTGCCAGGGCTATTAACATACACACACATCACTCTCTAGTTTCATATGAAATCACCCATACTAACCCTTGAGCATTAGAAAAACTAATAGATTGCTTGAATTTCCCTATAGACCTCTTAGAAAGGTCAACAACCCAGAGTCTATAAGGGAAAACATTAGACTTGACAGGTCATGATTCCTTAGGGAAATGCTTAATTTTGTTTTAAGCAAGACACCAGGAAACATGACGGACATATGAACTGTCTCCAAGAAGGCAGTTGTACTGACAAACACAATTCTTGTATGTCTAAGAAAGTCTGGCTGATGCAGAGTGGGTAGCGGAGTGAATAGTACTCTGAGAACATCGAACATCATGTCCCACTATTCACAACCCACTTGATCTTTTCTTTCAGACAAGGAAATTAACATTCTAGAGAGGCCAAATAGTCCTCCACACAGGTTAAACCAGATAAGGACAAGGAAGCTAAAGTTTCAGATCTTAGCATTTCCTTCACCATTCTTCCATAAGGGATGGTTGAGTTTTGTTCAACAGCCTATCATGCAGCAGCCAAAGGACAACTCACCAAAGCCATGGATATGCCTAGATCTTTAGGTGGCAGATGCATACACTGAAGGGCTCAGTGTCTCTGCAATACTGACCAGATCCAGCCTCCCCCAGCAGCAGCATTGTCTTCTTCAAGAAAGCTCTGCAGATTTGCAGAAGGATGATGCCACAGAACATAGTCATCCCCCAAACGCCATCCCAGCTGGACTCTGCTGGGTAAGGGTCGCAGGGGTTTCTGTCGAATGGCGTGAGGAGGAAAAAAACACAAAGATGCTGCTTCTGCCTCCAAGGCCCCCACAGACAGGGTTGTCACTAGGCTTCCTCTTCCTGCCACTACTGTTTGCACAGAACATACGAGTTAACACCTCTCACAGTTGTGAGGAAAAATTGTGTATTTTTTTAAACTTGTCATTGAAGTATTAATGTGAATATAACATAATTGACAGATTTTTGATATTAGAAATATTGGGCTGTAATTTCAGTCTCAAAATGGAAATTTTAAAAAGTTACAAGGGAAGCACTTGTAATATCAAAGTTCTTGTGCCGAGACAAAGTCTTGAACTTGAAAGTCTGCAACTTTCTTTTACGCTAACAATATCACATACAATGCACCTGAAAAGACGTGACTGAATCAACTCATGAAGAAACAGAAGAAAAATGAAAAGGAAGCACTAAAAAAAAATCAGATCCTTAGTTTTGAATTTGAAGGTTTATTAGGTGGAGCCACTTGCAGAGGTATAAGGGGGGGAAGGCAGCAGCCAACACACAACATGTTGCTCAACAGGACAAAGGAATTTGGGCTAAGGACATCAGGGAAAACTCCTCCTCATGGACTCTAATGTCCACACACAGCAGCCTAGACCTGGGACAGAGGAGAGACAGAGAATACCTAAATACCTGGCCTAAAATAGCGACACGATGTCTGGACTTTTACACAGCATGACATCCAAAGAATTATTTTTATCTTTTTGTTTTCAAAATATGCACCATCTTGCCTTCAATGGGTGATATTTTGTTTTTAAAATATTGAGAATATCTAAGAAAATAGACACTGGAATTTCACCTGAGAATTGCAGAACTCTGACTTTTTCATATTCTGAACTACTTGATTATATATTAAAAAACCGACATTAAAAGAATAGTAAGGTTGCAAAGTCAGTTACCCAAAACTTGGGAAATGTCATAAGTAAAACTGTCTGTGCAATCTTAATTCAGCCTCTTTGTTCTTGTGCATTACGTTACAGTCTGAAATTACATGATCACATACTTCTTTCTTCCCAGGATCCTGCCTCATTCAGTTCAGAACAGAGGTGGTGTTTACTGAAAGAGCAGCTATTCAATATTTTGTTTTCTTCTTCTTGTTCATTGGGTGGCCCCAGCCGCATTTACTACACACTGTTCAAAATCTGCTCTAAAGACAGAATTATTAATTTTCTCATAGGTTTTTCTGTGGTGCTCATCAGTATAGAATCTGAGCTCTTCACAAGCATTAATTGATTTATTTTCACATGACTCCTATGAGGTAAGGCACTATTATTATCCAGATTTGCCAGATGGAGAAATGAGGCACAGAGATTAAGGTAAAAAAAATGTACAATAATTTTGGATGCCCACATTTAGAGGATAAGTACATGATTTTTCTGAGTATTTAGAATTACAATAGCACTTTATATGTTCAAAGTACAACTCCCATTGACTTCAGTTTGTACCTGTCACTTCTGCAAATCCGGCCTGAAGGTCTCAAGTTGGGCACACAGAAAATGAGGAACACACAATTAGTGACCACCTGCAAAAAGTCTGGGTTAAGTGACTTACCCAGCATCACACAGAAACTCTAGGGCAGTGTAGAAGGGGCACCGTCACTTGCCCAGCACCCTCTTGTGGCTGGCTGCAGCTCTGCTGAGGCTTGCCTCAGTTTCCCCTCCTCAGAGCCCAGATAAAACTCAAAAGTCACAAAATGAACATCTCTAGATTCTAGCAGGAGCTCCTGCTGTTGTAAGGCCTCAGGCTTCTCCGCTGCCTAGGGAGTTCTACAGTCTATTGTTCATTCAGGGCTCCTCCCAGGGCTCCCTGCCTTGAGAGCTTTTACTTAGCGCTAGTCTACACTGGCAATGTTAAAGCGCTGCTGCGGCAGCACTTTAACGTGGCTTGTGTAGTCGCGGCAGAGCACTGGGAGAGAGCTTTCCCAGTGCTCTAAAAAACCCACCTCCATGAACAGCGTAGCTCCCAATGCTGGAGCACTATCCACACTGGTGTTTTACAGCACTGAAACTTGCTGCGCTCAGGGGGCTGTTTTCTCACACCCCCGAACAAGAAAGTTGCAGCCATGTGAAGTGCCAGTGTAGACAAGCCCTTAGTTTAGGCTCCTGAGAAGCTCCCCAGCTCAGGATCTTCTTTTCCCCTCAGGAGTTCCTCTCACCTGACAATGAGCTCTCCTAAGGCTTTTTTTTAAGGCCCATCTGCTCCATACTTAATTAACTGCCTCCCACCAACTTAGACAGTATTCAACTGCCTAACTATTCAGCTGCCTTAGCCATGAGAGCATCCTTTCTCTTCCAGATGGAGCAAGCTCCTATTCCATCTCTCTGTTCCAAAAATCCATTTAATATATAGTCCTCAGATAGAGGACGTATCAGATATTAAACTGATAAGAACAGATTTAATAATTTTATTAAGATAATGTTGAAGAAAACAGTACAGAGTTTAGGCACAGAAGTTTCTGGTTATCAGGGAATAAGGTACAGATTATCAAGGGGTGCGAAATTCGGTTTAGGAGCAGGTGGCGTAAGGAATACATAATCTGCTATCTCCCCAATTGGGGGTAAAAGTTTAATAGGTCAAAGTACAGATATTGAGTTATGGGGGTATGTTATCCATATAATGGCTATATTCAGGTGTGGAGTATAATGAGCGGATACGATGATGAGGATGGTTCTACCTTCATTTGGTGAGATTTAATGTTCAGTGAGTTTATGGTTCCAGTTCATATGGTCCAATGGAAAAAGTCTCATTCCCTTTCCCATACTTGATGCACGATTACTACATGCCTTCAGACTTCTGCTGCAAATAGGCAGAGGTCCCACAGACAACAGCCTCCTTTACTACACCACCCTGATAAACATCACATGCAAATTGAGGCTGGTAGCTTCCCCCTAAAGGCTTAAAAACAAGATAATTTTTTTAAAAAACCACCCAACCCGTTTAAAAAAAAATCCTGTGATCTCATTTAATGTTGTCAGTCTCATGATTTTGGTAGGGTTTGACTCATGCTGTTCAAATGCTTCAGGGGGAAATACTTATGCAACCACCTTTAAGATGAAGGTTAACAAATCAAGGAGAACACTGTTTATCCAGGTGGAGCAATGGAGGCATATGGTTTTACTGGCAAGGAACACCAAGGGAACTCCTACTCGTTACAGAGAACATCCTGAGTTCTTTATCATCCATAAACAGCAGATTTCAGAGTAGCAGCCGTGTTAGTCTGTATTCACAAAAAGAACAGGAATACTTGTGGCATCTTAAAGACAAAAATGTATTAGAGCATAAGCTTTTGTGGGTCTGTAAGGTTAGTCTCTAAGGTGCCACAAGTACTCTGTTCTTCATAAAGAGCAGAGATTTCCTGTTTTTAAGGTCACATCTGATAGGTGTCTAGAGTAGATAACTGTGTGCAACTTAGTTTATTTCTCTCAGAAGGCTGAAGAGTTGAGTGCCACAGCAGGAGTCGGAAACATGGTTTAACATGATTCTAGTTATTTCTATTATGATGCCTCAAGCGCTAATCCAGTACCGACATAATCATTATACATGGCACATACTTGAATGTTATAACTAGCAGGCTCATTACCTTAAGATTATGTTAAGTGTTTGACATCATCACAAATGAGACAGTTCAGAGTTGTGGTTTCCAGTCCATCCATGACTTTGTCCCATTGTATTTAGTGTACAAGGAAGCTGAGCCTACTTTGCTATCCTGTAATGCCTAGGCACAAAGCAGTAAAGTCTGAATGGAAAATTTAAGTGTGGTTCTACTCTAAAGAGACATTCTGTATAAATATCATTATGGGGTTTCATGTTTATTCCTCAATTGCTCCAGATCAAATCCCCTCAATTTACAAGTAAAAAGATTGCTTTGTTTTTCTTACTTCTAACCTTGCACAGTCAGACTGGGAGCTGCAAATTAAACTGGCTTTTTTTCTGGCATATGCATCACCAACAATGAAGATTCTGCAGCTGGAACTCAGCTAATGGTTCATGAGCCAAAAACAGAACCCAGCTCCCACTCCCAAAGTAGTACTAGTTCTTCAGGGCCAACAGGAGCAAAGGTCAGTACGCTCTTGTTTTAGTCGGTAAAGTCAGCAGAGCAGTGTTGATGAAACTCATAATATTTCTGCAAGTCTCAGAATTTTGGAGTGTTACTTGCTTCTCTCTCTCTCAAAGATCCTGGCTGCAGAGAATTTTAGGCTGAGCCAGAAATGATATTGTAGTTCTGGTCTCAGCCAATAGAGAATGCAAGCATTGGACTGCAGTTCAGGTGGCCCTCAGCAGAGGCCACTGCAGCACTTGCTGCCTGCCACCTGTTGGCTTTCCAGTTCTGTGCTACCTATCCAGAGAGGGGAAACAACAGCCTGTAGGGCAGATGGAGCCTGCAGCAGAGAGACTTTCTGTGCAATCCTTTCAAGTGTCATATAGACCCATCTAGTGCTGCACTAGGGAGGAGCAAAAGTAAGCCATAAGGTGGAGGAGGAACAAGGGATCTCAGGACTTCCAGTCTAACTATAATGTCCCACCTTCTCCACTGCCCCTAGGATTCATAGATTCCAAGGTCAGAAGGGACCATTTTGATCATCTAGTCTGATCTCCTGTATAACACAGTCTGAGAACATCTCCAAAATAATTCATAGAAGAGATCTTTTAGAAAAACATCCTATCGTGGTTTAAAAATTGTCAGTGATGGAGAATCCATCACGACCCTTGGTAAATTGTTCCAATGGTTAATTACTTTCACTGTTAAAAACGGGTTTCAGAGTAGCAGCCATGTTAATCTGTATCTGCAAAAAGAAAAGGAGTATTTGTGGCACCTTAGAAGCTAATAAAGTTCTTTGAGCATAAGCTTTTGTGAGCTACAGCTCACTTCATCAGATGCACTGAATGCTTATGCTCAAATAAATTTGTTAGTCTCTAAGGTGCCACAAGTACTCTTTCTTTTTTACTGTTTACTGCCTTATTGCCAGTCTGAATTTGTTTAGTTTCATCTTTCAGGAACTGGATTGTGTTATATCTTTCTGCGCTGAAGAGCCCACTATCAAATATTTGTTCCCCATGTAGGTACCTATCGACTGTACTCAAGTCACCCCTTAATCTTCTCTTTGTTAAGTGAATTAGATTGAGCTCCTTAAATCTATCACTGTAAGGCATGTTTTCTAATCCTTTAATTGTTCTTGTGGCTCTTCTCTGAACCCTCTCCAATTTCATCCTTCTTGAATTGTGGACACCAGAATGAGACACGGGATTCCTGCAGCAATTGCACCAGTGCCAAATACAGAGGTAAAATACCCTCTCTCTACTCCTACTTGAGATTCACCTGTTTAAGCATCCAAGAATCACCTTTTGGCCACAGTATCGCACCAGGAATGCGTGTTCAGATGATTATCCACCACAATCCCCAAATCTTTTTCAGAGTCACTGCATCTCATGATAGAATTCCCCATCCTGTAATTATTGCCTACATTCTTTTTGTTTCTACATATATATATTTACATTTAGCCATTTTAAAACACACATGGTTTGCTTGCACTAAGTTTACCAAGTGATCCAGTTTGCTCTGTGTTAGTGACCTATACTCTTCATTATTTACCATTCCCCCAATTTTCTTGTCACCTGCAAATTTTATCAGTGATGATTTTATGTTTTCTTCTAGGTCATTGATAAAAATGTTAGCATAGGGCCAACAACAGATCCCTGGGGGACTCACTAAAAACACACCCACAGTATGATAATTCCCTGTTTAGAAATACATTTTGAGATTTATCAGTTAGCCAGGTTTTATCCATTTAATGTATGCCATGTTAATTTTATATCATTCTAGGTTTTTAATCAAAATGTTGTGTGGTACCAACACTATTACCTTCATCAACCAAACTTGTAATTTTGCTGGGAAACCAAAGTCCTGCTGCACCTACATACTAACAAGGAGTGCCTTAAAAGACATAAAATAATGATTGCCACCTCTCCAGCTTTTACAGTTTACTAAACAGATACATCAGGTTGTTCAATTTAATGGCTACTCAGAATGTAACAGTTTAATGCAATTTGAAATTTATCCACAGCAGGTTAACTATAAAAAATACAATTTATGTTAATGACCTATTCTAATCAGGGCAGTTTCTAAACAAGATTTGACTTTAGCTACTCACTTTCCTATCAACACTATTTAATAATGATGCTGGATTGCAGCTCAAACAGCAGGGAAACTATTCTCTTAATTCAAACAGCAAGTAGTATTTTAGAAGACATAGATCATTCAGGATTTCCCTAAATTAATGCATTTGCTGCTTCTTTAGTGCAGTTCAAATTACCTCCGCCAAAGTCCTGCTTTAAGCAATATGGTTTCTTTCTGGCGAAAGAGTTTTAGTTTCTAACAAAGCTATTTACTGAAGACATACAAACCTAGCACTCATCCTCATTCTACCATCTTTATAACCTTGCCAAATTACCAATCAGCAACTAGACAAAAGAGACACAAGCACTAATTTATAGTGTGGCATCAAACAAGTTCTTCCACTACCTAACTGACAAGCTCTGATTTTTTGCAGTGTTGTTGCAGACGGGTTGGTACCAGGATATGAGAGAGACAAGATGGGTGACATCTCTTTTATTTCCGTTGGTCCACTAAAAGATATTACCTCACCCACCTTGTTTCTCTCAAGTTATGGATTACGAAAGTGGTCAGTGGAAACATGTGACTCAAAGAACCAGGCAGAGAAAAAGACGGGCTAGTGAAGGAGAAATAGAGCTTAGGAACAGGTTTGCAGAGTTGGAAAATGAAGGGGCTCAGCAGGTAGTCGCTGAAGGTGGAAGGGTAAGGAAGAAGAGAAGAGAGGCTAGCCCTATAGAAAAAGGGGAAGAGTCAAGGGAGACTACACCAAATATGAGCCCCAGGAGGATACAGGATGGGTTGAAGAGAATTGTAAGGGAAAATAGGAATGGAAAGAACTTGCAGCCAGAGGGAACAGGGGAGAGACTGGAGAATAGCACTGTCACCAGGAAAAGGCAGGTCTATGTGATCGGGGACTCTTTATTGAGAAGAATAGACAGGCCTGTAACTAGAGCTGATCCTGAGAATAGAAGGGTGTGCTGTCTTCCGGGTGCTAAGATACGGGATGTAGACCTGAGGTTGAAAAGGATCCTCAAGGGAGCGGGAAAGAATCCCCTAATTATCCTTCATGTGGGAACAAATGATACAGCCAGATTCTCGCTGGAAAGTATCAAGGGAGACTATGCTAGGCTGGGGAAGACGCTTAAGGAAATTGAGGCTCAGGTGATCTTTAGCGGGATCCTTCCTGTTCCTAGAGAAGGGCAACAAAGGTGTGACAAGATTATGACTGTCAACAGATGGCTTAGGCAGTGGTGCTATAAGGAGGGCTTTGGGATGTATGGCCACTGGGAGGCATTCACGGACAGAGGTCAGTTCTCTCGGGATGGACTTCATCTGAGTAGGGAAGGAAATAGACTTCTAGGATCGAGGCTGGCACAACTGATAAAGAGAGCTTTAAAATAGGAATTGGGGGGAGATTAATGGGAGATGTCCAGAAAATCTCCACGCCAGATTTTAGCATTGAGAGGGAAGAAGATGAAGTAAGAAAGGATACAGCCATGGGTAGGAGAATGTATATAAGGAGCGAGGGCGGTGTGGATACTAGTCTAATAGGTTATACTGGCTGTAGAATGACTGTGCCTAATAGGGTACAAAATGTGAGCGAGGCCAAACAGCAAAAATTAAGATGTTTATACACCAATGCGAGGAGTCTAGGTAACAAAATGGAGGAACTAGAGCTACTGGTGCAGGAAGTGAAACCAGATATTATAGGGATAACAGAAACATGGTGGAATAGTAGTCATGACTGGACTACAGGTATTGAAGGGTATGTGCTGTTTAGGAAAGACAGAAACAAAGGTAAAGGGGGTGGAGTAGCATTGTATATCAACGATGAGTTAGAATGTAAAGAAATAAGAAATGATGCAATGGATAAGACAGAGTCTGTCTGGGCAAAAATTACATTGGGGAAGAAAACTAGTAAAGCCTCTCCTGCGATAGTGCTTGGGGTGTGCTATAGACCTCCGGGATCTAATTTGGTTATGGATAGAGCCCTTTTTAATGTCTTTAATAAAGTAAATACTAATGGAAACTGCGTGATCATGGGAGACTTTAACTTCCCAGATATAGACTGGAGGACCAGTGCTAGTAATAATAATAGGGCTCAGATTTTCCTAGATGCGATAGCTGATGGATTCCTTCATCAAGTAGTTGCTGAACCGACTAGAGGGGATGCCATTTTAGATTTAATTTTGGTGATTAGCGAGGAGCTCATAGAAGAAATGGTTGTAGGGGACAATCTTGGCTCAAGTGATCATGAGCTAATTCAGTTCAAACTAAATGGAAGGATTAACAAAAATAAATCTGCAACTAGGGTTTTTGATTTCAAAAGGGCTGACTTTCAAAAATTAAGGCAATTAGTTAGGGAAGTGGATTGGACTGAAGAACTTATGGATCTAAAGGCAGTTGAGGCCTGGGATTACTTTAAATCAAAACTGCAGAAGCTATCGGAAGCCTGTATCCCAAGAAAGGGGAAAAAATTCATAGGAAGGAGTTGTAGACCAAGCTGGATGAGCAAGCATCTTAGAGAGGTGATTATGAAGAAGCAGAAAGCATACAGGGAGTGGAAGATGGGAGGGATCAGCAAGGAAAGCTACCTAATTGAGGTCAGAACATGTAGGGATAAAGTGAGACAGGCTAAAAGTCAAGTAGAGTTGGACCTTGCAAAGGGAATTAAAACCAATAGTAAAAGGTTCTATAGCCATATAAATAAGAAGAAAACTAAGAAGGAAGAAGTGGGGCCGCTTAACACTGAGGATGGAGCGGAGGTTAAAGATAATCTAGGCATGGCCCAATATCTCAACAAATACTTTGCCTCAGTCTTTAATAAGGCTAAAGAGGATCTTGGGGATAATGGTAGCATGACAAATGGGAAGGAGGATATAGAGGTAGATATTACCATATCAGAGGTAGAAGCGAAACTGAAACAGCTTAATGGGACTAAATCGGGGGGCCCAGATAATCTTCATCCAAGAATATTAAAGGAATTGGCACCTGAAATTGCAAGCCCATTAGCAAGAATTTTTAATGAATCTGTAAACTCAGGAATAGTACCGAATGATTGGAGAATTGCTAATATAGTTCCTATTTTTAAGAAAGGAAAAAAAAGTGATCCAGGTAACTAAAGGCCAGTTAGTTTGACATCTGTAGTATGCAAGGTCCTGGAAAAAATTTTGAAGGAGAAATTAGTTAAGGACATTGAAGTCAATGGTAAATGGGACAAAATACAACATGGTTTTACAAAAGGTAAATCGTGCCAAACCAACCTAATCTCCTTTTTTGAAAAAGTAACAGATTTTTTAGATAAAGGAAATGCAGTGGATCTAATTTACCTAGATTTCAGTAAGGCATTTGATACCGTGCCACATGGGGAATTATTAGTTAAATTGGAGAAGATGGGGATCAATATGAATATCAGAAGGTGGATAAGGAATTGGTTAAAGGGGAGACTGCAACGGGTCCTACTGAAAGGCGAACTGTCAGGTTGGAGGGAGGTTACCAGTGGAGTTCCTCAGGGATCGGTTTTGGGACCAATCTTATTTAATCTTTTTGTTACTGACCTTGGCACAAAAAGTGGGAGTGTGCTCATAAAGTTTGCAGATGATACAAAGCTGGGAGGTATTGCCAATTCGGAGAAGGATCGGGATATTATACAGGAGGATCTGGATGACCTTGTAAACTGGAGTAATAGTAATAGGATGAAATTTAATAGTGAGAAGTGTAAGGTTATGCATTTAGGGATTAATAACAAGAATTTTAGTTATAAGTTGGGGACGCATCAATTAGAAGTAACAGAAGAGGAGAAGGACCTTGGAGTATTGGTTGATCATAGGATGACTATGAGCTGCCAATGTGATATGGCTGTGAAAAAAGCTAATGCGGTTTTGGGATGCATCAGGAGAGGCATTTCCAGTAGGGATAAGGAGGTTTTAGTACCGTTATACAAGGCACTGGTGAGACCTCACCTAGAATACTGTGTGCAGTTCTGGTCTCCCATGTTTAAAAAGGATGAATTCAAACTGGAGCAGGTACAGAGAAGGGCTACTAGGATGATCCGAGGAATGGAAAACTTGTCTTATGAAAGGAGACTTAAGGAGCTTGGCTTGTTTAGCCTAACTAAAAGAAGGTTGAGGGGAGATATGATTGCTCTCTATAAATATATCAGAGGGATAAATATAGGAGAGGGAGAGGAATTATTTAAGCTCAGCACCAATGTGGACACAAGAACAAATGGGTATAAACTGGCCACCAGGAAGTTCAGACTTGAAATCAGACGAAGGTTTTTAACCATCAGAGGAGTGAAGTTTTGGAATAACCTTCCAAGGGAAGCAGTGGGGGCAAAAGATCTATCTGGTTTTAAGATTCTACTCGATAAGTTTATGGAGGAGATGGTATGATGGGATAATGGGATTTTGGTAAGTAATTGATCTTTAAATATTCAGGGTAAATAGGCCAAATCCCCTGAGATGGGATATTAGATGGATGGGATCTGATTTACTATAGAAAATTCTTTCCTGGGTATCTGGCTGGTGAATCTTGCCCATGTGCTCAGGGTTTGGCTGATTGCCATGTTTGGGGTCGGGAGGGAGTTTTCCTCCAGGGTAGATTGGAGAGGCCCTGGAGGTTTTTTGCCTTCCTCTGTAGCATGGGGCATGGTTGACTGGAGGGAGGCTTCTCTGCTCCTTGAAGTTTTGAACCATGATTTGAGGACTTCAATAGCTCAGACATGGGTGAGGTTTTTCATAGGAGTAGTGGGTGACATTCTGTGGCCTGCGCTGTGCAGGAGGTCGGACTAGATGATCAGAGTGGTCCCTTCTGACCTTACTATCTATGAATCTATGAATCTATTTAATGCCTCTGTGACAGTGCAACCCAGGTAAAGTATGAGGACCAGTATTTGAAATATGTTAAATGCGGCACTTAACTTTACAGTGAAAGAAAGCACACAGGAAATCACCAAACCACCAAAAAACCCCTCTGTTTAGGAAAATACACTGTACATGTGCTACCAGAGAGGCAATTTATCCTGGTTAGGATTTTACTTTTTCTTCTACCCTTTTTGTTTTAGAAAAAGCTTTTATAAAATGTTAGAGTGGGAGAGCACAGGAAAGGACTGCTCCATTTTTGGCAAAGCTCAAGTATGCTTCAAGTTTTGTTCATGTTACTAACCTAAGATGCTTGATGCTGTATCATTCTCTCTATTCCCTCCTCTTTGGTCCCTAAATTCCACTAGGATTTGGGGAGGACATAGTAACCTTCATTGCTGTCAACTCTCATGATTTTATCATAAGGCTCGTGAAATTTGCTTGTGCTTCTTAAAACCCCAGCCCCCGGATTTGTGATTACATGAGAATCTCAGTTTTAATTCTCAAAAGTTTGTCAAAAAAGGATTGAAAACATGATCCCCAAAGGCTTACTGACTAGAAGGCAAATAAAAAGAACTTCACATACATTATTTTTGAAGTCTCAGGATTTTTAATCCAATCTCATGATTTGGGGGCCTGACTTGTGGTTTTTGCACACTTGGGGTTGGCAATACTGAACATTTTTGTTTAAAGATGTCTTAAGAATGTTAACTCTACTGCTGAAGAGTATGTAGCACCACAGAGAAATCATGCATGTGCCCTACTCGGAGATTATCGGTTTGCATAGTGGCCAATGCGGTGGTTGATTCTTGGTACTGGCTCAACCCCACCACCACCACACTGATGTGCTGTGTTTTCTGGCCTGCCCTCCCTGCACAGTAGAAACACAGCACACTGCTGCGGGTAAGGCCTTTATGCCCATGAGAGAGGGTGCAGCCTTTGTTACCCTCTGAAGTATGATACTACAGCATTATTAAGCTTTGCTTGGAGAGTTACTATCCCTGTGCCCTGTTGGGAGGAAGATGGGCCAGTGCAGTCCCCAGCACAGACATAAAGGATCCTCTTGCTTGTTTTACACCTCATATTTGTAGGAAATTAATCACAGACTGCTTGATCTAGTGTTTGCTATATAGCAAAGCAGCTACTTTGCAGCCATATGTTGAAAGCTATGTTCCAAAATGGCAATGAAGTTGCTGCACCTTGATGTGGTACCTTCATCTATCTTTGTTCCAGCGCATTACTATTTTATAATTTATTATTTACTTATCTTCAGAGTGTCTTCACGTTATGCATTCTGCAGGCAGCTTTGAAAAGAAAGTCCTTATCTCATGAGTTTAAAATTTGAGCGTTACTACTGAAATATACTCCAAGTCCTGGGCTCTTTTCAAAATTCTAGGCACAAGGAAATACTTAAGACAGAGGGACTTAAGTATTTATGAACATTTTACCCATAGCAATTAAAATATGTATGATTTTCTGCCTCAGGCAGTTTACAGTCTAAGGAATTTTTCTCTGAGGTGCAAGGGTCTGCCAGGGCAGATCAGCATACAGAATTGAGGTCTAAATGTGTGTAGCTAGTAATTCATTATATTGGAGGTATAGAGTGCCATTAAAAAAATATATATCTGTATGCATCCCTACATACCTGAAAGAAAACAACAATCTGAATCAAATTTATGACAGAGAGATTAACAGTTTGTAATTCCCACAGGAATTACCTTACTGCATCAGACCCATGGTCCATCTATTTTATTATCCTGTCTCTAACAGCAACCAGTGCCAGACGCTTCAGATGAAAGGGCAAATAGCTCACATAAGGCAGTTGTGGGATAGTCTGCCCCCCCCACATTTGATATCCTCCTAATTTCTAACGTTTAGACATTGCATTAAATCTGGAAGAGGATTAATCTCTTCAAAATGTGTTCTGATTAACTATTATACCTCTGGATAGTCTTCATAGAATCTCAGGGTTGGAAGGGACCTCAGGATGTCATCTAATCCAACCCCCTGCTCAAAGCAAGACCAATCCCCAATTTTTGCCCCAGATCCCTAAATGGCCCCCTCAAGGATTGAGCTCACAACCCTGGGTTTAACAGGCCAATGCTCAAACCACCAAGCTATCCCTCCCCCTTATCTATAACTGCCCAATTGAATTTTGAATCTTGCTAAGTTTTTAGCCTCAACAACATAATATGGCCATGAATCCCACAGCATAATTAAACATTCAGTGGAAAAGTCTTCCCTTTGATCAGTTTTGCATTTGCCACCTTCTAATTTCATAGAATGTCCGCTTGTTCTTGTGTTATGAGACAGGAAGACTAGAAGCTCACAATCTCCCTTCTCTAAATGATTCATTATTTGACATATTTTTATCATGTCCCCTCTTATTTGTCTCTAAAGTAAATGCTGGCACAATCTTAATTAGCTGGAGCACCGATGTCACAACTGTTTTCAGTGTAGTTTAAGTGAATTACAGAACCTTTGTGTGTTCTGAAATAGCCTTGCCAGCAAAGTTACAAATTGTACTAACGATCCTTATTTAACAGTTTCTAAAATGTAGCATTCGTAGTCTGTGGGTTAGCATGGAAGAAGCCATTAAAACAGATAACATTTTAAGCAACTATGAAGTATGGCAATTGCTCTAAACTGAGTTATTCAGAGATTATAACAGCTATTAATAAAATATGCCACCTGTGATTTATAAAATAAGCGCATGTTTTTTTCCCCGGGAGTTTCCAGCAACACATCAATTTTTTTTTCCCCCACTAGGTATGTTATGTTGTTACACAGTTATATCCTTGGTTTATACAGGCAACTTTGCTTAAGAAAGAAAATGATTTTCCATGTTCAGAAAAGAGAGAAGTGCCTGAGGACTTTTAAACATTACTGGAAGTCCCCATCATCTTAAAATATATCAATCAATGCAGCAATTACCACATCCTTATTTATTATAATGAGTATCTTTCTTTAAAAAAAAAAAGTGTGACTTCAGTAACTGAACAGTATTAAGTTAGTACCCCTGGACACACTTAATGCTTATGGGCAGCCACAGTGCAAGTTTTACCCACAGTGTCCTCTCCAAATTCATTTCAGACCTGCCCAACAGGGATCACCTCCAGAGGTGAAAAGGAAGCTCAGACTCTATGGCGCCTTCAATCCTGGGCCTTTCAACTGACAGTGCCAACAGCTGCAATGATTTTTTGCAACATGGGCATCTGCCCATCAGAGACTGGGTAGAGGCTACCAACTCCTCTCACATCGGTCACCAAAGACCCACCAGAGGGGAGTGAATTTCATTCACTACTGACATGGGCCAAATTTGACCAGAGATCTAGAAATGAACGGCTCCGTCTCACTCAGCAATCCACCAAGCCTGTCAGGTCTTCTCTAAAGATTACAGAGAAGGGTCCATGTGACCTCCTGTCTGGAATGAAAGAAGTGGCTGTGGAGCTACTTTATATTCCTTCCCTGCCTATCTCTGTGAAAGGAAGAAACATAAGGAAAAGGCTTGAGGGAGGATGAAGAGCAAGGAGACCAGGTAAGTAAGATTATTTCTCTTGGCTCTGTTGGTTAAACAGCACCTGGGTACTTCTAAGGGGAAGGCCTCTGAAAGTATCTTGGGGGGCACAAGAGTTCCACATAAACTGCTGGGTTGCGAGATGGGGAGAACTGTGATGGGATGTTGGAGGGGCAGCTGGCATTTGCAGAGGAGAAACAAAGAGAAACAGTCATCACATGCAGCAGCTGTGGCTAGCTCACTTTAGAGGGAAGAAGTCATGTCTAAACACCACTCATGCCGCCCTGAGCTGAACAGAAGGAGGTGGAGCTAGCTCTTCAGGGAATGGGGATTAGCATCATGCGGGCTCCCTAAAGAAGAAAAGGTGCAAACACAGCAGGGGAACTAGGATTGCAATACTTGAAAGCTCAAACATACCTCCCCTCTTGGGATAAATTATATTACATAAAAGAGTTACGTGCACGCATCTAAAAGGGACAGTATCACGTAACTTCCACCTTCAACAGAAGGAGCTGAGTGCACATCAAGCAAAGGGTACACCTCAAATGGCCTTTAAATGAAACCTGAATAAAGGCAGAGGCCCATTTTGCAATTATTTGTCATTAGAGCTTCCATGGAAACCCATGGGAGTATATTGTGCAGGGTGATAGCAGGATGAGGCTTAATTACATGAAATAACTCCTTTGCCAGTGCAGTTATTTTATAACTATATCGCAATAAAATATATATTAAAGTGAACACAATTTTAAACCTTAAAATGATTCTAAAATTAGATGCAGTACATTCTTCATGGAGAAAGAGTTCTTGTATCAAATGCTGCAAATAATTTGGGCCTAACAATATCAGATCAGAATACTCTGTTCACCCATACCAGCAATAGCATTTTCTACCCACATTGCTCTATACACAGTGCAGGACAGTGAAAAACTCAGGCCCTTACAGTATACCCTGAAAGCGTTGAAAAGTCTAGGGGACACTTTTGCCAGGAAGTAGGTTTTGCAAAAACCATTCAGAATGATCTTCCTGGTACTAAAAGTACTCAACAACTTTTGCCTTATGTTCTGCCCTTCTAGCGGGCCTGCAAGTATATCATAGTAAAAAAGTACAGAATCTTCCCCTCAATGGCTGCCAAACTGCTTAACTACAATGACAAGGACATTTTATAATCTATAAACCAGCAATTGAATACCAAGGTGAGAGACTGATTCTGGAAGGAACTTCACGCTCCCTGGAATGGACTATAAATCCCAGTCATCAGAGATGGAAAAAGGCCACCTGGTACTTGAATCCTAAATCTAATTTTAGGCAATCTCATGCTATTTATAGACCAGTATTCAGTGCCATTGCTATTTACTCTCATTTCTTCTTATTTTATCCTCTTCTATGCCTTATTGCTTTTTAGTTTCCCTTTTTTTCTTATTCTCAATGACATTTTATTTTCTTGACTCCCTTTTAATATAGAGCACTATCCACCCATACTCTGCCCATGGCCTTTCATTAAATTATTTTAATTTTAAAAAGTTTTTTTAAAATAGTACTTACCAGGAGAGAACACTGAGATTACTGTTTAATCATAACAGCGTTCCTGTAAAATATTTACTTTGAAAGAATTAGGCACTCAGCTTGTATTGCTACCATGGGTTACAACTGACACCACAATCAAGGTCCCCTACCCATAAACCAAAAGCATTCTGTCCTCATGTCCTGGTGCTTAAGTACTACATCCTCAACTCTTTTATCATATTATATCATATTATAGTGGGAATTTTTTTTACAGATCATGCCTACATGCTGCATTGACATTCCAGAAGCCAAAGGAATATTGGCAACATCAGTTTCATAACTTTACATCGCATTTGGTCATAAAAGCCAACATCAATTGGCATTTTTATGCTTTTTCCATTTATCAAGCTAGGTTTCAGGAGATTGAGCCTCTCTTTTTAATAAAAAAAATTATAAAGTCTAAGTTCTACATAAAATATTGCCCAGAATCATTATGAGACAAAGAAAGATCTGAATGGGAGCAAACGTTCGTGTTTCAGTAGCAAACACGTCTTCAAAAAGGCAGCTTCCTGATTTGATTCGTCTTTGTAAAAGACAGGACAGATTTTCTCTAGGCAAGAGTTCAGCAGAGCATAATCAGTGAGCTCATCAGACTGCTGGCAGGCTCACCATTTCTTACAGCTTATCATTTTCTTGTCTAACTGATTTGGCCAAAAAAGTTTATTTCTAAATTCAGAAAGACAAATTACAATTTAAATTTGATAGTCTGGAATATTGACTAACTTCTTTCCCTGCCCTCACCTTTCAGCCGTTCATAGTGATGGCATGTTGCCAAAGCACTGAAAGCATCCATCCATCCAGCTTTTCTGAGAGCAATCATTTCTCTGAAGAACTCAACACGGTAAGAGGACATTGGATAACCATACTGCACTTCCTAGCCTGCATCATGACTTTGGATTTTGATTGCAGGCCTTTAGAGCAGAAAGATTTCTGAAAAGGCAAACATGTTGTACAAAAACTAGCAGAACTTTTGTAAATGGAGACTGTAGCAAGAGAGTTTATGTTGTTCTAACTCTTCTTTTTAACAAAACAACCTTGTGGTTTTGTTGAATATCAATTTTAGTAACACTTAGCTATAACATAGCGCTTTTTCTCCTTAAACATCAAAAGCATTTCCAAAAGAAGGTAAGCATCATTTCACCATTTTACAGATGTGAAAAATAAGGCACAGAAAAAAAGTGAAGTCTCTTGCCCAAATCATACAGCTGGTCAGTAGCAGAGCCAGGAAAGGTCCCCTGCCTCCCATTTCAGTGCCCTGCCTCCTGGAATTGTGTCTTTTAAGTTTAAAACAGGATTATTAGTGGGAGATTTTAGATATTTCCCTGCACTATTGGAAAGCCAAACAACACGGTGCTAATGAAGTTACCAGGAAGTGATATTGCCTAAACGAACTGGCCAAGTTCAGTGACGTGCATGATGTACACAGAGCAAATGGCAAGTTTTAATATGCTCTTTTTAATCAATCATCATTTTTCATCGAAGGGGCCATTACAAACAAGTAAGGGGCACGTATCTCAGCAGTCTTCCTTGACATGACAGAGTGCATGCTGAGCAATAACAACACTGCATGAGGTGGGCTACAAAGTATAAGGGCAATGGGAGAACATTAGGTGGCCATACAGAATGGGAATGTGTAATAGCTACAATACATTTTCATATTGGAAGCCCTTGAGGGCAGGGATTATCTTGAAAGCACCAATTACACTGCCAGCACTTCATAAATAACACAATAGGATGAAATGGAATTTTGGAAGGGAATTAGACCAATATTTCCCAAACAGTGGGTTGCAGGCCCAGTGTGGAGGGAAGGCCTGGGCAAGGGGGTGGCCGGAGAGTGAGCCCCTCCCACAGCGATGGCTCACATCCTATGGGGAAGGGCCCAACTCCCAGCTCCAAGCATTGTGACCTGGCACATAGAGTGACCCTCTATCATGATAGCGAGTGACTGGGCCAAACCAGAGTGGTCTGCAACTCTGCCCACCAGGTCGCATTGCCACTCACTCAAACTTGGTCTGACCACTCCAACTCATCATGACAGAAGGGCGGCTGGGCCAAATCTGAGTGGCACTGCAACCCCACATGCCAAGTTGCAACATACGGGGCAGGGAGCCGGGCCTACTGCCGCAGAACAGGGGCTGCTGCTGTTGGGTGAGTGCAGGGCTTGGCTCTCCTACCACCCCGGGCTTCCCTGTCAAATCGAGTCAGAATTAGGGTTGTGATGTCAGGGCGGATAGTGCTGCTGTAGGTGATTGTTGCCTCCGGGTAGGGTGAAGAAGAGGCGGTGGCAGAGGAGAAAGAATGATGGCCTATAATGTTAATCCCCCATGAATTTGGACCCCAGGTAGCTCGCAAAAAGAGACTAAATGCAGTTGGTGGGTCACCTTAATAAAATGATTGGGAACCAGTGAATTGGACCACCATGGGCATTTGCTTGTCATTGCTGCCATCAGCTGTGTTATACTCCTCAACCCCCACCATTGTATCCAAGGTTCAAGAACAATTTTATAATATTATATATAAATATGCATTTTCAAACACAGACACCACCCTTTGGTGATGTAAAGTTTTATGCTAGTAAGTTGATTTATTACAGCATCACTCCCAAGCAACATTATAGTTGAGGTGATTATCACTTTTTACAAAAAGAAAAGGAGTACTTATGGCACCTTAGAGACTAACAAATTTAATATATTGGAGAGGAAGATGATGTCTTTCTGTATCTGTACGAGTTTTTTCATGAAGTTGACAGATTTCCACTCTATACGGCTAAATTCAGTGCCTTGCATAATGAATTTGTTAGTCTCTAAGGTGCCACAAGTACTCCTTTTCTTTTTGAGAATACAGACAAACACGGCTGCTACTCTGAAACCTGTCACTTTTTACAAGTCTCTCTGGTTCAGAAGATACCAATACATCCAAATGCAAATGATTCATCCTTCTAAAAAGCTTATTTAAAGTGAGGGATGTTGTTTCTATACCTCCAGTAGAAAATAGGTGAAATATCAAATGTAATACTTCTAGATATTAAGTGTTTAACTATATACTGTGTTAACACATCATTCATTTCTAGAAACCGTTTAAGATGTGTGGTACCCTCTTTTACATAAGTCCTGTTTTATTTTCTCTGAAAAGCAGGCCAAAATCATTATGTCTAGTATTACTAATACGGTATTATTGTGAAGTAAAGAATAAAATACACATCAGTTTTTGCATACTCCACTTTTTTTTTTTTTTAAAAGAAAGGTTTCTGTCCCTAAGCAGACCACATAGTGCTTCCACATTCTCCACACACAAAGCCACTGCCCCTAGTCAGAGAAAGGATTTGCACAAGAAGCTCTGGCAAGACACTTTAGCTGCCATCATCTGGAAAAGAAATTGGGATGATCTTCAGTTTATTTTAATTAGCATTGGCTTATAGCGCTTCTGTCCTCCAGGCCAGGAGCACACAAACTTTGCCAGACAAAGAACCATACTGACAACTCGGCAGGAGCCCAGGAAATTCACCCACTTTATTTGAAAGTTGAGGGACACGCTCACATCAATGCTTACATTTGATCTAAGAAAGGGGTATTCTATGCTGTAAACAATAGTCGTCACAATCTCCAAACTATCCCTTTGCCCTGAAAATGAGGACAGCAAGAGGTTATGGAATTTCATGGGTCCATTTGGCATCCTGCTGGGTGCCCGTTCTAGATGAGTAAAAGCTTACTGGAATTTAGATAGGAGTGCAGTAGCTACCATGCCCAGAACAACATAAATGTTTGAAAAGTCTTGAATTAGATGCTTTAAGTTTCCTTGACAGAAATCATCAGAGTTTTTATTTATCTGAGTAGCAGCTGTGTTAGTCCGTATTCGCAAAAAGAAAGGGAGTACTTGTGGCACCTTAGAGACTAACAAATTTATTTGAGCATAAGCTTTTGTGAGCTACAGCTCACTTCATTGGATGCATCCGATGAAGTGAGCTCTAGCTCACGAAAGCTTATGCTCAAATAAATTTGTTAGTCTCTAAGGTACCACAAGTACTCCCTTTCTTTTCATTTATTGGTTTTCCTCATTAACTGCATTAGATGAAAGCCTGAGCTGCAGCAGTATAAGAAATAGCATGCTACGTAGTGTTCACAGATAAGACAAATGAAAAACTTGAACTCCATAATCAGCAGAAGCAGGGACTGAAGTTTTAATAAGATTGGAACCACTGATTCAGCAGCAGTTCTAGAGAACCTGTTGTACTACTACTGATGGTGTGTCTTCACTCAATCGTTCAGAGCGTCGCTGAATAAAAACCTGAGTCAGTCTCTGAGGTGGGAAGTTGGTAGTTACGCAG